>NC_140956.1:9995000-10042500 GCF_014529385.1 Adiantum capillus-veneris
TTATACATGTTATTCAAGGGGAATTACTAATAGACCCATGGCTTGGAGGAAAATTCATAGATAGTGAAGCAGATCTCCCTCTCCTTTGCTTCTCTCCTATTCTTGAGCTCTTTGCACTCTTATTCAGGAGCTCCTTACTATCCCTCCTGCTTTCTCTTCACTGAGCAGCTTCAAAATCCCCGATCATGCCCAAGTGTTGAAAGAGGAGCTCCAAAATCCCCCGATGTAGATCTTCAAGAAAGTCCTTGACAACGACGGAAACAATGGCGCAGGAAGAAGTTGCTCGGGCATGCCACAAGAGCAAATCTATGGTCGATGATAGGGTAGGGCTTAGGCAGATAAGTGATGTTTTGACGGTAGGCTAAGCGGTGGGTTTCTTAGGCTGATCGAGCGATCAATTGTAAGCAGGCAGTCAAAAGCTTGGCACTGTAGCAGTTTGATTGGGACAGCTAAGGAGTCATGCCCCAAGGCCGGCCGCTCATCTACTAGCAATGAACTGATGTACGATGGTGCAAGCCTCTTTTTAGGCCACATGGCTTCCCTGAATCTCCTCCTCCATAATAGAGTACTACAGATTTCCCAAAATGCCCCTCAAATTTTTCAAAATTCCCAAAATACCCCTCATTAAATTTCTCCAAAGAGAAAAAAAAATGTAGCTTTTCATAAGAAGCCTGATTATCTATCAATACAAGATGCTAAAACTAGAATTTGAGATGGTTATGAAGGCTTTGGAGATGAATTGCTTCATTATTTTTAGACATAATTGCTCTTTTTTGTGAGGTAATTTGTGACAAATTACATGCTAAGCACTCAAAAACGAATCTCAATTGTCAACTAGTCTTTCTTGGTGGGCCTCGCTATGTAACGTCTATAGAATATAGAAGGACATATGGAAATGTACATTTAGCATCTAGCATTGAAGGAAACAAGAGCATGAGTAATCTGGCAATGAGAGCATTGTTTGGAAGGGATATATATTTTAGAAATGCTATTATGTTTATTTATGGGAGGAAACAAAGTTAAATGCTTTTATAAATAGAGATTATAGGGATCATTTTTTAGAGAGTTAGCTGAGTTTTTAAGAGAAGCAGGTAGATCTCAAAATTGTTGTTATGTAAATGGAAAGATACAAAGTTATGTACATCAAGTAATAAAGATTGATATCAGAAATCAAAATGCATTCACTATTGCAGTACACCACATGCATTGGCTAGTAACTGCAATACATCACATGCATTCACTACTTGTGCATTCACTATTACAATACACCACATGCATTGGATAGTAATCGTATGCAAAGAGTTGCGTCAATAAACTGCAACAAAAAATGAAGTGCTTCACTGACCTGGAATGTTGTATAGGTGCTTCTCAATTGTCCAATCCACAAGCCGATAATTGATTCAAGCTACAAGAAAGAAATTTGAATAGTTAAACATTATATCATGCAACGAAACCTCACAAATCAAAACTGGAAAGTATATAGTGCAAGTCATGCAGAAGTGCCATACAAAAGTATGGTGGAGAGTGGGCACTGTGGTCTCTCCAAAAATTATAAGAAACGAAAGCCGTGCCCTGCCCCGTAGCGTTTATGTGTTGCGCCAAGCAAACGCATAGTCATGGGGAGTTGGATGCAAATAACGAACCTTGTAATGTTGCCGAGCTGGAGTCGTGCTTGTGCAATTGAAACATCGAGTGTTGTGAGTTGTGAAGAGATCCGCGTTTTGGTTGTATTCTTGTAGGCGAGTCTTGTTTTTTTCTGAGCAAGGCATGTTCGTCGGGTCAGGATTGAGATCTAGAGCATCCACGTGGCTCAATACGGTGGCGTTAATTTAAAAAAGTCCCCTGGGCTCACCAAGTAACAAGCAGCATCTATGGGAGGTTGAGACCGCATACTCAATAGCGCTTGCCTCCACTCTATTAGCTTGTGGCACCCTGAGGTTGTGCCCCCCAGACTCACGACACTCTCACCCTCCTCACGCCTTTTTCCTTCCAGTTGGCGACCTTCCTCTGTAATGGCTCTTAGCTCAAGCAATAGCCCTCTTCCATCTTCACTCCATGGCGGCCTTTTTCTTAACTGCACTATGCAGTCACTCTTCATGTAATTCATGCAAGCCTTGCTGCGGCCCTCCACTCCATGCAAGCAGATAGCTAGCTGCACTCGCTATATAAACGTAAAGAAATACACAAAGTCGTGAATGCAGTGCACAAGCCCTCAACCATCTTTCCAAACCAGCGGTGATTTCCTGTTGAAGATCAACAACATCACCATCATCGTCACCATATATTAATAGGCGACCCTCTGCAAGTGATTGTTTGTGTTGCATGAGATGCTCATGTGGCTCAGCATGTGGCTTTGCATGCCAATCGGGATCATCTCATCCACTTAGTAAGGATTGCTTGCCAAGACCTCAGCGGTCGCATAGCTGAACGAATAAAGCAGGCTACGTAGGTGCTGAATAAAGCTGGCAAATCTATTGGTAGCGCAGAGCTTTTCACGGCAGCGCAGAGCAAAGCAGCGTAGAGCTTTTTCACGACAGCGCATCGTTTTTTAAAATTTTTATTTAAAATAAATGTAATGCCACGTGGTGGCTTCTGCGTTCAGATAGCGGGAAAAGAGCCTTTGGCTCACCAAGTAAAAAAGAATAAAGATTAGAAAATTTTGAATAATCCAACCAAAATAGATACAAGGGTATTTTGGGAATTTTTGAAATATGAGGGATATTTTAATATTTTCTAAAAAAATTAGCATATAACGTGCGTTTGGGAGAAAGGGTCCATAAACTTTGTTTCATATTGAATAATTTTTTTTTTCAGACTTATAAAATGTGAGTAATAAATGTATTGAAAACCTAAGAAAGCTACATAGAAAGCCATGCTCCACCCAAGCCATGGCATCAACCAAAATCCCAACCACATACTATCAGATACATCAGCTAATAAAGGATGCCACCCTATGATCGTTAACAATGGAAGGAAACTAAGGCTAACTTGGGGTTGCCACCAAGAGGATAGCTATGCCATTGTGCACCCCTTGTCCGCCAAGCTAGTGCAAAAGGAACGTAACACCGAGAGAAGAAACATACATAATCATCATTTTTTGTTTTCTTTTTCCTGTTTAAGCAAGCCGACATGTTGACAGTGTTGGTTGTAGTACTCGAAACACGAGCAACATGGTTGATAAGATCCAACTTTTGAGCCTCACCTTTATTCAAGTCAGGTTGACCAGCTTCAATTGGCAACTATATCCCGAGATTGACAAGCGACTCTAGTTTATGACTAACGATCCCACAGTCTCTTTGCTTAACTCACCACCTGAGGGTCTAATCGGTGCACCAATTTCCTCTTGCATCACACTTGATGAGCAACCTGTCTCTTCAGCTGCCTCAATGCAAGATATATCATGTTCTTTGACCTTATCTTCCGGCCTAGGATCATCCGTAGAAGGTCTTACCTCCCTAGTAACGCACCTCCAAGTTGTCCTGATCACTAGATTGCGAGCAACTAGCACCTCGGGGGGACAGTCCCTAGCATAGTGTCCAATTTTGCGACATTTATAGTAGGCATTCAGAAACAAGGAAAATGCTAACTCTTGTTGGAAAGTGCCAAAACTGTCCATTTTCAAATCCAAATACTTGGCAATTGGCTTACTCATATTCCACAAAATACACATCTTTATGTCCAACCCACTGCAATTTTGGACTGAAAAGCATTCGGCCCAACATAGCAGCTATGAAGTCTACATGGTCATGCAACCAGATAGGGCAACCCTTGAACGTAACCCACACTGGACATAAATCCATGAACTCTTCATTAGGGTTGAACGCGGGCGGCCAAGGCATAGCATATGCAAAGAAGGTAGCTCCCTGAATGGCTCCTCTCATAACTAGCTCCTGAATAATTTACTATGAGGTGCATCTAGCCACATAGAAACCTTTGCCTACTGCTATGAACTGGCAGATCACATTTTTTTTCTTAGTCTTTAGTGTTGCCCACTCCCACAGACCTTGGGTCATCGACATCCGACGGCCTATAAAATATAGCACCAACGACTGAGCACAGCAAGTTTGAAGGCTTTGTAGCGTTGTCTTAGGGCAAAACTATGTCTACGCCAGAGCTCTATTCTGACTTAGCCTTATTGCCCCATGCAAGATTTCCTTTGCCATTGTGCGAGCTCCAAACTGAGTAGGCTTCAAAAAAATTTCCGAATTGGAAACACCCTTTTCTTCCCTTCCGCAAAGGGATCCGGCGACCCACTTTCGTTATCTCCCACGATGGGATGCAAAGGACCCCCCTTGCCTTGGCACAATTGCGATCCGTGAGCGTGCAAAGGTCGCGATCCATCCACAGAGCTCAATCACGCTTTCAACAGCTTTCACACTATGCAATCCTCGTGTGCAATGCCAACCTAGTTGCTCCCCTCTTATAATGATGGATCGCGATCTGCACAAGCAGAACACCAACTGCGCGCAGCAAGGTAACCAAGCAAGGAAAAGTAGGGATCACATTGCCACCCGTTGAGAGCACGAGGACAAGGCATAAACAAGCCCGCTAGCACAACCCCCGCAGCCCAAAACTGACCCTGTCCTCAATCGACACAGAGCAGAGCAAACCACAGCCCCCAACAAACACCTTCTCAGTACTTCCTCATGCCCCACTAATTCCAGTTTCATTTTGAATAATTTTACTTATAGATGAAATGAGAAATTTTTAATAAAAAAAAACTATAAGTCTAACAAGAAAAAGGGGTCGTTTTACCACCTCTCAATATGTAAGTACAGGGTTTTTTAAGGCCATTTGAACGCACGTGATATACTTAGTTTCTTATAAGTGCATCCCCCGAGTGTAAATCCATGCATCCCTCCCATAGCTCTAGGCATCCTTGCTCCAAAAGCACCAAAAGCACATGTGTCATATGCTCCAAAAGCACATGCACTTGTGCTATATGGTCCAAAAACATTGAAACCTATGCCATATGGTTCAAAAGCACCTATACATGTTCCGTGAGGACTGACACTCACTGCAAGCATTGCAAACTCTCGTGCCCGCCATCTTTGAAAATGCAGGATTCCTTCCTCAGAATCTCAAGAAAGGTGACATCTTCTATCTCTGCTATATCTACTGCTGCAACAAATCGACCATTGAGTTGGATTCCTTCTTATTACTATATGCTTTTATTGTATTTAACTTTTTGTTTAGTCTCGATGGATGATTTGTTATATCCTTCCTCTGTTTAATGATTGTGTTCATCCACTTGATCTTGATATACTTTGCATATAATGGATCTTTGGAATAAGTGAGAAGATGCTCCATCACGAAGTTTTTTGTTTTGCATGAAAAAGATTCTTTTTTAAAGTTTTGAAACTATCCAACGGGCTAGATCTCCCCACTGGCAAAAGGATATATGATACAAAAAAGAAGGAGGGAGACTCTCCCATACCATATAAAAATATACAATGGCTGAATCAAAAAATGGGAGGGGGAAAGCCATGCACATGGCTTATAGTTCCATTGGATACTCCATCCCATTATGAAGAAAGGCCTTAGCCACCACATCTGTATGAAAGTCTGATGTTGTCTCTTTGTCAGCGCTACCTTGTATTTTTCCAGACTGGCCAAGGAGGGCACATAGTGTTGTTGTTGTAGACATACGTCTTCAAAACTTTGTAGCAACACGTCCACCACACAAACCATAGGTGCAAGCTATTTATCATCCTCCACATGCATTTGATCTCTTGCTGCTATCAAGAAATCATGCATCAGACACTCTTGAGGTTGTTTGGCTAGAAGCATGATTCCTAAGCTATTTTACTCTTTTCTCCATGAGGAATTTTACTTCAGCTTCCCAAGATTTTTCCACATTGAATGGAGTATGTTGTGCCTTTGACTGACCTACTTAGCCATCATCATCTCCAGCATGATCTTGTTCCTACTCATCACTATCAGCCTCCTCTTCTAGGCTTCTTCTTCCACATACTCATACTCTTTGTTTGAATCGAGGTGATTAGAAGGTGGTGCTTCCATATTTGATTGAGAATCCCAAAATCCGAGCAAACAAAATCAAGCAAACCATAAGTCGAGCAAAACCTGTGATGTTTTGTGAAACCCTTGTGCAATATATTTGTTATATACATATTCAATTTTTGTTGGGGCTAGAAACAATCCCTTCATAGTTTCTTTACTTTAGAAAACTCTTTTTTAATTGTTCGATCACTCACACATGCCAAAAACCTTACATCAACAATGAAATCGACAAAAAAGATGTATTGCACCTACAATTCAAAAATGTGTACAATGTACAACAATACTTCCGATCAAAGTACTTGGCACAAAATTTACACCCATAACCATATATCACCAAAAAACTACTTCTCCAAACCATTGCAAGGTACACAAGCCTTCAAGGCTACATCTTCATCCGTGCACCTCCAAGTGCTTAAACTAACTCTATTTTTGTTAGGAAGCCTCCTGCATGAACTCATGAGCGTGAGGGTCAAGGCCAAGGACTTGCAAAAATATGAATTAAATGTGCTTACATGGCATTTATACAAGGCGTTTGATTTCTCGATTTTGAAAATCCTCGTAAGTACATCTAGGAAAATTTGGCATTGTCACGGAGTATGTCACTCCCTTTGCACTTGACCCCGTAGTCTTAACATAGAAAACATGTGTTTCATTGCAAACCACAATGACCTCTTGCATGAACTCTGCTGCCATGGTTCTACCTAGTTCAATCTTGCCATGAAATTCCTTTGTTAATTGTAATCTCCACTTTACAATCTTGCCATCTCTCAATTTGGAACGGATGCTGCTAGCAAATCTTTGGTTCAATGTAATTTTTTCATGAATTCTTGTTGCTAAAGTCACTCCTCCTTGCAAAACAAAACCATTGGCTTGCAATTGAGTTACCTCTTGAGGCTGCAAATTTGTGCCCTTTGCGACCAGCCAAACACCAGGAGCTGGACCAGGTGGCCCTTCAAACCTTCCAAGTGTGCATGTTATTGGAGTTACAAAACCAAATGAACCCTTCTACGAGCCCTCCTGGGTTTGAACCAGATCGAGGATATTTCCTGCAACCCTAGAAGCAAGGAGCGGGCACCCCATTTTTGGAATCCATAGAACAATCATTAATGAGCCGCCTATAATGATCTCCATCTTTTGACACCACACCAAAACAAGTCATCTTTTGCCCAAGTTCTGTTCTTCTTATGGCCCAAATTGACTTTTCTACAATTACCTCTAGATATGAGACATTCCTTGAAGGATTTTTTGTGTGTTGGAGCCCACTAATTGAAGTTGTCATTGTAACATATTCTGGTTGGTGGTTGTCCTCCACCAAGATAATACTTGCATCAACAAAAATTGGCCTCTTTCTTCTAACACTCTTTTCTTGGAGTATAGTTCTATTCATTGAGGACTATTGACACCCATTTCATGCATTAAAGAGTGTGTTAGGTCAACTAGTTTCCTTCTTGCTGCTGTTGCAAAAGATGAAGGTTGGTTCATGAAGCGATCTTCCAAGTCTTTAATGCCGAGACCAAAAGAGCTACCAAAACCTTTTAAATAGGCATTATATTTCACACTTTGAAGCACAACCAAAGCCATATCTGCACATGCTACCCCATACAAACTTATGTGACCCTTATAACCAATAGAGGCACGCATACTACCATGTTTTGATTTAGATAAGTTTGTGTTAGGGACAAAGATACCTTCAACATCTTGCGATACAAATCTTTCCCCCCAATGAGGGACTCATACAATTCCACCAAGCCAACCATGTCTCCAATGAAGGAACCTCCCCTTCAACGGCCATTCCTGTTTTCCAAAATCTCCTAAGCTCTCTCTTACAATTCTCAGTCGCATTCTTTGTTGGTACAGTTCTCCATTTGCAGCACAAAATCTTGTGCTCCTCTTGAAATGCTGGATGGATGCACTTGGCAGTATGTCGAACCATACTTTGCTCCCAATGGAACAAACATGATCTCTCTTTGTTTGGAATAGAATTCTTTGCTCCTCCAAGATAAACCGTACGCACAACAATCCAATTGGCATTGCTTCATCTACCATGAATCCTCTGCCATGAATCCTTTGAACTCTGGTTTATCAAAACCTTGTTCCTTAACCACATTATTTAGCATCTTCCAAAATTCAATATGAGCATATTTATTTTCCACAGTAAACTCAACAGTTGCAATGGTGAGCAGCTCTTGTACGTAAGGGTCATAGACATGTGCTGACATAGTTGGCCATCCTTGAACACGGTGGACATGATCAAAGTGCACCCACATTTGCTCTAAATTACCTCCAGGGAGCATCCGATTATCTAAATCAACTCCACTGCCAAGTCATTTAAGTGACATTTTAAATACATGGGGCTACACCTTATCAACCAATTGGCCTGGGAAGATGATACTATGGCTAAAAGGATATTTGCAATTGCTTTTACAATCAAGCACTAACTCAAGACCCTTTGTGATGATATTCTTTGATATTTTTGCACACTCCAAACTTTGCTCTACTCTCCTTTTATTTGAAGGAGAGTCAGACTGCCCAGGAATTCAACAAACTCCAAATCTTCAATCACACCTCTTGCCGTTGAACCTGCTCCAATAAGCTTTTCCATGATAATATCATGAGTAGTGGCTCTCTCCAACTGTTTGGCAATCACCAAAGGATCTCCACTTGCACGATCAAGCAACATTTCATCTATGTGACTCTCAATCGTCTGACTCCTCCCCTCTGCACATGGATGATTATGTTCTCCAAGATGCAAAGCACACCTAGTACAATGGTGCTTATCTCTTGGCAACAATAGTCAATAACTGCAAGACATGTAGAGACACATTCTAGCATTTTTCCACAGTGAGTGCATGTCAATGTGCCATACTGAGAGGAGACCAATCCTTTAGGAAATGATTTAACAAGCTGACCTCGCCACTGAGACTCATTGGACATATTTGAGTGCAAATAAAATGGACAATCAATGTTAATGCAATGCAAATGCCCAAAGCATCTGCTAAATCTAACAACACCATTAAAACTATCACTACTGCAAGTGACATATTATGTCCACATGTGACTATCATGTCTTTGCTCCATACCACATACCTGAAGAATCATCAACTGGTGGCAATTCAAATGCAATGTAGCCATCATATTTCAATGGGATCTTATCAGTCTGGACCACCTTCTTGTCTTGATGGAGTGCAATATAAACTTCTTTGCAATGACATGCACTTAATTATGTCAATCACACTTGCATTGATCTTTAAGTGATCTACTTTGTGTAGATCATCATTAAAATTCTCCATTGTTGTCTTTCTTGTCTTGAGCAACTTTGCTGATGCCTGCACCAATTTGATCATCACTTCTAACATCTACCTTGTAGAGCTGGTGTAGCTCATGATCAAGCATAAAAGTATTCTCATCATCGTCTGATATTGTAGCCTCCAGCTTTACTTGTGGTACAGAGAATGTTAGCGATCGAAGATAGAAATTGGCATCACAAAGCTCAAAATGTTCTTGCACAGAAGCAACTGCTAGCATATAAAATCTACTTTCAAACATTAGCACTAGCTTATGTCCACGTCGTGGTCCAAAAACTGTAATGCATCTCCCCATGGGTTAATAGTGTGACAAGCAGAATTTTTAAAATATTGATACAAACGACAAGGAAGCACTGGTAGTGTACAGATTGCTACAAAGGGTTGGATCAAAGTTTTAAATTTCTTTCCAAATTTTTTAATTGAAAGTCTAGTCATAACTACAAGCCGCCTGAGGAGATTTGCACGTTCATGTATCCATACTTGCCAATCATGGCTTTCTTTAATATCTTATATCTATATTAAAAAGAGAAAGTCAATTGCTAGGTTGCAGCAAATCCCACTCTTCAGCCTAGGTGCTTCCCCTCCCACTCTCCAGCCTTATGCATCTAGCCTACGTGGAGGTTTTCTTGAAACCACGCCTCTAAACTGCCAGTCTCAGCATCAATTGCACTGCCACCTTGCATCAGTCTGCCCCTCACCATCCCATCCCAATAGGGCCGTTGCTTTGACATTGAGATGCGGAGGTGCACTGAGGCATTGGGCGCACACACGATCAAGTGCATGTGTTGAGCTACGGGCTCCCACTCACGGCATGCACTTATAAAACGGGGGTGCACTATCATGGGCTTCTCTGTGTGTGTGTGTGTGTGTGTGTGTGTGTGTGTGTGTGTGTGTGTGTGTGTGTGTGCCTACTTGCAAATAAGTGCTAATCTTCAACATTAGAGCTGTGATGCATTGTTGGCAACACTTTGCTGCAGCATTCTCTCTCTCTCTCTCTCTCTCTCTCTCTCTCTCTCTCTCTCTTTGCAAACAAGCGTTGATGAGTGGATGTGGAACGACTTGCTGATCCATTAGGCTAAGGAATCGCTCTTCCTTCTTGGCTAAGCTTACTTTCTTGGTGTGCCTCAATATCCACCTCATGATCATCAAGATGTGATCCCTTCAATACTACGTTAGATGGCTTCCAAATTTTCTCCACCAATACTGTTGGCCACCTCTTCATCCTCCTCCTCTGTTTCCTCTCTTTTTGTGTACTGCAGGTCCTCCTCTTGCTCCTTGATTGCATAGTTCTCCACCACTGTAGGCCGGACCATGAAGCTACTGCATCAATAGACTTACCGACTGCACGTGATCTATATCGTCGACCAAGTCGTCACGACGACGTGAGCCCAAGTGATGTGATGGGAGCATGGTAGTAGATGGCAAGGAGCTTGCCCATCCCGTCCAGCACAGTGCGCACCTTCTGTTAGATGGTTGGGAGCAACCCGCTATTGAAGGGCTGCATAGTCAGTTGCACTTGTGTGCGTGCCCAATATGCAGGCACTGTGATGCATTGTTGATAGCACTTCTTGAGAGAGAGAGAGAGAGAGAGAGAGAGAGAGAGAGAGAGAGAGAGAGAGAGAGAGAGAGAGAGAGAGAGAGAGAGAGAGAGAGAGAGAGAGAGAGAGAGAGAGAGAGAGAGAGAGAGAGAGAGAGAGAGGCTATAGTGCTCAACCTCCTTCGTTCTCTCACTCTTTGACGTGCTTCACTTCCTCAATCCTATCCTCAAGCCGTCACAAACACGAGCACAGGCTCCTGTGGTTTGCATTCCACCAAGAGCTTGACTGTCTCTAACGGCATTGTTTAAGCTTCTTTGTGCGAAGGTGAGAGCATCATCCGTGAAGAAACCTCCTCCCAGGTACCTTTGAAAACTACCTGTAGCCATCCACGCCGGCATGGATGGCTACAAACAGTTTTGTTACATAGTTTTAAGGTTACTGTGCACGGCTGTGTTATTAATGCAGCTTCAGCTAGTGATAGATAATTTTTTATCAACTCCACATCAATTCCTTCACCTCTCTCCCCCTCTTGCCCCGCCGAAGCTTGCATGCTCTCTCTCTCTCTCTCTCTCTCTCTCTCTCTCTCTCTCTCTCTCTCTCTCTCTCTCTCTCTCTCTCTCTCTCTCTCTCTCTCTCTCTCTCTCTCTCTCTCTCTCTCTCTCTCTCTCTCTCTCTCTCTCTCTCTCTGCCCCTCCAAGATCAACATGATCATCTCACGATACCGGCCTATTGCCCCCAAGCCAGCTTCATTCGCATCATGAGGAATTAATGAGCTAAAACAGTGCTAGCTGAGATATAAGCGATAGCGGTGGTATCTCGTCAAAGCTTTTAGCCCTTCATTTCATGCGCCCACCTGGCACAGGTTTTAAGCATATTTTGAACCTGATCTGGCGGAGATAGTGGTGGCGAGAAAGAGCCGGCTAGTTCAATAGAATGGCTGTATGAGCCGGACGACAGGACTCTTGGTGGCTGGGCTCCACATACTTGCCTTGGGTGGGTGAGGTCAGCACGACCTGGAAACTGAGTGCGGCATGCTCTTGATAGATTTGCAAACTACCTGTAGCAATCCACACCGGCGTGGATGGCTATAGGAAGTTATTTACCCTAAGCATGCAGGCCTCCTCATAACACTGGCTAGCTGCTGCAGTTTCATGATCGCATGCACTAGCTTTTTCTTGCCACAGCAAGATGACATATTGTCACCATGAATATGCTTGACCCTATACAGATATCACTGGGCTACCTTGATTACCGTCCAATTTCGGGTTGCGCCAGGGGACCATGGGTTTGGGCTGAAAAGGCGTTGAAGGATGCTAGTAGGCACATGCTCTATGGGTGCATAGGATATTCCAGTCCAGACAAGTACCATGACTGGCAGACCATTATATGCTATTAGTGATCTTAGCTAACCAAGCTTATCATTACAAGATTCTTGTGCACCTTAGTATAAGCTTTCATTTTTCATGACAAATAGCCAGCTTTCGATTTACATGAAGAAAGCAAAAACACAGATAGCACATATGCATGCCTACTTCGTAGCGCCATGCGCAAGCCTGCCTGCTCCTTAATCCTGTAAGGAGAAGTCCAAAGGAAAGAACTAGACCAAACATTCCATTTGCAAAACACCAAGCAGGCTGGGACTCTGGATGAGTCGGATCATCTCTTTCAGGTATTTTGAACTCCTCAATGGCACCCTTTGCAAGTCAAGCTGGAAACAGCTTTAGTGGCTTCCCTTCACATGCTTACAAGAGTTTGAAGTGCTAAAATTGAGCGACACTCACCTTGATAGCTTGTTGAAACTTGCTGCACGAACAACATTGAGACAATGGTGCTAATCTTTGCTGCTAATAGTGCTCTAGTTTGCACAACTGCTACAAATCAGGGTCATTCTCATGATAGTTTGCAATAGTACATGGCGGGTTGTGACTGATCAGGGATGGCTGAGCTACTACTGCTACTTCCATATTAAGCTAAGTATGATGATGCAGAGCTGGTTTCTTGGCCGGAACATGAGAAGAGACACCATTATCGTGAGAGCAATATTCCCGCTAAATCATTTGCAAACTATATATAGCCATCCACGCCGGCGTGGATGGCTACTGGAAGTTTTTTTCTCATGAGTTATCATTACTAAAAATCAAAACGGACCACTTTGATAACACATGAGATTGTTTTTAAATTTATTCATCACTTGCTAGAATTTGTTAGCTCCTTCAAGCCATCCAAGGCAGCATAGATATTGCCGACATGGTTGGCTAGAAGGAATTTCTGAGTTAGTTTTTTTATTTATTTTTAATTGTAGTAAAGTTGGTTTGGTATTGGAGTGAAGTAAGGAAATTGGTTTTTGTTGTGTTATGCTACTCCTTCTACTCATGGACGAGGTCTAAGAGGAAGACGACCTTCTGCAAATCAAGCTTCAAGTATTTTAGAAAGAAGTGATCAAATAAGTGCGATCATTGTCACTAATATGACAGAAGGTTGGGAGACAGAAGAGGAGGAGATGCAAAGTCAAGACTTGGAGCTTGGCTCCATACATGAAGTTGATGAGTCTCTCGCTCCACAAGAGGCATGCTTACAAATAGTGCCGTATGTCGCAAGACATGAAGTAGCAGTCGTGGCACAGAGTTGGGGGATGAGCACAAGCTCTAAATGCATCGAGGACAGGATATTCTTCAATCTACTTGCATTTTTAGTTGTTTTGATTGTCCACCAATTCCTTTATGTTGATTGATTCCCTATGCAAGGGTGAGAGGTTTAAGGGATGATGTTAGTGGATTGAAAGCTGCTTTTGCAAAGGAGGGCTATATGCAAAAAAAAGGAGCTTTCATTGTTTTAATTTGGAATTGTAAGAAGGAGGAATCTTATGTGACAGGTATTTTATTTTTCTACTTTGGTTCTTGTTTGGTTGCTAAGTGTTCTTTCTTGTTGTCATAAATAGTTGCTGAGTGTTCTTTTTTGTTTGTGCTTATGTATTTTGTAGAGGACCTTCTTTCATCATGGGACCCAATCTGGGTTGATATACACAAAGAGTTTGAGATAGAGCTTTCTAAAAGACCTAATATTTAAGTTCTCTCTAATAAAATGTTTTATGTGTGGGAGGGAAACCACAGAACAGTTGCTTGGATGGCTGCTATTAAAGAGAGTTTCTCCTTTTGATCGCTCGAGAGAAACATTGCAATGTGCTTTGTACAATTATTTATCCTACACGAGTGCCAGAGATAGCTCTACTTAGTGGCTTGCAAAGAATGAATTTGTAAGTTTCATGACTTTCTATATATTCAAGAACACAATGTCTTTTATGTTGTTCTGACTTGGTATGTGTTCTATATAAACTTGGAATAGCATGAACACACATGCCCTTGTAAGAGATACCATTGGCTGGGTTGATAGATTTTGTCGTGCATCAGAGTTGGCTATTATTCGTCGCATTGCTATCCTCCATCATGGAGCTTACAGGATGTCAATACCTTTGGTGGTCGGATCGACATAATGCTCTTCTATATACTAACTTGTTTGTTTCTCATTTGGTGTGTTAAGTGTTATTGTTCTGATAATTGTCTATGTTGTGGTGTAGTGTCATTGTTTTCTCCTACTTATGGTGCATAGGATTGGCATGCAACCACCTTGCTTTTTGCGAGCACACCACTATTCAATCGACGTGGCATGAATCCTTTGGACTCTTACATGATGCATGACTTTCTAGAGTCCTCTCAGGTGAGGTCATCATTAGGGAAGCCATGGCGTGGTGGCCTTCAACAAAGTCATCCTTTTGTTGCATGTTTTGTGGAGGTCTTTGTATGCAGTTGGGATGTGTTACAACTCCAATATTGGTAGCATGCTTAGGTACAGGGTGGGTTTGTGCAGCCGTTGATAGTGATGATGCCTTGATTTTAAATTATGTGCAACCATTACTTCGTCCTATAAAGCGGAGCAGAGAGGGGGCTTCCACCCTCGGGGGGTTCACTATGCGTAAAACTGCCATATCACGTGCGTTCAAGACATGTTTGTAAAACCCCTTATCTATGAATTTTGTAAGGGATATAATGTACCCTTTTCTTTTAAAGTCTGTAAGTTTTTTTCAAATTTGAAAAAATAATACCCTTCTGTATATATATTTCTGTAAGTTTTTTTTCAAATTTGAAAAAATAATACCCTTCTGTCGAACTCACGTGATAGGTTACATTTTTATTAGGTGACCTCCCTGGGCTTCCACCTCTCTTGATGTTGATGATGTGGGTGACATGCCTTCGAGTGTCAACCCCTTTGTTGACTAGTGAGACTCCACCTTACTCTTCCTTTTGCTCTCTAAATTTTGTTCCCATCGTACTTGTATGCTATTTTGTCACTATTTTGGTATCATTGTTTGTTATGTAGGAATTATGGATAATGATTCAAACAATAATTTCAATTTTATATTTCTTGTTTCTATGATGTAGGTTCTATATTCTTTACATGTGGATTGTGAGTCTTATCCTTTTTTTTTTTAATGGAAGTGTGTTGCCAATTTATGCTGAGGGGATTGCAAAAACCATGGTGGCTAATGTACGATACAATTTTGACATCCATGAGAAGTGTCAGAGGCATAATGTCGTTATTACTGATGATGAGTGTGAGTCTTTATAGTCACTAGAGAAAACTAAAACATTTTTTAATGTTGTTGTTGAAAAGGCACAACATGCTGCTCTCTATTTTGCATCAATATCCCACTTTTTATCTTACAATTCTTAAAAAATCTCTCTTTTTTGGATATAGGATATGACAATTGTTTATTGATAAAGTTTAGAAACTTTCTAGATGTATGAGCATTGTTGAATTGCATAAGATTTATTATTAAAATTTGAATTTAATCTTGCATTAAAATTGTAGTTTTGATTGTTGTTGTGGATCATGACATGGTTTTCATACTTGTATAATAACTTAGCTACTCGCTCGGGATCCTCATTGCTCAAGAAATCTTGCTCGGGTTACGGTAAGACTCATTTGATTGATAAAGTTCTAGACAAGATAATCTAAAAATAAAATCGTTTGAGGTCTAATACCATTGTAACTAGAATGTCACCTGACAGAGTGATAGATCATTGCAACGATACTGAACTTGACCCAAAAGCAGGAGATCTAAACTTGAAAACACATTGAAACAAGAGATATAGAGTGGCGTCTACTAAAGAAAGCTCTCTTCATCACTTAATCTCCCCATCCTTGCAATATTGGCACTGTCAAGCATGTTGGCTCACATCCAATACACCCACAAGTTGACAAAATAAAACTTGTTGAAAAGACCATTGGAATATTTGGACTACATTAGGAGGAAGTTGGACTCACTTTTGGCCCTGTAAGAAGCTCCATGTCAGCTTAGAGAGAGAAAATGATAATGTTAAATAATACATTTTTGGTGATGCTTTTTTGCACCAACAAAAAACCAAAATGACATTCTTTGTTAGGTAGCTGCTATCTTTATTTTCTTATCCTTCGTTCTCTTGTCAAGAATCCAACTAACCGTACAATTAATGATTTGAAATGCCAACTTACAAGCGTTCCCTCCTAAAACTTAAGCTACAAGTAATCTATCAACTCTAAACATGGGACTATATTGATTTCAAATGCAAACTTACAAGCCTTCCCTCCCAAAACTTGAGATATTTTGTCAGTCTTCAGTGTTTGTATGTCTCTCTATCAACTCTAGGAATAGAGAATGCTTCTTTTCCTGATGAAAACACCAATTTGAGCTTGCAATCCTTAACCCTTTTATCTTCAACTCTTACCCAAAGAAAGAACACACATCATCTTCACGTTGATGTATTGCAAGAGTACCCACCATTGCAGAAACATAGAGGGAAAGAACTTAGAAGGACAACCAAGGAATATCATTTGTATTTGTAGATTGATGGGTCTATTTACCCAAAGGATCCTACAACAAATGCACCACCTCCATTTGCTAATATCACTAACCTTTTACGTTTCACAGGCGATGGCAAAGATGGCCTGTTGGGTTACACTCAACATTTGAAAATGCAAGGATAGAATGTAAAAAAGTATAGAGACTTCCTAGCAATGGAGAACATGCAGCTGAAGAAACTTAGCGAGGCATGCGCTTAGAAGATTTTATCAAATAGAGAGAAAATCCAAATCCTTGAAAAAAAAATCACAAGTTTGTAGGAGAAAGACACTGCTTGGGAGTCAAAAAAGAAAACAATATCTATGTAACATAGAGAATATGAAGATTGGTAGTGGCGGCTTGAAAAAATGCATACGAGCTTTAAGGTAGCTCGAAGTTTTTTATACTTTTGTATCCTATATATGCATTACACTTTCTTATTATTGATCATGATGCATGGTGCTATCTTTGTAGGTATTTGCTACATCCAAACTTGAATGGAGAAGGTTCGAATGCCAGAGTACATTATAGCCATCTAGTTCCAAAACAAGCACTAGAAGAGATGATAACTCAGAAAAAAATTCATAAATTGAAAGGGAGGCTCCTTACCTCCTTCATGAAGGAGAACCAGCTGGAACCAATGGAAGTGCAAGGAATACTCGATGAGAGTGGCATCTTGCAGATGGGATACATGGCACTCTTCAAAGCATTAGCTAAAAAGTCTCAAAATAAATTACAGAGAGGATCATTACTGCCAAATCCATCACATGTAAAGGCTGCACATCGACACATAAACGATGAAATGTTTGAGAAACATAGGATACCATTCCATATTGAAGCAACATTCTTAGTCAAGGGGGGTAGAGAGGTACAATACAACGAGCATAACAATCTCTTTGTTGTTCTTGAAGCATTGCAAAGGTATGCAGTTCACTTCTTTGATATGAGTCAAGAGGAGTGCAATGGGGTTCTCGAGTTTTCTTGAAGCTTGAAAGTGTGAGGTCCTAAATAACAAGAAGCTGGAGAGAGTCACCCCTGATGAACATAGCTTTAAATCGATCAATAACCAAAGAGGACCCACGATACTTCAGTGTGTAGTCCAAAAACAATATTTTGATGCTAGGATCATTTGGGGGTTTCTAATCACCGAGAAAAAAAATTCCAGCGAAGTCATGTTCCGAGCAATTCCAAGGGTAAATTGACACATGAGAAACAATCGTGAAATAAAATAATTATGCCATGCATGTTATTTTTAGTACCACAAATTTGTGAACCGATGGAGACAGATTTAGATTTTAGAACCATTCATAAAACATAATACTCGACATATAGTATAATTCTAGGCGGTCCTCTCCAAAATATTCCACCAAAAATTTGTCACGTACACTTCCCAAAAAAAGTCAACACATGAACTCTATCACTTACGATGCTATCCGAGAACCTCGCAAAACTTGAAATATATTCTTTTGTAAGTGCATATTGATGCACAAACTCATGGGCAATGGAGTCCAAACCCAAGATTCTAAAAAACACAAAGTAGATGTGCTTGCAAGGCACACATGCAACATGTTTGCTATCACACACCTAAAAATCCTCACATGAGCATTGGGGGAAGTCTGCAAGTGTGAGAGTATACGTGACACCTTTCTCCACTGACCCAGTTGTACTAACACGAAACACATGTGATACATTTGGGACCACAATTTCCACCCTTACTAATTTGGCAGCTATAGTTCTTCCCTATGCAATCCTATCATGAAAATCTCTTGTAAGTTTTGATCTTCATCTAACAAGTTTTCCATCTCTAAATTTTGGATGAAATGAACTCAATGTGCTACCACATGCTCAAACATTGCGGTTGCACTCAGCATTTGCATGTGCTTCTTTAAGAACAAACCCATTGTTCAACAACACTTCAACTTCAAATGGCTGCAGATTAGTGCCCTCAGCCACAATGCAAGTCACAGGTGCAGGTCCTTGAGGACCGACAATCATGTCATCCGCATTCCAAGTATGAGTGTTACTAATGTTGCAGAACCATTTCCGCCTGCCCCAGAAGCTTGGTGCAAGAACTCCGTGTTTCACAGAAGGTGAAATTTCATTCATGAACCTCCCACATCTTGTAGTATGATCTGCAAGAACACCAAATCATGTCATTTTTCTCCCAGGCTCAGTACACCTAATTGCCCACACATCCCGAGACACTTTTTGCTCCAACCACATGAGGGGAGTTGTGGATCCTACTGCTTTCTACTCCTAGGTAGCCCATTTGTTGTTGTGACTGTCACATACTCAGGTCTGTGACTGTCATCTTCTAGTATTTCATCAAGGTCCACCAATAATCGTCTAGATCTTTGAACACTCTTTTCCCTCATTGATTCGCTATTCATCTCAGGACTTGGCATGCACATCTCCCTCAAAGAAGAATTAGCTAGGTCTATGAGCTTCTTACCCGACCCACTAGCAGCCTGCTGACTCATAAACCTTGCATCCGAATCTGCCACCACTATTGGTCTAGTGCATGTGTTACTCCCTTTAAGATATGCATTGTACCTAACACTCTGCAACACAACTAGAGCCATATTTGCATAGGTTTGCTTCATACAAACCAATACTAGACTTGTATCCAATAGCTTCACGCATGCTAGCATGCTTTGCCTCTATGAGATCGATTCTTGGCACAAAAACACTTGCTGCATCTTTGCAAACAAATCTATCACCCCAATGAGGCACTCTTACATCCCACCAAGACAACCATGTTTTTAATGATGGAATCTCGTACTCAATGGCATGCCCAACATGCCAAATTTTCTAAGCTCTTCTTTACAAACATTTGCAGCATTCTCTGTGGAGGCATGCATCCACTTTTGGCATTTAAGTTTGTGCTCTTCTTGGTAAGAGGGACGGATACACTTTGAAGTATGCCTAACCATACTTTGCTCCCAATGGAGCACGTGTGATCTTTTTTTTTCCAGGCATTTTCTTATTTGCATCGCCAAAGTAAACCGTATGAAAAACAATCCAATTTTCATTAGTCTCATTTGCCATGAAACCTCTAAACTCGGGTTCTCAAATCCCAAATCCATCACCACCTTGTTAAGCATTCTCCAAAACTCCATCTGTGCATGTTTATTTTCAATTGTAAATTCATATATTGCAAAATTTAAAAGTTTTCAAACGTAAGGATCATATACATGTGCTGACATAGTAGGCCATCCATAAACTCTATGCACATGGTCAAAGTGCACCCACATATCTTGCAAGTTACCTCCAGGACGCATACAATTCACCAAGTCCACCCCACTACCAGGACACATTGTAGACAATTTGAAAACATGAGGTTGTTTCTGTGCTCCCAACTGGCCTGGAAAAAGAACACTGTGCATGTATGGGTATCGACTGTTGCTCTTTAATTTCAATATAGACTCAAATCTCATTGAAGTGATACCCTTGGCTTTTTTGGCTGTTTCCAAACTCTGTTGCACACGATGCTTATTAGAGAGTGGAGTCACTATGTTAAGGAACATGGAAAATTCATCTTCGACCAAGGGAGAATTCTTAGAGGAACTTAGGCCCATGAACCTATCCATTACTATCTCTTATGTTGTTACTCTCTCCAACTATTTAGTTGTAGTCAGAGGATCTAAAGTTGCCTGTGCAAGCAAAGCTTGGGAAATAACTTTGTCGATAGCTCTACTGTTTCCCTCATCCACTAGATGCTTGTGATAACCAAGATGAATTACACATCTACTAACAAACTCCTTTTCAATAGGGATGCAGTAATAAATGACTGCAGCACAAGCATTTACACATTTTGGCATCTAATGACAATGGACACACACAAGCTTGTAAAATTCTGCTCCAATTAATCCCCTTTGTGGTGCTCCTGCTAATAGTCCCTTCCATTGACTCTCATTTGGAAGCTTTTTTCTCAAATGATAACTACAATCAAGATTGACACACCACAAATGGCCACAACATCTACTAAATTGCACGACACCTTTGAACAAATCACTGTTTCAAGTCACATATTCCATCCAAGAATGTCCATCAAAATGTTGCTCCATACCATTCATACTTGAGTTTTCACCTTGTGGAGGCAACTCAAAAGCAATATACCCATCATATTGACATGGGAGCTCAGACACTTGCACAAATTTTTGAACTTGTCTCAAGGCCACAACAAGGTTAGTTTGTGGTTGCAGGGTTCTAATGAAGTCAATGACACTTGCACCTGGAAGCCACAAGTCATCAAATTTTTCTTTGATCACTATCGATGAAACTTTTTAGCCATCAGCATTAGGCGATAAACAAGAGGTGACAAGAATCTTGTACAACTGTGAAACTTTATGGTCAAGGGTGTAAATTAGGTCACCATCATTGTTCTCTCTATGTTCAAGATGACCATTATCTCCAGACAATGTAAGGTGACATAGAGAAAAATCAACATTTTGAATATCAAAATGTTGTTTAAGCGTGTCAACCTTGATCTCTTGAAACCAACTATCAGATAGAAGAACAATCTTTTGACCTCTTTGGGTTCTATAGATAGTAATATGTCTGCTCATTGAGAAAATAGAAAGGATGATACTCGCCACAGTAAAAAGTGTTATTTCATCTAATGTTTCTTCTTATATCTTAAAATGTCATAAATATTGTAGGCAGCGTTTGCTTTTGTCATGAGTACAAAAAATATTCTACAATGATTTCTATTTGAAGATCGTCCTTGGAAATTGAGTAGTTGTCAGAGTCTTGAAGTCGTTACTAGCAGCCACAAAATTGGTGTCGAGATCAAGTGTAGACAAATGTAATTTCCCTAACACATGAAAAAAAATGCGAACTTAAAATATTCAAATTCAAAGAAATTACACTAAAACTTGTCAATATTTTCTTTTTTTTAGAGGCATTTAATAGTGATTTTAAATGGAATCGGGTATTTTCTTATACTAAATGGGAACAAGGACCCAATTTTTTGTCTTGCCTCATTTTTCCGTCCGCCCTTGTTTGAAACAACGAGCTATGGGATGTGCGCAATAAGAGCATGGCCACAAAGCTGTAGGCTATTTTAAGCGAATGAAAAGCAAGCTCTCTCTATATCCTCATGTACGGATCACTTGAAACGGCGTCTCTTGGAATGAACTGCTCGTAGGATACGCACAACAAGAGCAGGGCCAGAAAGCTCTAGGCCTTTTTCAATTTGCTATCTCAGAGCGTGGGCTCTTGAAATGCATTGATTGCAGGGTTTGTCCCACAACAGATGCAAAGCGAGGTCCTCTCTCCAAATGCGATCACCTACGCACGCATCTTGAAGGCATGTGCCTCTAAGAAAGATGTTGATATGGGCACAAAAATTCACAATTATATTGTCAGTCAAAGTTTATTGAAAAAAGATGTGCTTGGCACATGGGTATCAAAATTCATGATGTGATTGCTAGGTAGGGGCTGTTGATTGCAAGATATGCACAACATGGATATGGCAAAAAAAATATGGTCTTCTTTTACGAGAGTCGAAGTGAGGGATGCTCGCCAGACAAAGTCTCTTAAAGTGCTCTTATGGCCCTAGGTTGCTTTAAACAAATGCAAAGAGGGGGTTTCTCACATTGAGATTGTTGATAGCGGATTGGTGGTGAAAAAATATTGTACTTGGTTGTGCTTTGGTATACTTGTATGTCAAATGTGTTCTCTCATGAAAGAAAAAAAATCTCTTGATGGGCTTTCCTTGCGGAATGTCATCACCTCAAACACATTGATTGCTGGATATGGCCAACTTCATTGTGCTAGGGTAGCTCAAGAAGCAGATGCAAACAAAAGGTTTTTCTCCAAATGCATTATCTATGCTTGCATCTTGAAGGCATTATCTATGCTTGCATCTTGAAGCCCAATGGCCTTATGCAAGCCATTGACATGGGTGACAAAATCAATGAGAAGATACCTGGTCCGGCGCCGTTGGTGAAGGATGTCATGCTTGGCCATGCTTCGTTGATATGTGTGGTAGTGACAAAAGCATAAAAAGATGAAAAGTTCTTGATTGGCATTCTCTCTGGAATGTCATCACTTGCAACGTATTGGGTGCTAATATGCTTGTCGCTCTCTTGATTGTGTTACGGAACCTCTTTCTCCAAATACATTCACCAATGCTTGCACCTTGAAGGCTTGTGGACTTATGGAAGACTTTCACATGGGTATTAGAATTCACGATGTAATTGCTAGTCAGGGGTTGTTGGGAGTACTATGTCATGCTTGGTGGTGGTTTGATCAATATGTATACCAAATGTGGTGTCCTCACAATAGCACAAAAACTTCTTGAAGGGCATCCTCCCTGGGATGTCATCTCTTGTAGCGGGTTAAGTGCAAAAGATGTCCAACATTGTTGATGTAAGAAAGTGCATCAATGATAGACATTCAATCATGCAGTGAGTAAGCAGTATCATTTTTTTATTCTTGACACTGAGAACGCAGTTAATGAACGCACTGAAAATTGCACGCTTCCGTGGGAATGGCACGTTTCCTCGTATTATAAAAATTGGGGAGGACTGGGCAAACTCCCCCATGCAATGAGACTTGCGTGTTTTCTTTGCTTTGAAACATAAAAATGGAACAAAAAACACTTAATAACATTGACATCTTGTATGATTTTAAACATTGAGCTTGACAAGACTCTAACCCTACTTGTAGATTTTTGTGAGGTACCCTCTGAAGCACTAGATCAGTATCCCATTTTTACAAGGTGCACCTCTGAACCACAACAATCAATATCTTGAACATGCTTTGAGGTAAAAAAATCTAAGATTTGATGAAAAATCTGTGTGTGTGTGTGTGTGTGTGTGTGTGTGTGTGTGTGTGTGTGTGTGTGTGTGTGTGTGTGTGTGCGTGCGCGTGCGCGCGCGCACGTGTGAGAGAGCGCTCTTATTTTATAAAAAAATTGTAACACCCTTTGATGAAAATTTTATCTCTTTAATTGCACTCATCTACAACTTCCACCTCGAAGGCTTGTGGCCTTATATGAGATCTTCAAACATAATTCATTTTCTCAGTTTTTGACTAAAAAATTGAGGCAACAAGCAATATTTGGAACACAAGTCAAGCATAGACAAGCAGAGCATGATGAGTTAAAAGGAATTAGGTTTTCTTTTCTAACCGGATTGATTCCAAGATATATCCAACTTGCTTGTGGCAAGAAAGCTTTGGGTTGTTTTTACTAGATGCGAAGGAAAGGCTTGTCTCTAATTTCAATCACGTACGCTTCCACCTTGAAAGCTTGTGGCCTTATACGAGATCTTCAAACACAATTTGTTTTCTCAATTTTTAGTTAGTAAAATCTAGAGAACAAGCAATATTCAAAACACAAGTCAGCCATAGACAAGCGGAGTGTGATGAGGGGTTAAAGGAAATGGGTTATGCTTTTTAGACCAGACTGATTACAATATATACCTAGCATGGCTGTGGCAAGCCTATATTTGAACTGATTTTACTAGATGTGAAGGGAATGCCTCTCTCTAATTGCAATCACCTACGATTCCACCTCGAAGGCTTGTGGCCTTATGCAAGACCTTTACATGTATGATTTTTTAAATTCACAATAAGATTGCTAGCCAGGGGCTATCGGAGCAAGATACCATGCTTGATGGTGCTTTGGTCTATATGTCTATCAAATATGGTGCCGTCACGATAGCACGAGAAGTTTTTGATGGGGATCCTCTCTAGGCTGTCATCTCTTTTAGTGATTGTATGATATGGTCAACCTGGGCTATTTTTGCTAGATGTGAAGGAAAGGCTTGCCTCTAATTGCAATCACCTATGCTTCCACCTTGAAGTGCCGGATTCTAGAGGATGCAACTCACATGCTATTACAGTGGTTGCCAATAAGAAATGTTGTTACCTAGAGTGCGGCAATTGCTGGCTATGCTCTACACAGCAAATTTCCTTGGCTTCTGGTTTTAGAGCATACTAGATTCAGTGCTCAAGCCAAATGATGTGACTTTTACCAATTTGTTCTCAAGGAAGCTGTCAAAATAGGATTCTTTCAACTCAAGGTAAAAGGACTTGTGGAAAACAAAGCACAAGCTCTCTCTCTCTCTCTCTCTCTCTCTCTCTCTCTCTCTCTCTCTCTCTCTCTCTCTCTCTCTCTAAGATTTTCTCTTCTAGGTTCTTGTTTTCTCTTACCCTTGGACTCACTTCAATTCGATACAAATGCGGCTAACGAAGCACTCTAGTTTCCTCTTGTTGTGCCGATTGGTTGCTCCTTACAGATAACACAACTCCCACTTGTTGCTCTTCAGCCAGAGAGACCATCCTTGCAAAAAAGCATGGTTCGGTGCTGCAACCAGTCCGCGTTGAACCAGGATTTTTTGCAAGGATGGTCGTGATGGCTCAGGAGCAGCAAGTGGGTGGATTTTTTTCCCAAAATTTAAAGTTTTGTTTGAGTAACTTGCGTTGCATTACGTAATCAAACAGTAATTGCAAAGTTGCTTCATATGTAGTGAGTGAGCAAAAAGCCTCATATTCATATCTTCTCGTCATTATGCATTTGATTGCAAATCTACTTTCAATTGTTGCTGCCGGCAGTTGCTTCTTTCCTTCCACGGCATACTACCATACAAAAATGCCATCTCTCTGACGTCCCACTTCCATGTACGCCAAATTGAATAGCTTCAACATCTTGTAGTAGCAAAAAATGGGCATTCAGTTGCAAGAGAGTTCAGAATGGTGCTACAACCAGTCCGCACCGGCATGACGCGGACTGGTTGTAGCAGCACTCCAAACCCTCTTGCAATTGAATTGCCATTTGCTGTAGCAGGATGTTGATGGGTTTTTTGAAGAAATTTCTATGAAAATTTGTTAATTTTTGGATTTCTTGATACTTGGTTTAACAATATTGAGTAAGTGCATTATGTAAACTTTAGAAAAATATTGAGTTTGAGACCTTCTAGCTCAGTGTAATCATGCCAAAAAAAAGGCCATGGACCTGCTCTTGGAGTTGGATAGCTGTCAAAACTATTCCGCGACAATGTAGAACACTTCCAACAGCTGTCCAAATCCAAGAGTAAGTCGGGGGCCTTAAATGTAAGGTATATTATTGGTTGCTTATTAGAACCATTTACTTCATAATTTTTTGTGTAAAGTCGCGGGTCGACAATAGATGTGGTAAATATGGTATGATTTTGACATACGAAAAGCAATTGTTGCTCAAGTCCAGCTCATAATCATTAGAGTGAGCAATTTGAAAATTTAGCCTTTTATTCAAGTGGATAGGACGTAGTATGCTCGTGTGGTTCTAGATAAATTGAATCCACCAACATGTAGAATGCTTTAAATCAAGTAAAGTGTGCCTCAATTTTGGGGTGTTATGGATTTAATTGTGACATGGTTCATATGCTTGTCCGACCTTATTTCATAGTCCTCAATGTTAAGAAAGAAGATACTCATGTTCTTGGCTTTAACCTAAACAAATAAAATTTTATTGTGATGGATTGAGTAAATGTTATTTTGAGACCAATGATAGAAGGAATTATTTAATTTGTGTTTGAAAATTTGTTTGTAGTCCTACAATTGGGAGATGTTCTCATCGAAAGGGGAAAGACGCTATGTCGCTTGATCCTATATGCAGTGATTAGGTGAGCTCTATGGCAGTCACAGAGGACTTCAATGACAATGATCCTATTGGCAATGAGAGAGAGAGTACCACATTGGCTTAGGGTCAATGAATGAAGTTGATGGTCAAATAAACAAGAGGCAGCTTTGGAATTGGTTCCATTTCATATTGCCCTTGATGTTGGGCTGTCTATACTGATGATGTGGATGATAGTCATTTGCATATGGATAGAGGAGATGACATTCTCAAAGCCAGTGCCCTCTAGTTCCTTTGTGTAGACTCATTCCATATGCTCGTGTACGTGGCAGTAGATCGGATGTTTCTGGCTTGAAAGCTGCATTTGCCAAAGAAGGTTACATAAAGGAAAAAGGTACCTTTATAGTCTCACTGCAAACATGTCACAAGGAACTGACATTGGTGACATGTAATCATTGTTGTTTCAAAGTAGTTTTGTGGATTCAAATATTTCTTTCTTTAGAATGTTTAATGTTGTTTTGGAGTCTCATTTATTTCTGAAAATAGATGATATTGTCGACACATGGGACCCACTTTGGAAAGACATAAATAAAGAGTATGAAGAGGAGTTAGCATTGCAACCACAACTAGAGTCACTGCTTGGTAGAATGTTCTATGTGTGGGAAGGCAATCACGGGACAATAGCATGGCAAGCAGCAGTTAGAGAAATGTTTCCTAATAGAAGAGGGAGAAGCATTGTAGGGTCTTGTGTAAAATCATCAACCAAAGGTTTCCAAAATAGCATTATTGACGAGCTTGCAACGCATGAATTTTTGAGTGAGACTATACTCTTGTTTGTAGATAAACCTTATATGATTGAAGGTTGACTAACTTACTAATATTTTCATCAATATGAACATCCACGCTTTAGTATCATCTCATCTACAAGATGAGTTGGTAAATTGTGCAAACATTTTCTCTTTGGATCATGAGGATTACCTTCGTGCATTACCGGAGAATGACCACAAATTGATCGACTCTGCACAAGAGAACCACAAAGGGAGAGGAGCCATGACATCCCCTTACACAAAGATATCTAGCTAGGCTTCTTTTTTATATAAGTGTGTTTGACATTGGATCTCTTTTTTGTATGCTTTATTTGAAGCTTTTTGTTTTGAAAAGTATTAGTTTATTTTGAAGGTTCAAATGTCAAAAGAACTACATACTAAGCTAGAGAGCAAGAAATCATTGCTTTCTAAAGAGGACTTGGAAAAAGAAGAGACTAAGATCATGAATGATCTTTATTATAGATTTTCAGATTGTGTAGAGAAGGTATATAACCATCTCTTGGTGTTTTCTTTGATATATGATGAGAGGCAATTTTAATTGACTAATATTCTTGTTTGGTAGATTCTCAACATTGTTGACCCAATGTTAGGGAAGTATTGGTTTGATTGTGTGATGAGCCTTCAATGGGGGGAAGATAGTTGGGCCACTCTAGAGAAACTTAACTTGATTGCTCTACATGATGCTTCCATAGAAAATAAAAAATTATGAGTTTCCTTACTAGAGGCAAGCAAGATCACTCGTGTTGCTTATTGCATGGTGAAATGAGACCACCACAAGTTTCGAGGGTGAGCATCTTGATGCAAATGGTTTATGAAAGAACTTGTGAATGTTTGAGTTATTTGTTTGATTTTTTTCTTTTGCATGCTTGGTGTGAAAGATGGCTAAAACAAGAGGGATCTTTGCAAAGGATCTTAGATAAATATAAGAAGCTTCTTGTGGATTGGGCCAAGGAATCCCCCAAGGCCCCTATTTGCTTGGTTTTGACCCAATTGATAACGTCAGTAGAATTCACGGTGTACCCATGTCCATTCGGCACAAATGGGTCAAAACATAGCATTAAATGTTATCATTAATAGATATCTAAGACCATTTACTAAATATGCCCAAACATAGCGATAAATGAACAACCATAGCCTTGCACAGTCACACAAGGAGTTATTATTCCAACTGTGCCTTGAACCTCACAACTATGCCTGGAGAATCTCAACCAATTGGTACAATTTGTAGCTATGCCAATTTTGGCATTGTGTGACCACAATATTACTGTGCTTTGAGCCTTCTAATCTAACCATAATGACTAATCTTGGCCCTTGAAGTGTTGTCTCCCTCGTACCCTAACCCCGTGATGCAGTGGCTTTGATGCGCACAGAGGTGAAACACACAAGCAAAGGAGAGCAAGCCGAGAGAGAGAGAGAGAGAGAGAGAGAGAGAGAGAGAGAGAGAGAGAGAGAGAGAGAGAGAGAGAGAGAGAGAGAGAGAGAGAGAGAGAGAGAGAACCTGTCTCTACAATATCCAATGGCACCAAGGTGGATGGTGATACGGTAGGTAAACAACCTCAAATATTTGGAGGCCATTGAAAAAGATCGCGAGAGGTGGCTAAGAGGAAGATCGCAAAAAGGCGAAGGCAAGGGCAATGGCGACACATCAATAACAGACAAAGCTTTGGAGGTTGGTGAGTGCAAGATTGCAAAAGGTGGCTGAGAGAAAGATTGCAAAAAAGGAAAAGGCAAGGGCAATATGTTTCTCCTATTTGGAGATGGCGATGTGGCGACTACAAACGATGATCGGTTTCTGACACCAAACGTAACTCAAAAAAGGCACATGGGTTGTGATCACAAGGACAACCAATTTGAGATCAATAAACGGGCTTAGATTCTCATGAAACAGGTCGACCAACCACCATCAAATTAGAAATGATGCTCATCAAAGAGGCACATGCACCTAAGTTTAGAGGTAGTTACCTCCGCCTTCAAGCATCAGCCTACCCCCACCTAGCATTTTAACTCTACCCCCACCCCAGCTGAGCGTTCATGCAGTGAGAAAATAGTAAAAGGATGAGTAATAGAATCTCTCTTGGAGTGCTTGTGCTCCCAATCCTCTTTCTGCATCCTCTTCTGCCTCTCATCCCGCCTAGCATTTTAATTCTACCCCCACCTCAGTTTAGAATTCATGTAGTGAGAAAATAGTAAAAGGACGAGTAACAAAATCCTGCTTGTAGCACTTCTGCTCCCAACCCTCTTTTTGCATTCCCTTCTGCCTCTCTAGTGCTCCCATCCTTTTTTCTTCATCCTTCTCCCTTGCTTTGTTGACACAGATCTTTACACACAGTGCAGAGGTATGCTATTATACTTTTGTGCAGTTTGAATTTGTGAGGTCAGTACCAAGAAAATAGGGGTGAGAGAATTGTGTTTGGTGATCTTCTTTGCTTGGTACTGACCATCGCTTCTTGGAGCCCCTTCTATGGGACATTTCCTCATAGAATGTGGTGCAAATTTTATTTATGCTATTTGTAGAGATGGCTCATGAAAAGGCCAAGCCTAGAAGAGATACAGGTGAGTCCTTGCATTCTCAAGCAAGAAGATGTTGATACAAGGGGCAAAGATGCAACCCTTAGGAGCTGCAAAGGATCAAAAGACACATGCACTCGACAATCCCACGGCTTCCATTTCAGCAACCAAGTAGTGCAAGAGCATTGCGAGCATTGGAGAGTGGGCACACAATGGGCCAACAATTCTCTTCTCTTCCTGTATTGTAGAAGACTACCTTGTTGAATTCTTCAGTGATGGATATACCTTGGTTGCCCATGCCCATCACATCACAATTATGCCACGAGATTTGACACCTTTGGAGGTTGTGTTTTTGCTACGATGGGCTGCTTCAGCCAATACCTATTTCGGACATTAGAACAATGGATATTCTTAACATCCCCCCTCTACATCCTCGTGCACAAGAGACAGATCCTTCAAGGGTTGAAAGCAATAGAAGAACCCAATTACGGATTGAGAGCCATGATCACTTCTTAGCCCAGACGGATGGGCAAGCAAATCTTGAGATTGAGGGATTACCCAAGCTAGGTACAACTCAACTCCAACAGCCTGAGCCAGTCACATAGGGGCCTAAGGCAACCAGGGAGAGGCTTGATGTTAGGAAATATGATGTAGCTAAATAGATATTTGGGTAGCTTACTTAATGGAGAGAGACAAATTTTCACACACAAGATATTATAGAGTAGAGAGAGAGAGAGAGAGAGAGAGAGAGAGAGAGAGAGAGAGAGAGAGAGAGAGAGAGAGAGAGAGAGAGAGAGAGAGAGCACATGATATACGCGGTTCACCCAAGGTGGGCTACATCCATGGGAAAGCAGACACTCAATGGCTTTAGTACTTCAAACAAGAAGTAGGTTACAAAGGGATTATACCCTTAATAGGGCTCCTTCCTTGCTTCACTCTCACCACCTCACACCCACCTTGTTGCATCAACTTCACACTACAAAATGTGTGTAGAAATGGCCTCCTTTTATATGCCAAAAGGGTTGCCCTCTCTCATGCTCATGAGAGGCAGCCATGTGTAGCCGCCCTTCTGTAGATAAGTTCAAATCAGACCCCTAAATCCGCCCATGTGTGGCCACCCTTGAGAAGACAAGTCTGCCTATGAAATTGGCCATCGGCCATTGACTTCCAACCACTGGCCATCGGCCAAAAGACCGGCCGTTTTTTTACCCCTTTTTGGTCGTCATCTGACCATAATATTCTGGCAAAAAGGAATATTCCGGCGGCCATGAAAAATTTGGTTTTTGGTGAGTGATTTTTCTTCATACACGATGGCTTCTCCTCATAATGGGGGCCTTACAAATGTGTGTTTTTAATAGAAAAAATTACAAGGGGTAAATCAGGCTCCATACTTAACAATCTCCCACTTGGAGACTGACCTCCACACCAAACCTATGACTGCTTTCCATCCTGCCTTCTTATCCTTGAATGCCGATTGAAGATGAGCAAAAGCTCAACTTCTCCTTGTTGACCACCTTTGTAAACATGTCTGTAGGATTTTCACTTGTATCCATCTTTCCTAGCTTTAGTTGTCCCTCTACCAAAAGAGTCCATATGAAGTGATATCTCACCTCAATGTGTTTTGTCCTTGAATGAAAGGTTGAGTCCTTTGTAAGATGGATAGCACTTTGGCTATCACTGTACAAGACATAATTGTCTTGTTTGAATCCAAGCTCTTCTAAGAATCTGTGAAGCCAAAAAAATTATTTGCTTGCCTCTATCATTGCTACATACTCTGCTTCCATGGTAGATAGTGAGACCACTTTTTGCAGCTTTGAAGGCCAACTTATTATTGTGCCCCCAACCATGAAGACATAGCCAGTAGTGCTCCTTCAAGTATCTTTGTCACCTGCCATATCTGCATCAATATACCCTTGAAGAAAAATATCGGTTCCTCCAAAATACAAAGCATTCGTTGTTGTCCCTTTTAGATACCTAAGTATCCACTCCACAGCTTTCCAGTGCTCTATACCTGGGTTGTCCATGAACCTACTTACAACTCCCACTGCATGTGCAATGTCTGGCCTTGTCTAGACCATAGCATACATAAGAGAATTTACCGCTGCAACATATGGAACTTTAGACATATAGGCTATCTCCTCTTGTGTCTTTGGACACATATCCTTGGTTAGTTTAAAGTGACCATCCAAAGGTGTAGAAACCGTTTTTGCATTTTGCATTGCAAACCTTTCTAGTACCTTTTTTATGTAATCCTCTTGAGATAGATTTATTGTATTATTTGTCATGTCCCTTGATATCTTCATACCAAGTATCCTCTTTGCAACACCTAAATCTTTCATTGAAAAAGATTTAGATAACTCCTCTTTTAGGTCTTTGATGTTCTGCATATTAGCACTTGCAATTATCATGTAATCTAGATACAACATTAGGATGATGAACTTCCCATCTCTCAAATTCTTTGTGCATCTTGTGAATCCATGATCCAAAATCCATCGATCGAACTATGAGTACCACTGTCTTGATGCTTGCTTTAAACCATACAAGCATTCCTTTAATCTGCAAACCATTTTCTCCTTACCTTTTACTTCATACCCCTTTGGTTGAAGCATGTAAATTTCCTCCTCTAAGTCACTGTGAGGGAATGCCTTATTTACATCCATTTGCTCAAGATTTAGGCTTAAAACAAGTCTAATTGAGTTCATTTTTACAACATGAGAAAATATTTCATTGAAGTAAAAATCTTTCTTTTGAGAAAACCCTTTTACCACAAGCCTAGACTTGTACCTTTCTTCCCACCTTCTTCTTCCTTCAACTTGTACACCCAGTTGTTTTCAAGTGCCCACTTACCTTTAGGCAACTCAACCAACTCCCATGTTTGGTTGCAATGTAATGAGTCCATCTCCACTTGAATGCTCTTTATCCGTTCTTCTTTGGATTCGTGTTGCATAGATTCCTCGTATGATTTTGGCTTTCCAAAATCTGAGATGAAGAGATGGTTAAAGGAAGGAATAAACCTTTATGGAGGTCTACTTGCTCTTGTAGATCTTTGGGGAATAGGTTGAGGCTCCTCAATTGGTTGACGTTGTTGTACGTTGTCATCGTTTTGCACTCCTTGAGTCTTCACCGTCCTCAAGCTCCATGTACTCATCACGTGTTTCTTTTGTTTTTTTTTCTTTCCAAGTAATCTTTGTACATATTTTGTTCGTTAAAAATTACATCCATACTCCTAAAGATTTTACCATCTTCAGGATTCCATAGGCGATACCCAAAGCCACCTTCTCCATAGTCGATGAAGAAACACTTTTTGGACTTTGTATCTAGCTTTGGCCTTAGGCTTCTATCTATGTGCATGAAAGCCTCACACCCAACCACTTTGAGGAATGAATAGTTCACCAGTTTACCTATCCACACCTCATTTGGAACATCCCAAACCAATGTCATTGAGGGTGACCGATTGATTAAGTACACAGACGTACTTACTGCTTCCGCCCAAAGCTCAAGTGGTAGGCCTGCATGTAGCCTCATACTTCGTGCTCGCTCCATGATTTTCATGTTCATTCTTTCCAAAATCCCATTTTGTTGAGGTGTCCTTGGGGTTGTCTTTTGCCTCCGAATGCCATTGCTAGCACAAACTCTTGGCTGTAATATTTGTGTCCATTGTCAGTTCTGAGGCATTTAATATTAGTACCTTTTTCATTCTCCACAAAGGCTTTCCACCTTTGAAATATGAAAAACACATCGAATTTATTCTTCATTACATGAACCCATGTTTTCCTAGTCGCATCATTTATGAATGTTACATAATACAATGAGCCACCAAGTGATGGTGTACTTGCAAGATCCCAAACATCAGAATGAACCAACTCAAGTTTTTTGTTTTCTCTTTCATTTTTTGATTTTTGAAAATTTACCCTCTTTTGTTTACTATAAACACAATCTTTACGAAACTCTAAGTCCATTTCTTTCAAACCTTGTAGAAGCTTCTTTGTTTGAAGGATTTGCATTTCTTTGGCACTCATATGCCCAAGCCGGTAGTGCCACACTACACTGTCAACTTTTGTAGTTGCTGCACAAGCTGAAGATTGCAAGCTGACAGTACACAAGTAAAGTGTACCAACCTTTTCTACTTTGGCAACCACCAAATATCCCTTTGAGATCTTCCACCATTTGTTTCCGAATGCAATTGTGCCTTCATCGTCCAATTGTCCTATAGAGATCAAATTCTCACGAAGAGAAGGAACATGCCTAACATCTTTAAGATTCCATTTATTTCCATTAGCAATTTTGACACAAAATGTACCTTTGCCGATAATTTCACAAGCTTCATCATCTCCTAAGTATACATACCCAAAATTACCTTTGGTGTAATCTTGGAAATGTTCCTTGTGTGGTGTCGCATGGAATGAAGCCCCGAAATCTATTATCCAACAATTAGACACATTGTCTAATTAGAGAATTAAAGCATCTTGCTCTACTTTACCTACCACATTGGCCTCTGATGTTGGCTTGTTGTCTTGAGACTCCGACTCCTTCTTCTTCTTGGACTAGCAATCCTTCTTGACGTGGCCCTTCTTACCACAGTTCCAACATTCAAGAAGTGACTTTGTGCGTGACTTGCTCCGCCTTGGGCGATCACGACCTTTTTGGTTTTTGAACCTCTCCTTAGGCCTTCCTCTTGTTCCATTGATAGTGCAACACTTGATGATTCTCTTGTGCTTCTCCTTTGCATTTTCTCGCTTAGGAGAACACCCACAAAATCATCAAACTTAAGAGTATTTGTGCCAAAGATAGAGTTATTTATGGCCATCACAAAGCTGTCTTAACTATCTGATAGAGATGATAGTATAAGGAGAGCTTACACGTCATCATCAAAATTGATTTTCACCGATTGAAGCTGACTTATGTTGGTGTTAAAGTCATTTAGGTGTTTTGCAACTGAACCATTATCTGTCACCTTTAGGTTGAACAAGCGCTTCATGAGAAATACCTTATTGGATGCCAATGGTTTCTCGTAGAGGCCGTCAACTGACTTCATCAAGTCCTCCATGGTCTTCATCTCCAATACATTGAAGTCCACCATTGATGCCAAGCTAAACTGGATTGTTCCCAGTGCCTTTTGGTCAAGGAAAATCCATGCTTCATCTGCCATCGTTGTGGGCTTCTTTGCAAGACCGCCTAGTGGCAAATAAAGGTCCTTCTGGTAGAGATAGTCTTCAATCTGCATCGTCTAATCTTGGTAGCTTTTTTCATTGAACTTCTCGATCTTGAGGTTCCCTTCCTTCGCCATTACTCTCACTCAATTCAAGGAATCATTTCCTTGAGATACTTTAGCTATATGAGCAAACCTTGCTCTGATACCAGTTGTTAGGAAATATGATGTAGCTAAAAAGATATTTGAGTAGCTTACTTAATGGAGAAAGACAAATTTTCAAACACGAGAGATTACAGAGGAGAGAGAGAGAGAGAGAGAGAGAGAGAGAGAGAGAGAGAGAGAGAGAGAGAGAGAGAGAGAGAGAGAGAGAGAACACGATATACGTGGTTCACCCAATTTGGGTTACATCCACGGGAAAGCAGCCACTCAATCTCTTTAGTACCTCAAACAAGAAGTAGGTTACAAAGGAATTATACCCTTAATAGAGCTCCCACCTTGCTTCACTCTCACCACCTCACACCCACCTTGTTGCATCAACTTCACGCTACAAAATGTGTGTAGAAATGGCCTCCTTTTATAAGCCAAAAGGGCTACCCTCTCTCATGAGAGGCAGTCGTGTGTAGCCACCCTTGTGTAGAAAAGTCCAAATCAGACCCCTAATTCCACCCATGTGTGGCCGCCCTTGAGAAGGCAAATCCGCCTTGAAATCAGCCATCGGCCATTAAATTTGTCCATCGGCCACCAGCCATTGACTTTTGACCACGAGCCACTGGCCATTCACTATTGGCCATCAGCCAATCGGCCAAATGACCGGCCGTTTTTTGACTACATTTTGGCCGTCGTTTGACCATAATATTTTGGCGAGAAGGAATATTTCGACGATCGTGATTTTTTTTTTCTAGCGAGTGATTTTTCTTTACGCACGATGGCTTCTCCTCATAACGGGGGCCTTAGAAATGTGCGTTTTTAATACAAAAAACTACAAGGGGTAAATTAGGCTCCATACTTAACACTTGAGCCAGTCAAGGAGGAGCCGAAGCTAGTTAAGGAGGGGCTTGAGCCAGTCAGGGAGGAGCTTGAGCCAGTCAAGGAAGAGTCAAAGCCAGTTAGGGAAGGGGCTTGAGCCAGTCAAGGAGGAGCCTGAGCTAGGAGGAGGAGAGTGAGCTAGTCAGAGAGGAGCATGAGCCATTCAGGGAGGAACCCGCACAGGAAGAGCTAGAGACAACTCAAGACAAACAAGGGGCAGCCTCTTCTTCACAAGGGCCAACCAACGTAGAGCAACGGCTAGCCAACACAGAGCAAGAGCCTCTACCAGAAGATTGGCAGCTTGTAGAGAAAATCAATGAAGAAAACAAAGAGGAACTGTAAGTGTTGGCCAGTTCAACACCTCTTCCTACACTGATTCTTCTGCATGAAAGGTCAGAGGAGGTCTGCATTTTTAATCTTGATCGACAAGATTTTCTATGCATGTGCAATTTCGCAATGCCAACACAATGGATACAGTCATCAACATTGCTATGTGGTACATTTCAAGTTCATTATAGGTCACGCTATTGGGGTCAGAACTAAGCAAATAGGGGTCCTTGGAAATTTTGAAGGCCCTGATTTTCTCAGTATTGACCCATGTCTTTGCAGCAGTGAGGGTCAGAACCAAGCAAGTAGGGACCCTAATGAATTTTTCAAGGCCCCAATTTTCTTGGTTTTGACCTATATCCACTAATCAATCTAATCATTAGCATTTATTCCTGTTAGACACGCTATCTCGCTTCTGTCCGTGGACATATAGGACAAAATATACATAATAGCTTCGCTTATCTCGCTTATGCTTTAGAACAATAGAGTTTCCTTTTTGGTGGGCCGGTTTAGTAGATTAAATTGGGATATAGCACGCTTTCTGGCCACTGCATACAATTAAACATGAGTTTCATCTTGAAAAGTAAAAACTATGTTGGATTGAGGATCTTCATTTTCCTCATCCCTTATGGTTTTGGTGGTTTTTTGTGTAGTGACCATTGGCGTCTGTTGTTATTCATGTTGAAGAGAAGATTGTCCTCTACAAAAACTTCAAGAAAAGTAGGGGGTTCCACAAGCGTGTAAAGATGTAAAGCACATCTTTATGCGTTTTCTTGTAGTGTATGTTTGTAATGCCTTACTGAAGCAAGCGCTTTTGTATGTAGTGTCGCGAAAAAAATTGTATGTTGTGTAGATCACATTTTGCTAGAACATCATCTAGGGACTTCCACTTAGCACCAATGGTAGAGGTAAACAGATGAAGATGATGAAGAAGAAGAAGATGACAATAGCCTTCTAGTTTATGACAACATTTTCTAGATTTTGTTTTGACTTTACCGCTCAAAATGAACTTTTTTTTTGCTTTCTTTCTTTTACTTGGATTGAGTTGATGACATCTTGGAAAGGTGGAGTGGGTTCTTTTTCTTTAAGAATTATGACTAAGTGGTCATAGGAAGGTGGAAGTGCACTTAATAGTATGGCCACTTTGTCATCTTCTGGTACTTTGACCTGGATGTTAGTGAGCTGCATGACAATGCTCTTAAGCCTATTTACTAGGCTAGCAATGTCTTCCCCTTCAGTCATAATGATCTTGTAAAGTTGTCTTTTGAGACTAACTTTACTTCTTTTGGGCCTGGCCCCAAAAGTCTTTCTAGGACATGCGAGGCTTCATGTGCATGCTTACATTCGTCTATGAAATGCACATAGTTGTCATGCAAGGAGGTGATGATAATTCCTAACGCTTGTTCGTCTTTGGCCAAATTTTGTGCACTTGCTATGAGTGTAGATGCCCTAGTATGTACTCCATTGGGTTCAGCTTGTTGCTCTAAGGTAGTGTTGATGACAGACCATAAACATTTTTTTATAAGGTATCCTCTTAACTTTGTTTTCCATGTGTAAAACCCTTCCTTGTTGAATTTTTCTACTCCCTTGTCCCCCATTTGTGCTAATAGAGGAGTCTTAGCTTAGGAGACTCTCCTAGCCAGTGTCTACCTCTTTACATCGTGCACAAGAATTTGAAAGTTATTTGAAGTTGTTGTGCTCGGTTGGGTTCATTTCATTGCAAGTTGAGAGAGAGAGAGAGAGAGAGAGAGAGAGAGAGAGAGAGAGAGTAATTCCCTTTTTGTGAAGCTCCTCTTCACAAAAAAATTTAAAGCTGAAGCTTTGAGTGTCTCCTTTGATGAAGGCCTTTTAATGCCTAGTTGCAGAAGCTTTCTTCGGGGGATGCTTGTTGGATGGCCGGCTTAGAAATTCCTTGTTGAAGCCTTCCTTTTTGTTTGACTTCTTGTCCTCAATGCAGCTTCAGTGGGATTAGACCTTTAAAAAGGGTCTCAGAGGTGTAGCCAAGGGGTTATGGAGCTTAGTGGACCAAAGGGTAGGGCCAATTGCCATGAGACAACACTTTTACTAAAGCAGCACGAGCAAGGCGGGTAGAATCCGGGCATGCACGGGTAGGCAGGCAAGTACTTTGGTAGAACGGGCAGAGGTGGGGGCAGCACGGGCGGGCAGGGGTCCGCTCGCCAAGTAAAAAGGGGTGTACACACATGTGAAGCTTCCCTTGTAGACCCAAACGGGCTTCAAAGGCACAATTGAGTGCCAATTTCAGATCTGTCCATGAGTCCACAACTAAAATCCAATGCTTGACACCTCGACTTCATGCAAAGGAATTTTATGCAGTCATGAGCTAAGCCATAGGGGCCCAATGGGCCTTCATGTGAGTGAAACCAAAAACAAAGCTACTGACCGTTATTCTACAATCTTATACACACAAAACACACACACACACCCCCCTATTCTAAGTAAGGTTTTTGGGCATGAGGATAAGGGAGCTCCCAATCCTGGATTGAGGTTCTTGAAAACTCATCAAAAAGCTTGTTTCAAGCACTTCAAGATAACGTGACTAATGCAAAGAGAAAATGAACTTAATGAAGTTAATCAAAGAGGTGAATTATGCAAAAATTCACACAAATGAGCGATCTAAAATGCAGCAATTGATGCAAAAGTGCCTATTATCAACTCCTAATGACGACTTATTGTCCTTCATCAGCTTAATGAACATCGGTAGTGGCACATCCTTTCAAGGGTGCATATCCCATCGTTGATTAGCTTCAAAAAAGGGTGATTAAGGAGCGTGATTAAAATTGAAGGAAATTATGCAATGCAAAGGAATTCTAATCCTACCAAGGGCGAATCACACTAACACATGCATGGCAATAGACCTAGCTAGCATACCATAGCTCTGATACCACTTGTAGGGAATGGGATCATGCTAGCTAGGGTGGATGAAAGAGAAACATAGTGCAAGTGTGTGAGTGTGTGTGTAAGCAAGATTATCACTAAAGTGAATTATGCTCCAAGATAAAGTTAACTTGGACTCATAAACACAATCTTGAGTCTTGACTTAGCTTAGCACAGGCTCACCATAGGTAAGCATGTAGTGCAAACTTGAACTGTGATGTTTATTCATGAAAGTGAGCTTTAAGTAGCTCTACAGCCTTGTTACACGGCGTGTGGGATAATTCCACTCTTCTCTCCTTGACTCACACTTTAGGACAAAGCTCACACTTTACAACAATAAAGCATCTAATTGCTTTAGGACTTTATCTACCTATATAGATCCTCTTGAACAAACAGTCATGGTTTTGTTTGGCTCCACTAATGAAGCTTCCTTTTCTTGGTGTTGTTTCACATGCTCTTGATCTTGAGAAATCTCTACTACCATAGTTGCGTGTTCGCACTCTTGTTTGACTTTTGACTTTTCTCTCTTGGCCCTCCAAGACTTATGTCAAATCCTAATGGATATGGCATCATTTTTGTTGGGCTTATCTCAGTCAATCTCTCGTTATAACTGTTTTTCTTCATGGATTCTCAAGCTATTTTCTTGTTATCGCATTGACAAGAGTAATTTGCTCTCAATCTGAACCACTTGAACTTGGTAGAATGTCTATCATGTTCATTGATGTTTGTTGAGATGTCGAGCTCTACACCTTGAGCTGGCATCCACTACGGGTCTTGGCCGCTTACGGCATTTACTCACTGGCGCGTTAGGTGACCGACACGGAGGATCTCTGCCAGTGATTCTACAGCTGGACTACACTTATAGTGCCAGCCTAGTACGCTTCTAGCGAGTTCACACTTAGTGACCGCATGTACATATGTGCTACTTTTCAGCTTTAGCACTTAGTCATTTAGTACTCTCTTTTCTGTGAAAAAGAAGAAGAAGCTTTCCATCTCTGTGTGCTTTGTGCTTGTCTTGTGTAGCTCTCTTGCATCCTCATTCTTTACATGGTATCAGAGCCTGGTGTAGGCAAGAGAGGCTAAGAGAGCAAGAGCATCACAATCCCTTCGTTCGCAATCCACGACCAGATGCAAACGCACAAGTTTCTGAACAGGTCTCCAAAGTGCAGTATACAGAGATTTACTGTACAAGTAAATCTCTGTACAAGTTTCTGAACAGGTCTCCAAAGTGCAGTATACAGAGATTTACTGTACAAGTACAGTGGTTGTGAAACGCTTGATTGTGGACACTCGTTGAGTGTAGAAAGCGTTACAGGAACCACGATAGCAGGTTCAGCAGATTTGCAGGTTTTTGCAGATTGCAGCTATTTTGTCTTAGTGCTTCAAGATGTCTGACGGTTTCAGTCAGATTGTTACTGAGAAGCTTGAGAAAAATAACTACCCTGCATGGAAGTTCAGAATAACAAATTTCCTAAAAGGAAAAGGTTATTGGGACTATGTAGAAGGAGACAATGAAAAGGAACCAGAGATTCCCGAGGCAAATGCTACAGCAGAACAAAGGAAAGCTTTGAGGGACTGGCAACAAGGCCAGAGCAAAGTGATGTATTGGCTTTCTATGAGCATCACAGATGGCATGATGGGCTATCTACAGGATGCTGAAACCCCCGCCATTGCATGGAGAAACTTAGGCAGAGTGTTCGAGGTGAACACCAAGGCAAGGAAGCTTCAACTAAAGTCGGAGCTAAATCAGGTTAAGAGGAACAACCTCTCAATCAATGATTATGCCTTGAAGATCAAGAGTATCATTGAGGCTCTTGGATCTATTAAAGTCTCAGTAGAAGACGATGACATTGTCCGTGCATGCTTGGATGGTCTAGGAGATGAGTATGTACATTTTAGGTCTTCCATGAATACAAGAGACGACATCCCCGTGTTCCAAGATTTGATTTCTATGCTTATTCTTGACGAGAAGAACCTTGACACATCTTCTTCTCATGGCAGAAATAATTCTGAACAGGCCTTCTATTCTAACTCCAACAGAGGTAGAGGTAGAGGTCGTGGTCGAGGCCCAAGGGGTTGCAGGGGCCAATTTCTGGAAGGTCAATCAAATCAAAACAATACAGGTGGCAGGGGAAACCAGTCTCAAGGCAGGGGGAGTCAAAGAGGTCGTGGTGCAGGATCAAGCAGGCAGCAACATACTCCAGATAGTAGAGAATGTTGGACTTGTGGTGAAAGAGGTCACATGTCACGTGACTGTCCAAAGGGAAAAGCAAGTAGAAAGAGAGAACAGGGCAACTATGCATCTACTAGCAGAGATGCAGATGACATCAAAAACGAGCGCATGTTTGTTATGCAGCATGTAATGAATACAATGACTGCAGAGAATTCCACCCAAGATGATGTTTGGTATGTGGATTCAGGTGCCTCTAATCACATGACGTCTCGTGGAGAGTGGTTTAGAGATATGCGCAAACCAGATGTGTCAGGCTATGTGCAGACAGGAGATGACACAGCTCACCCCATTGCTCATGTAGGGGACATACCTCTAAATACGAAGAGTGGGAAATCAAAGTACTTAGTAGATGTACTTCATGTCCCAAACATTACAAAGAATCTTGTTTCTGTTGGACAAATGGTTGAGCAGGGTTTGCAGGTTCGCTTCAATCCAAATGGTTGTTATGTAGAAGATTTCCAGAATGGCTGTAAGCTGATCACACAGGGCAAATGTGTGGGCAGAATGTTTACGCTGAATGTAGACATGCCTGAGGTAAAAGCTGCATTATTTGCACAAAGCACAGGTGTTGTGGCTGATGTTGACATTTGGCACAAACGCATTGGCCATGTCAATGAGCAGAGATTGCGCAGCATGCAATCAAAACAGATTGTAAAAGGTTTGCCCAAATTCAAGGTGGATGGTATGCATAAAGTGTGTGCAGCATGCCAGTTTGGAAAACAGTCAAAGGGCTCATTTCCACATGAGCGCAATGTATGTAAAAGGCCACTTGAGGTGGTGCACACAGATGTTTGGGGTCCAACCGATACTGCAAGTATACATGGTTGCAGGTATTATGTCTCTTTCATTGATGACCATACAAGGAAAGTATGGGTCTACTTCATGCGTAACAAAAGTGAAGTGTTTGGTCACTTTCAAGACTTCAAAGTCATGATTGAGAAGGAGATAGATATGCAAATCAAGACATTGAGGTCAGATGGAGGGGGAGAGTACTTCTCCAATGATTTTTCAAATTTTCTGCGAATGCATGGTATACACAGGCAGTTTACATGCAGATATACTCCACAGCAGAATGGGGTCGCAGAAAGGAAAAACAGGCACATTGCAGAGGTTGCGCGTGCATTGATGAATGAGAAGAACATGCCTCATCATTTCTGGGCTGAAGCTGTAAATACAGCTGTGTACATTATGAACAGGACACCTACAGCTGCGGTGCATGATGTAACACCTGAGGAAAAGTTTACAGGTACAAAGCCTGATTTGGCACACTTGAAAGTGTTTGGCTGCATAGCTTACGTGCATGTACCAGATGAGTTGCGTAGGAAATTGGATCCTAAAGAAGAGAAATGTATTCTTGTGGGATATTCCCTTGAACAAAAGGGGTACAGGTGCTACAATCCTACTACACGAGAATTACGAGTGAGCAGAGATGTAGTCTTTGATGAGATGAGCAGCTGGTACAGTAATGCACATGGCACTATTGGGGCTGATGTAAAAGATGATGTGGTTGTACAAAATGTGAGGCCACAGTCACAGGTTTTGAGTGGACCACAAGAGTCCTCTTCTCGTGGCTCTGTTGAGAAACCATGGAATGGTAGACTACGTACGCAGGTTACTCCACCAACAGGTATAGGGAATGTATCACGAAAAGGAAAGGAAAAGGTTGATGAACCTCCCTTTATGGTTGATGCATCATCAGGTTTTTCACATGTAGACATGGATTCAGATGGTTCTGAACAAAGTCTTGATGAGGAATTTGGAATTCCGGCTGTCAGGACACCTGGTGTAAGGAAAGTACAAGAAGATGCTAGAGGGCAAAGGAGTGACCCAGGACCGCGTAGATCTAATAGAGTCAGAAATCCAGTTCAGAAATTGACTTATGATGGGTATCTAGCGCATCACCAAGCCTACATGGCTAAGGTGATACAGGATGTGGAGCCCACATGTTTTGAGGATGCAGTTGGAAATGTGCATTGGGATGATGCAATGAATGAAGAGATGGCTGCATTGGAAGCAAATGACACATGCATTAGGAAATTTCGGAGGTCATTTGGAGGGCCTTCTAAGAAAATGTATTTTTTGCACTCTCTCTCTAGAAAAAATGGCAAATAAAAGAGCTGGGTCTTTCATAGTAAAACTTCAAAAAGTGTACTTTAAGTAGATTCTTTACTCCTTTGAACATTCGTTCGTAGTGATTGAGGGATAATCCTCTTTTCAGTTGCATTGAATGAACAACGTCAATACGGAGGGAATGAGGCTAACATGGAGGGACGAATCCGCAGCCGCTATTCACTTTCCATTAAACCTGCACATTTGGCTAATGGCGCACTCCTCAAATGGCACAAATGTTACCCATAAACGAGCCAAATATCACCTTCACATTGATTTGGACAATGAGTACCAACCATTGATTAAGCGCAGTAAAACAAACACACATATACCTCCCACCTCCATAGACACGCTCAGAGCTCAAGGAGCTAAACACATAGATATCTGGACGAGAGGCTCTCTCTACCCTAAGAATCCAATAACTAATGCGTCTCCACCGTTTGTCAATCCTACAAGCTTATTGACCTTTGCTGGTGATGGAGAAAACGGCCTTATGGGTTATTGTAAATCACTTACAAGAGAAGCTGAAACTTACAAGAGCATTCTCCAAGCTCAACAATGTGAGATTGTTCGCCTTTCACATTTACATTCTACAGATCAGGTTACCATTTTGCAACATAAAACAGAGGTACAAGAACTGAAAGGAAAGGTGCGAAGTTGTCAAATGAAGGACACCATCTTGGGTGGTCGTATCCGAAAGAAGAAATTGCGCAATCTTGAAACATTGCAGGTTGCATCAGGAGGTCTCAAGAAAAGAATCCAAGCATTAAGGTGATGCTTCTTGGTTGGCTACATTGTCTTAGTTAAGTAATCTCTTTGTTTTTTCTTGTTATGCATTGTTTTCATGTGCCTAAATAGTGGTAGTGGAGCAAATTTTCTGTTATTTACTTATGCATTGTCTTCATGTAGAGATTCAATCTATCCTGACAAGGAAAACATTGACCCCAAAGCCAATATAGGAAAGAGATTGAAGCCACTTATAAGTAGAAGCCTGGCAGCAGATATAGTACATGACAAGAAGTTTAAGGTTCTACAAAGAAATGTAGTGGACCGCTTTATTTCAGAGAACTCAGTGCCTGCTAAAGAGATACAAGGCACACTTGATTCACTTGGTGTAAGCAAAAGAGGATATTCGGCTATCCAAAAGTCTGTCTCATCCATCTTTTTTAGGAAGGGTATAAAATCCAAACTTCTACCATCAGCCTCAAGTGTTTGGAAAGAGAGGCTTCAGCTTAACGAGGCACAGGGAGACTATCTTGGACAACCCTTTCATATTAAAGCAACTTACAGTGGCCATGGAGCGAACATGGCATATGATGAGTTCAACAATATTTTTATGGACCTGCGGATACTACAGAAGAGAATGGTGGAGTTTTACAACATCACATTTGAAGAGTCACGTGGACTATTACATTTTGTGTTAAAGTTGGATGAGTGTGAGCTTGTTAAAGAGAAAAAGCTAGAGCGTGTTACTATTACTTTAATGAATAGAGCCCTCTCAAAGTGTCCCAGTGATGATCCTTTATATTTTAGTGTTCAATCAGAATCTAACATATGGTGGCTTGGTGCGTTTGAGGTAAGCGATATTCTCAAGTAAGCTCAAATGTTCAGATCTACTTAAGTCTCATTTATTTTGTGTTGCAGGTAAAGAAAGAAGATCATGAGATTCTATATTGGGTGTTCCATCGAACTAATATTCCAGAACTGATTGATCGACAGACTAACCAGGGAGAGGTACTACGTCTAGATGGAAGGGGAGACTTTCAAGTTCAGTGGCATCTTGCAGGTGACCTTAAAACATTAAAGTGCATGTATAATTGTGGAATGGGTGCAATGGCAAAGTCACCGTGTTTGTTCTGCATGGAGCCTGCAAAGGTCATGGACCCAAAGTGGTGGAGAAAAGCTCCAACACGTCACATTGAGGATCCTGCTTTTCGACCAGTTTTGAAAATACCACTTGTGAATGTCCACATTTGTACAATGCATGCCCTTTGTAGAATTGTAGAGAAATTGGTCTACTTATACATCGGGTTTGCTTGGAAGATTAAGAACTCCGCAGAACGACAAATAGCCTTGCAGTGCTTAGAAATGGTACTGTCGGATATGGGGCTTCATGGTGGCAATGTGAAAATCCAGCGGGATGAAAAGAGATCAACTGCTGAGAAGGATGTCCCATGCAAACCATCCATCGGTGGGGTGAAGGCACGGAGGTTTTTATCTAAGCCCCAAGGTACAAGAGATCCAAAGCTAACAAAACATGGAAAAATATATAACACATCTTATGTTAGCAAGGTAGAGTATCAGAGCTGGAAAAAGCTACATATTGCAGTCAAAGACCACGAACCAACTACTCGTAACGCGAAAGCTGAGGTTTGGCGATCAATAGACATCCTATTTTTGATGTGCGACAAAGATGACTGGTCACAAGGTGATATGAACAAGTTCAAGGAAAATCTCAACCTTCTGAAAAAATCATTCAAGACAGCATGGACAGACACCCAGATTACTCACTACATGGTATTATAATGTATTCTTTCTCTCTTATGTGCAAATATGTGACTGTAAAACATTCTAACTAATCTGTTTTCATATCCAGCACATCATCTTCAATCATTTGCCATATTTTATACAGAAGTATGGGAACCCGGCAATATGGAATACCCAAGGGATGGAAAAGTCTCATTACATGGCGAGAAATGCTTATTTCAGGCACACACGACATGGTGGCTCTCGAATCAAGGCTAACAGTTTGAGAGAACTATTTGAATGGTTCTATCGTAGAATCATTCATCGAATGCAGGCAAAAGAAGTCTTGGCAAATTCAGCAACAGCACAAGCCATCAGACATTTACAACAACAAAAAGCTAAAAGATCAATGGCATACAACAACTCCGGAGCTCGTGAAAGTCAACGAAGGTGGAGAGAGACAATGGTGTATGTGAATCACAAGTGGAGAAAGATACTCTGAGTGGATGACATTGTACAAAATTTATGTAATACATGATCTTATACAATTGGTACTTGAAGTGTATCAAGATTTTGCAGGTTCAATTTTGTTTTTTGGCACGTCACCCTTGTAACGAATCATGAGATGTTTGCCATACTCTAAAAGTTCATCTGGGTTTTGTCTACCAAGAGCTAGTGCCATTGCTGTGTAGGTGTAGTAATACGCTGCCCGACCACCTGTATAGCCTGGGCAGTAACCAAAACAATCTCTAGCAAACACTTTGTCCACAAGAATGACTTTATCTGCACTTTTGGGCAGCACCGGTCCACCCAAGAAGCGTGATAGTGTCTTGAATGTGTAAGTTGCTATTGAACCCTCTTGTGACATGGAATTGTGAAAAACTACTATCGGCGACTCGCAGAGCTTTGAAAGGTACTGTGCTAGGGCCGCATCCCTTCCTCGATACTCTCTTGTCCGGCGCCGAAGGAAGTCATCCTTGTCAGCAATCCAAGACTGCACATACAATGTCAGAAATGACACAAGCAGAGAGAGAGAGAGAGAGAGAGAGAGAGAGAGAGAGAGAGAGAGAGAGAGAGAGAGAGAGAGAGTTACCATGAAGCTCTCATCCTGCAGAAAGAGGTTTTCTTGCCACAGGTCTACAGATGTAGTTGACCCTTGACCTGAATGGTTAAACCAATCCTCCACTTCTTTGTTACTTTTCGATGGTCTTAGGCTTTGTCTTATTGCTTGGAAGGTGGCTTCATCAGGTAGTGTCTCCTTGTATTTTTCAGCTTTCTCAAAGCATCTTCGAAGGCATTCCATTGGATTGCTGGATATTTCCATTGCCTCATCATCACTACTATCCTCTGAAACAAATCCACTCCTCTCCTCTTGGACTCTGGAAATAATAGCTAGGGAGAAATCCTCCCTTAAATAAAACACACTTTGCACATCATGTAAGAAGATATAGGTCCTGTCTCCAATCCTGAAGTCAGGCACAGCTGGCAACATCATCTGAGCATGCTTCTCAGTGAAGTTACTGACATCCAATGGAAGTTTGATTTCTGTGGTTTTCACAGAGAGCATCTTACTTCTTTGTACTTCAATTGCTTCAACCTCAAGGTCGACTATGTCTTCAACCTCCTCGACTTCTTGCATATGAGTTGTCT
>NC_140956.1:10047500-10425000 GCF_014529385.1 Adiantum capillus-veneris
ATGAGCAAAAGGATATGGATGAGGAAAGCAGGCCTAGGGATGAGCAAAATGATATGGATCAGGGAAGGATGTATGAGGCAACCCGATCAAGCTTGAATCAGGCAGAAAGGGCCATGGGGGAGACCCCTGATGAAGATTTTGAGACATGATGAACTATGAAGTTCAGCTTCTAACTACTTATATGTACTTGTCAACTTTTACAGAGGTTGATTATCTTGGACGTCAATGGATTGCTGCTGATGCGGGTGCCTCTCGGTGACAGAGGACCCTTTGAGGATTTGCAAACGTTTCGGATGGGAACTTGTTAAAAAACCAGGAATACCTCTTTTGTGTACAAACCGTTTAGCCAAATCGGGTGTACCCTTTGATGCAACTAATACACTACTAATTGATGATACTCCTGAAAAGGGAGAACTAAGTCCGCCGGAACAACTATCTCCACCCCTTCTTTCGAGGGGCATTCCTTCGATTTTACCTTGAAGACATTTGATTCCATACTTACAGAAATTGTATCTCAGTCCATTGTTCACGGACGAGTTTGTACTTTCTAATGAATTAAGATGATTCTTCTATCTGTCTTTGTCTTGTCTAACAATATATATATATTATATATATATATATATATATATATATTATATAGAGAAGAGAGAGAGAAGAGAGAGAGAGGAGAGAGAGAGGAGAGAGAGAGAGAGAGAGACAGAGAGAGAGATTTGACGTGGTAAAGAAATGTATTTCAAGCACACTTTTTCAATGGGCACAATTGAAAAATGAGATCAATAAACTTCATGTCTTGAAAGTCATTTGTATACACTTGGGTTTACAAGAATATCTGTTACATTGACACTACTTCAACCCGACCATCCAACTCTTTGCACAAAATATCTTTTTCTCTTCGCCGCATCACCTTACGGCCAGCTAAGAAAAAAGAAAAATCTGATAGTTCCCGATCCATTGACTCTTCAATGATATCATTTCTCAAATGCTGAAGACTGCATAGCTCCCTTATTGTAACCACCAATAGTAGGCCATGCTATTTATCAATCACTTCCACATCCACAGTAGGATTATCTTCCAACCTGCAGAACCTGGTCCATAGGAATGTACTTACCGTTTAGCATTTGTGATCGCATATACCAAAATGAGAGTAACAGTGATTGACTTGCAATCATGTACTTGACAACTAGAGTATCAAGCGCAACCTCGCACCGTAAACCAATCTCTTCCTTTGCATACCATCCTTTGTCAAGAAGTTTGTCACAGGATGACTGCTGAAATGACTTGCACATGAACATAGTTTTTGTAACTCTGATGTTGTAGCTATGAAACAGCTCTATGAAGAGTGCAACAGGACAAAAGTTTGCAATTCTAACCAGTTTGGTAGGAATAGAGCTACGTAGAGACCTTTGTATATCCTTGTAGAGCTTACTTCGCATTGCCTCCACCATTCTTTCCTCGGGAACTGGCCAGTCCACAGTGTTCCAATCGGTTGGTAGAGGCAGTTTCACCAACATGCCATTCTTATTCCCTGAGCTGAGTTGGTAAAAGTGGTCATAAAAAAAGATTCCCTCATCAGCCAATCTTCTGCTGCTCCTCTCTGAGTACTGTAGAGAACCAATATGGGCATGTACAACATGGAAGAGGCTATTATGCACTCCACAGGCTCCCATTGCTCATAAGAAGAGGGATAAACATCTGCAATATATATAAGAAGAGTTAAACTAAGAGTATCAATAAGTACAAATGACAAATCTAATGTAATTGAGTTGTGAAGAGTAGAGACATTACTCATAACAAGCGGGAGAAACATTGCAAAATATATAAGAAAAGTTATAATGAGAGTATCAGTAAGTTCACATGTCAAGAGTACTTACAATTGCAACGTGGTTGATGTATATCTGATACATTTCCACCGTTTGCTATCACCTCTGGATGGGTAAACACATGCTGAATAAGAACTTCCTTTACAGATCTTTTGCCGATCTCAACTTTGAAATCCAACACCCTGGCCTTCCATGCTGAGCGTAAACGTTGATACCACTAGACCTCTTGGGTCTTCTGGTTGCATGAGGACCCATGAACCTTTGTTTATCCTTTGTCCAACCCATTGGTGTGTCAGCACTTATTGAAGCTAGTATTGTAATTGAGGATATGCTACTACTTGCCTTCTAGGCAAAGTGCCGTTGTTGGTTGTTGGTGTGAGAGACAGTAAACACCTTGAGGCTCTTGGGCGAGAAGACGTGGATTCCATAACTCTCAGAGAAAAGCTTTAGTGGAGGGAGATTCACTTTGAAAGCATTCTAATGGAGGGAAAGTGTTTTAAAATTCCAATATCTTGTGCGGGCTTAATGGTCACCCTCCAGTACGTTAATGACCATGAGAGAATATCAGAAGTGGGACCACACGCAAGCACCTAAAAGCTCGGTAAAAGGAAGGAAATTACTATGCTACAATCCTAGTTTCGTGAAAGTTTTATGCTATTTTCCTATTTTTTGAGTCTTTCCAGGTACTTTCCTACGTAACGTAGCCTTCATGCTCATTGGACGCGCTCTATTTTTCTCTCTCTTCATATGGCCCTCCAAATGACCTCCGAAATTTCCTAATGGGAGTTGGTGCCATTGCCAAGTGGCAAGAAAGCTATTGGTTGTAAATGGGTGTATAAAACCAAGCATAAGGCTGATGGTAACATTGAGCGTCACAAGGCAAGGCTGGTCGCAAAGGGTTATGCACAGACGTATGGCATAGACTATGAGGAGACCTTTGCTCCAGTGGCAAAGATGACGACAGTGAGAGCTGTCATAGCAGTGGCTGCATCTAGAGGATGGATTATGCATCAAATGGATGTAAAGAATGCCTTCTTGAATGGTGAGTTGCAAGAGGAAGTGTATAGGATCAGCCACCTGTTATGTCGATCCAGGTTACACCAGATTATGTATGCAGACTTCTCAAAGCTTTTGTATGGTTTGAAGCAGGGCTCTAGAGCATGGTATGACAGGATTGCCAGTATCTTGTCAGTATTGGTTTTAGGAGAGCTCATGCTGATCATTCACTCTATGTACGTGAGAGTGATGTGGGGATGTGGTCATTACCATATATGTAGATGACCTTAATATTGTTGGTGACAATGCTATGGAGATTGACCATGTGAAGGGTCTTCTCAAACAGGAGTTTGAAATGAAAGATTTGGGCGAGTTGCGCTACTTTCTTGGCATTGAGGTAATCAGGACTCCAGAGGGTGTATGGCTGTCACAGAGACAATATGCTTTGGACATGTTGTCAAAGTATGGTATGGCAGATTGTAAGCCGATTTCCATTCCCTTGGATGTGAATGCAAAGCTGAGTGCAGAGAAGGGTGATGTTGTTTGAGGATGTCAAATGTACAGGAAGATGGTGGTAGACTAATCTACTTGACTATCACAAGGCCAGACTTGAGCTACACATAGGCTTGGAGAGTCAGTTCATGCAGCTTCCGAGGAAGCCACATTTGGATGGAGTACGATGCACAATTAGGTATGTGCAATTACTCTTGACTACGCCATTGTTCTATGCGCAGATGCACCATTAGCATTGTATGGGTATACAGATGCAGATTGGGCAGTAGCCATTGTTTGATAGGAGATCTACGAGTGGCTTCATGTTCTCTTTTGGGAGTGCTGCTGTTACTTGGAGCAGCAAAAAGCAGCCTACGGTTGCTTTATCGAGCACAGAGGCCGAGTACAGAGGTGCAGCAGTTGCGGCGTGCGAGGTAGCTTGGCTACGCACATTACTTGAGGACTTGGGAGTGCAGGTGGACCAGCAGATTTTCATCCATTGTGACAACCTTAGCAGCATGCAGTTGGCTAGGAACCCAGTGTTCCATGCCAGGACCAAACACAAAGAGTCCATGACCACTACGTTCGAGAGTAGATGTTGGCGGGCGACATCGACTTGGTCTAACGTCGCACAGAGGAGCAGATAGCGTAATGTTTACCAAGGCCCTCGGAGCTGAGAAGCTTCGACGTTTCCGGACTATGCTTGGACTCTGCGACATGCAGAGCTTGAGGGGGAGTGTTGAGATGTCGAGCTCTACACCTTGAGCTGGCATCCACTACTGGTCTTGGCCGCTTACGGCATTTACTCACTGGCGCGTTAGGTGACCGACACGGAGGATCTCTGCCAGTGATTCTACAGCTGGACTACACTTATAGTGCCAGCCTAGTACGCTTCTAGCGAGTTCACACTTAGTGACCGCATGTACATATGTGCTACTTTTCAGCTTTAGCACTTAGTCATTTTGTACTCTCTTTTCTGTGAAGAAGAAGAAGAAGCTTTCCATCTCTGTGTGCTTTGTGCTTGTCTTGTGTAGCTCTCTTGCATCCTCATTCTTTACAATGTTTTTATTAAGATGTTTTGATGTGTTCTACCATGTTTTGGACAAAATCTAGACATCCTTATTGTTTCACCATTGTGTGGGTGATTCTTGGCCCAGTGGTCATCTCCACACTCTTAGTATGGTCCTATTTGTTGAGGTTGTTGTGGTGGTGGATGTGGGTACCTTTCCATGGGTGGATATGTCTTCAAATTGTAATTTAGGTTACCTATGACCATCAAAGTGTTCTCCCCATCAACCAAGTAGTGATCCCTTGTTGTTTGAGGCATGTATGATGGCTGGTTGATTCATGAATGGGGGTTTGTAGGGTTGCTTTGTAACATAATTGGCAATTGTGATAGAAGTCATTCATCACATGGTTCATCCCACTTTGTTTTATTGCACACAATTATGGATGTCGTGGCATATTTGCTACTACACGTTTTGGTTGGGTGTAGCACTAAGTGGTAGGGTGATCGCCCCCACAAATGTCACACTTGTTTGTTTGAGGTTGTCTAATATTTTGTGCTTGTCTGAAAAATGATTCAATCTATGACTAACTCATCAAAGATTTAATTTACATTGGCTGCCTATTGTACAATGTTCATTTTCTTGGTTGCACTTTCATTTGTGGTGGAACTTGTTTCAATGGTTGAGGCATTAGTTTCTTCCGATATCTCATGGTGGTAAGCTTTATAATTGTCCATAAGATATAAGGCTTCTTTTGTTACTTCCTTAGAGAAGAAACACCCTTCAAATGAAGATATTTTTTTAATGTCTTGTTCTTAAGACCTTTAATGAACAATATTGCTAATAACCTGTATTGTTGTGGCACCTCTCTAGTTGGGCATCTCTTGAACTCATGAATCTTAATGAATCTTCCTTCACCCCCCGGGTAGGTCACCTAATAAAAATGTAACCTATCACGTGAGTTCAACAGAAGGGTATTTAAAGTTCTTGAAACTTACATAAATATATATACAAAAGGGCATTAATTTTTTAAATTTGAAAAAAACTTACAGATTTTAAAAGAAAAGGGTACATTATATTCTTAACAAAATTCACTAATAAGGGGTTTTACAAACATGTCTTGAACGCACGTGATATGGTAGTTTTACACATAGTGAGCCCCTTGAGCTTCACCCTTTCATTTACTTTCTCTTTTAAAATAATAGATCTACAAAATAGTATTATGCTTGATTTTCCATCTTGAAAACTCCTCTGCAAATATCCAAATCCTTCATGATGGGCATGGAACTTGTGTACTTGATCTACTATAAAGACTTACTTCAATAGCAATACATGTGCATAGGGATCCCTTGACCTACCATAATTTTTTCTCACATATTTGCAAACTTGTGACGGTGTAGAGGGTGGGAACAACCTCTAGACAAGGGTTTAGACCAGCCTCTAGACAAGAGTTCAGACCAACGGTTGAATTGGTAATTACCAAGACCAATTATTGCAATAATTTCATAATGGGCAGCCTGGCAGCTATAAATAGGACCCACTATTCATTTTGCGGGTTAAATTGTTACACCTTGTGACCTTTTACGCTATCAATGAGTCTAGCCTTGGAGCTCATTATGCTCTTGTACTCTTGTACTTCCTTTGTGAGTAAGCCTAGAGCAGGCTTTGGCTCACACTATTCTACTCTAGTATACTAATTTGAATACATATTCTAGTTCCAGTTTCCATTCTAGTTCCAGTCTCATATCTCATTTCAGTCTTTGTCTATTATGATATCTAAAATTTTTACCTAGTTTTGTGTGCATGGTCTGAACTAACTCTAACTGAACAACCTGGAATCATGGTGGCTTGAGTTAAGTTTCTCTTGACAAACAAACTATCTCCCAGTTGGTGTTAGAGCTAGCTAAAATTCACCATGCTTCTCAGACTTCCACGTGGCAGAAGTAGGGATTTCATTAACGTGATCACGAGCAAAGACCATATTAGGTAAAGTGGGAAAATCCCAATTCCCAGGTTGGACAACTTTCAATATGTCATGTACAAAATATAGATATTTTGTCAAAATTTGAGTTTTCTTAAGGTCTCATTCCACTTTATGCACATACAGTACACAATGAAAACAACTAAAATACCATGGTTTCAATCAATTGGATTATTAGGAGACGAGTATATTGCATCCATTATCGTTGTCTATGTTCTATTGTCCTACCTACAACTTATCTCAACATGGAGAGCTTGGTTTCTAGGTCCACCACTTGTCCAAGTTAATGTAAAAGTGACTCAAGGTTCACAACTTGTGAAAGCAAGGATCCATTGAGGAATACAATCCACTTGGCTATTTTTCCTTAATTTACTGCATGTGACATTCAAGCAAGGTCCACTTCTAATCTATAACTTCTTAATTTGAGGCATGGGGCATACATAAAAGATGTAGCATATGCTCTATTGCCTCATAGGAAGGTTGGTTTCAAGGTGCACTTATCCAGGCTAGCCTATCTTGGAGAAATGATGGAGCTTGCTTCTCTCCTTGTTTCAATGGAGACTAACTTGGACAAGTGGTGGACCTTTGCTTCTCTCTATGTTTCAATAGAGTTAGCTTGGACAAGTGGTGACCTTGGAACAAAACCCCCATGTAAAACATATCATGGGTATTCCAAGTGATTAGAAAGATTACCATTTAAGATATAACCTTATAGGTTGGACAACTGGAGCCTGGCTTGGAGAAATGGTGGACCTTTGATTCTCTCCATGTTTCAATGGAGCCTATCTTGGAGAAATGGTGGAGCTTGCTTCTGTCCATGTTTCAATGGAGCCTAGCTTGAACAGTTGGTGGACTTTGCTTCTCTCTATGTTTCAATAGAGTTAGCTTAGACACGTGGTGGATCTTCAAACTAAACCAACTACTATCAATGTTCCTAGCTTGGACAAGTGGTGGAGTGTTTCTCTCTCCATGTTTCAATGGATCTTAGCTTGGACAAGTGTTGGACCTTAAAACAAAAACCCCATACTACAACATAGCATGGATTTTCTAGATTTCAATGGAGTCTAGCTTTAACAAATGGTGGAGCTTTCTTCATCCATGTTTCAATGAAACTAGCTTGGACAAGTGGTGGACCTTGTAACAAACCCCCCCATGTACAACATATCATTGGTTTTCTAAGTGATGGGAAGGAATACCATTCAAGATATAAACTTATAGCTTGGATAAGTAGTTGACTTTAAAACCAAATTCATCATAATACAATGAAATACAGGTCAGCCAATTCCTAAATCTTGAGACCAAACCTCCCATGCTATTAGAGATAATATATTGGATAAGTGGTGGCCTTCTATATTTTCCCATGCCTAGTTTAGACAACCGGTACACTTCGCAGCTATGAAGGTTGGACGAGTTGTGGAGCCTTGTTTCTATCCATGTTTTAATGGATCCTAGCTTGGACAAGTGGTGGACCTTGGAAAAAAGCTTCCATGTACAACATATATGAGGTTTTCCATGTTTTAATGGAACCTATCTTGGACAAATGGTGAAGCTTGCTTCTCTCCATGTTGATTTTGGAACTACCTTAGACAAGTGGTGGAGCTTTTTTTTTCTACTCTTCATAATACAATGAAGTATAGTTGGTTACATGGTGAATCTTAAGGCCAAACCTCCCATTTTACTAGAGATGATAGGTTGGACAAGTGGATCAACCTTCTATCATTTCTCCATGACTATATTGGACAATTAGTAGACCTAACATCTCTCTATGTTGTCTAGAGATGAGCTTGGACAAGTGATGGACCCTTGCTTCTCTCTTCCCTTGGTTTACTAGTTTGAAGACTCAGTATATATACTTTCTTAGATCTAGCTTGAACAAGTGGTGGACCTTGTATCCACAATCTTAATTCATTACAAAAAAGTATATGAAAAAATAACATAGGAATCTTGGTTTGAAGGTCAAGCAATTAGGTTCCAAATGCACATAATAATATATTTTCCACCCATATAAAAGAAGTTAAATATGTTATTACCAAATTGACAAAGGTAACGTCCAAGAATTCTACTTTGCATCTTGTCAGATCTAAATCTTCATCAAGGCGACATGCATGTATACATCAACTTTCAAGCCATTCAAGAATACATGCACTTAGATTCCATAGTTTTGTTTTCAAAGTCTTTTAGGTTCTAAAACTCTTTCACATAAAGTATGTAATAACAAAATTCTTGAAGCAAACATTTGTGCCCAAGAAAAAGATCCCTCTCACATATTTAAAGTCCATGAATTCTCTGATCCACACTTACAAGTTTTATTTTGACATCAAACATCAATTCTCTCATAGTTACAAATAAATGCAACCTCGATATGAATTGACAAAAAATGAATTTTTTTAACTATATGACCCAACATAGGCCCCAATCAAATAAAAAATGAGTCCCCAAAAATTTGGGTGCACTCTAGCAATACATCAGAGTCCCCTTACAATAGGATGCACTCCAATAGTACATTGAAGTCCCCTTAGAGTAGGGTGCACTCCATTGAAGTGTTCATAAAATTGACACACCTTTGTTTTCCTTTTAAAAAGACTATATCAAATTATACAAATGTTGAAAGATACACACTAGAATAAAAAAAGCATCTTATGGCCATATTTATTCAATGCTTTCGTGTTGACAAGTACACACCAAGGACATAATTTGTCTCAGAATCACTATACTGATTTAAAATTGTGTTGTATGTATAGACTCTCTTATCTCTTGCATACAACCATCCTACCAACCATGGAATTATGGTTCTCTGCAAGAAGTTTTGAAGTTGCTCGAAAGTTTGCCTCCACATCTTTGGAAATATAAGATATGTCCCTGGCATGTTCCACATCACCCTATATGGAGTGTCATAAAAAATTAAGGTATTGTTTGCATCCAAATCCTCAAACATCTTCCAAATATCACTCAAATTTTTGTAATAAACCCTTGTAAATCCTAACATGATATTTGGATTTTGGCAATTTTTGTTACTCATAAACACCTTGAACTTGGTATACTGCTCAGGAAAACATTTTTGTGTGATGCGTTGCACCCTTGTTAAGTTATAGCAACTCCATATCCATAGCTCAAAGTATTCAGCACAAAAATCCAAAAAACTTTGTGCGTCTGGTCGCACCACATGATAAACTTCATCTTTATCCTCCACAAGTCGCATGTGTTGAGCCCAAGATGGCATAGAATCTCCATGTTTCATTTCAATTGTCTTGAGAAGTAACCCCTCTAGATCCAAGATAAGTACTCTTTTGATGTCCTTGAAAGCAAGTGGTAGGTGATAAGGAGGTGATTCATTCCTTGGGCAAGGTCTTGGAGGAGGTTGGATGGGTAATTCAATAGGTTTCTTCAATTTATGCCAGCATATAGCCAATCCATTTTTCTGTAATGGTTCTGAAATTAAAGAACAAGAACACTTAATGCAAACACAACAATAGACATGAGTTTTACATTGTCTACCCTAAGGTTTTATTAGATACCAAAATACATCTATGATCTACTCATTAATAGAAAGAAAGTCAAATTAAAATCCTGACTCTTTTTTATGCTACACTCTCTCTTAGTCTCAATACCATGGAGTTCAACTAGACTTAAGTCAACTAATAACTACTACTTGTTGTTAAATGTATGCTTGAAGTGCATAAGGCTTAACCAATGCTCTAGTGTAGAATGGGTATTTAGGTCTCAAGGTCTACCACTTATCCAAGAAAAGATCCATTTAGATATGGAAACCCCATTTTTTCTTAATATAATGATATAGAGTGGAAAAGTGGTGAATCCTAAGACCAAACCACTCATGCTACTAGGGATAATAGGTTGGACAAGTGGTGGACCTTGAATGTAAACCCCCCATATACAAAGTATCAGGGGTTTTGGGTATTTCAATGGACTCTAGCATCTTGGAGACATGGTGGAGCTTACTTCTCTCCATGTTTCAATGGAGTCTATCTTGGATAAATGGTGGAGCATCATTCTCTCCATGTCTCAATGGAGCCTAGCTTGGACAAGTGGTGGACGTTTGTTTCTCTCTATGTTTGAACAGATTTAGCTTGGACAAGTGGTGGACCTTGGAACAAAAACCCCATGTAAAACATATCATGGACATTACAAGTGGTGAGAAAAAATACCATTCAATATATAACCTTATAGGTTGGAAAAGTGGTGGACCTTAACACCCAATTATTATTAATATAATGACATAGAGTGGACAAGTGGTGAATCTTGCGACCAAACCTACTAGGAAAAGTAGGTTGGACAAGTGGTGGACCTTGAATGCAAACCCCCATGTACAAAATATCACTCATGCTACTAGGAATAATTTGGTATTAAGGTCCATGTTTCAATGGAGCCTAGCTTGGAAAAGTGGTGGACCTTTGTTTCTCTCTATGTTTCAATAGAATTAGCTTGGACAAGTGGTGAACCTTGGAACAAAAACCCCATGTAAAGCATGTCATGGGCATTACAAGTGGTGAGAAAAAATACCATTCAAGGTATAACCTTATAGGCTGGACAAGTGGTGGACCTTAGCACCCAATTCCTCTTATATAATGACATAGAGTGAAAAGTGGTGAATTGTGAGACCAAACCTACTAGGGATAATAGGTTGGACAAATGGTTGACCTTGAATGTAAATCCCCATGTACAAAATATCATGGGTTTTGCGTATTTCAATGGAGCCTAGCATCTTGGAGACATGGTGGAACTTACTTCTCTCCATGTTTTAATGGAGCCTATCTAGGAGAAATGGTGGAGGTTCCTTCTCTCCATGTTTCAATGGAGCCTAGCTTGGACAAGTCGTGGACCTTTGTTTCTCTCTATGTTTGAATATGGTTAGCTTGGACAAGTGGTGGATCTTGGAATGAAACTCCCATGTAAAACATATCATGGGCATTTCAAGTGGCGAGAAAGGATACCATTTAAGATATAACCTTATAGGTTGGACAAGTGGTGGACCTTAACACATTTATAATGACATAGAGTGTACAAGTGGTGAATCTTGAAACCAAACCACTCATGCTACTAGGGATAATAGGTTAAACAAGTGGTGGGCCTTGAAATAAAACCCCCTAGAGTGTTTCAATGGAGCCTAGCTTGGAAACATGGTAAAGCTTGCTTCTCTCCATGTTTCAATGCAGCCTATCTTGGATAAATGGTGGAGCATCATTCTCTCCATGTTTCAATGGAGCCTAGCTTGGACAAGTGGTGGACCTTTGTTTCTCTCTATGTTTGATTAGAGTTATCTTGGAAAAGTGGTGGACCTTGGAACAAAACCCCCATGTAAAACATATCATGGGCATTACAAGTGGTGAGAAAAAAAACCATTCAATATATAACCTTATAGGTTGGACAAGTGGTGGATCTTAACACCAAATTATTCTTAATATAATGACATAGAGTGGATAAGTGGTGAACTTGGGACCAAACCTACTAGGGAAAATAGGTTGGAAAAGTGGTGGACCTTGAATGTAAACCCCCCATGTACAAAATATCACTCATGCTACTAGAAATAATTTGGTATTAAGGTCCATGTTTCAATGCAGCCTAGCTTGGAAAAGTGGTGGACCTTTGTTTCTCTCTATGTTTCAATAGAGTTAGCTTGGACAAGTGGTAGACTTTGGAACAAAACCCCCATGTAAATCATGTCATGGGCATTACAAGTGGTGAGAAAAAATACCATTCAAGCTATAACATTATAGGTTGGACAAGTGGTGGACCTTAACACCCAATTCCTCTTAATATAATGACATAGAGTGGACAAGTGGTGAATCATAAGACCAAACTTACTAGGGATAATAGGTTGGACAAGTGGTGGACCTTGAATGTAAACCCCCCATGTACAAAATATCATGGGTATTGGGTATTTCAATGGAGCCTAGCAACTTGGAGACATGGTGGAGCTTACTTCTCTCCATGTTTCAATGGAGTCTATCTAGGAGAAACAGTGGAGGTTCCTTCTCTCCATGTTTCAATGAGCCTAGCTGTGGTGGACCTTTCTTTCTCTATATGTTTTAATAGAGTTAGCTTGGACAAGTGGTGGACCTTGGAATGAAACCCCCATGTAAAACATATCATGGGCATTTCAAGTGGTGAGAAAGGATACCATTTAAAATATAACCTTATAGGTTGGACAAGTGGTGGACCTTAACACATAGTTCTTCATAATATAATGACATAGAGTGTACAAGTGGTGAATCTTGAGACCAAACCACTCGTGCTACTAGGAATAATAGGTTGGACAAGTGGTGGACCTTGAATGTAAACCCCTCATGTACAAAATTATGGGTTTAGGGTATTTCAATGGAGCCTAGCTTGAAGACATGGTGGAGATTGCTTCTCTCAATGTTTCAATGGAACCTATCTTGGAGAAATGGTGGAGCATCCTTCTCTCAATGTTTCAATGGAGCCTATCTTGGACAAGTGGTGGACCTTTACTTCTCTCTATGTTTCAATAGAGTTAGCTTGGACAAGTGGTGGATCTTGGAACAAAACCCCTTTGTAAAACATAGCATGGGCATTACAAGTGATGAGAAAAAATATCATTCAAGATCTAACCTTATAGGTTGGAAAAGTGGTGATGGACCTTGACAAGTGGTGAAGGATACCATTTAAGATATACCCTTATAGGTTGGACAAGTGGTGGACCTTAACACCCAGTTCTTCTTAATATAATGACATAGAGTGGATAAGTGGTGAATCTTAAGACCAAACCACTCATGCTACTAGGTATAATACGTTAGAGAAGTGGTAGACCTTGAATGTAAACACCCCATGTACAAAATATCATGGTTTTAGGGTGTTTCAATGGAGCCTAGCATCTTGGAGACATGGTAGATCTTGATTCTTTCCATGTTTGAATGGCACCTATCTTGGAAAAATGATGGAGGTTACTTCTCTCCATGTTTCAACGGAGCCTAGCTTTGACAAGTGGTGAACCTTTGCTTCTCTCTATGTTTGAATAGAGTTAGCTTGGACAAGTGGTGGACCTTTGCTTCTCTCTATGTTTGAATAGAGTTATCTTGGACAAGTGGTGGACCTTGGAATGAAACCCCCATGTAAAACATATCATGGGCATTTCAAGTGGTGAGAAAGGATACCATTTAAGATATAACCTTATAGGTTGGACAAGTGGTGGACCTTAATACATAGTTCTTCTTAATATAATGACATAGAGTGTACAAGTGGTGTATCTTGAGACCAAACCACTCGTGCTACTAGGGATAATAGGTTAGACAAGTGGTGGGCCTTGAAATAAAACCCCCCATGTACAAAATAAAATGGGTTTAGGAAAACCATTTAAAATATAACCTTATAAGTTGGACAAGTGGTGGACCTTAACACCCAATCCTTTTTAATACAATGACATAGAGTGGACAAGTGGTGAATCTTGAGACCAAACCTATCAAGCTACTAGGGATACTAGGTTGGACAAGTAGTGGACCTTGAATGTACATCCCCTATCTACAAAATATCATGGGTTTAGGGTGTTTCAATGGAGTCTAGCATATTGGAGACATGGTGGAGCTTGCTTCGCTCCATGTTTCAAGTGGTGGACCTTCAATTATTTTCCCATACCTAGTTTAGACAACCCATACAGTTTGAAACTCTAAAGGTTGACGAGTGGTGGACCTTTGTTTATTTCCATGTTTTAATGGATCCTAGCTTGGACAAGTGGTGGACCTTGGAAAAAAGTCCCCCCTATACAACATAGCTGAGTTTTTTCATGTTTTAATGGAAGAGAGATTCGACAAATGGTGGAGCTTGCTTATCTCCATGTGGATTTTAGAACTAACTTGGACAAGTGGTGGAGCTTTGCTTTTCTACTCTTCATAATACAATGATGTATAGGTTGGTTACATGGTGAATCTTAAGGCCAAACCTCCCATCTTACTAGAGATGATAGGTTGGACAAGTGGTCAACCTTCTATCATTTCTCCATGCCTATAATTAGACAATTAGTAGAACTAGCATCTTTCTATGATGTGTAGAGCTGAGCTTGGACAAGTAGTGGACCTTGCTACTCTCTTCCCTTGGTTTATTAGTTTGAAGACTCATTATATATACTTGCTTAGATCTATATAATTACTCATTAGTTAGGTTACAAGTAGGTATGTAATTTGTTAGCCTCAAGGGACTTTGAATATTGAATAGTAAGAAAGTCAAGTGCTGGTTTGAAGATCTTTTGCTTATCTAAACTAGACTCTAACTCAATAATAAGTTTCTTAAGTTCCACGAATTGTCCTATCTAGGCTCCCAAAGAGTCTTAATTGGTTGTGCTAGATTCTAACTTCCTTGATGGGGTAGAATCCTAGAAAAATGAGGCACTATAAGTTTTACCTTAGCTCAAATGAATTTTCACTTAAACTAGACTGCAATTTGGCACTCTAGTATCTTTGTCTCGATGGAGTTTAACACTAGATACATAGTAGTGATATTTAAGCTTCATGTCTCTTCACTTGATCGAGATATGAGACCATACTTTCAAGGTCACCACTTGTCTTTCCTAAAGACCAATGTGAGACATGGGAGCAAGAAAGCCATCCGATATTGTTTTAAGGACTATTACATAGACAATCAATAACTTAAGTAAAGCAAAAATACTTGGATCTTTCACAATTAATAACTTAAGTAAAGCCAAAAAGACTTGGATCTTTGACAGTTTTTTTCAAACTAAAAAAGCACAATCTCATGCTAACAAAACTATAAATCACAATTGAAAGTTTTGAACAAGAAAAATATCAGCAATCTTAATAAGAAGGATACTTTTCATTTCATTTGATGATTACAAATTAAAATAAAGTCTCTCAAGAAATTGATAAACAAAAAATGTAGGTGACTGCTTCATTATTTTGAGCAAAAATATCAAAATCTCTATTGATTGAGCTCCATCTAGTAGTATCCTTTGTAAGATCCTGCAGGAAGGAATAAAAATAAAGATTTGTTAGATACCATGCACATGAGTGTTCAAGCATGTGTATCAAGAATATATGACATGTCACTAGTACCTTAGGGTTGGTTTCTATCCAGCCTTAGAAGATTGTTCTCAGCTTTCACCTTATTTATATAAGCCTTTGCTTTGGCTGCCTTCAAAACTCCTTTTGTGTTACAACCCAATTGCCTGGTAAAGTGGTCAATTGTGATGCCCTCATGCTTTCAATGGGTGTACGCTCCTTTGCCCATATCTCTTGTATTTGGGCTCTTCTCATTTCATTGCGGTGGCTTGTGTCACTTGCGTCTTCAATGATAGTTTCATCTTTGTCACCTTTTGCAGGTGGTATTCTTCTTGTAAAGAACACCTTAGCTGACCAAACGTCATTTTTCTGCTTCCAATACTCCATGATTTGTTTGTATTCACTATCATTTGTCACTATGTGTTGTCCATAACAATTAGAAGCAATTAAATCACGCACATCCCTTCTCTCATCAAGCTGAATCAAGTATGGCAGTAGCTCCTCCAAGAGCATATTGTCAACCATCTTCTCAGCATCAAATTGTGGTGGGAAAATGCAATTGTTTGCTGGTGAAATACATCCCTTGTAAGGAGAGTCATCAATAAGCACTGTTCTTTGTGGATCACATTCAAACCCCATGGCAATTTTGGCTAGAGGCTTGAACATTGCCTCAACGTTTGGATTGTCGGGTCTAAACAATTTTGAGTTTGGGCAGTGTAGCAAACATCTTGCGACCAAATTGCAAACAAAGGCAATGTATCCTCATCTAAGTTGTTTAGTGCTGCAAGGATTTGATACACATATTCCTAGTAGCTGTCGACCAAATTGCAACATTAAACCTCTGTAAAATAGTCTTCAAGAATTGGATGCAACCTGGCCTGAGTATAATATATCTTTTTGAATCCATTTGCATTGAGTTGTGGTGTGAGGATGGTTGAGGGGAACGTTTCAACAATAGACCATTTAAATCCAATATAATTGTAAGCATGGATTTCTCAACATCTACACTACACGACGTAGTAGCAATTGGCAATAGCTCGTGAGTGGACTTTTCAGTCTCTTTTGATGTATGTTGAATTTTTGAAGCATCGATTTCTTCGTTCTCATTATTGGAAGCTTGCTCAAGTTGCACAACACTAGACTCTAGTATAGAAATATCATCCATCTTGGGCACTTCAGAAACCATAGAATCTATGGATTCTATAGTTGTTGACTGAACCATAGGAGCATTATCCATCCCAGTTTGTGAATCTAAGAAAACACACACACAAATGGTATCTCAAAACCACTAGAATTTTATTCACCATATTTATATGTAGAACTCCTAGTAAGAAATTTATTTAAGGTAAAGTCGTTGTTAGAATCCTTGCAACCATTTTCAGCATTCGTACATAAAACACCACTTTTCTAAAATACAATCTACTAACTCAACATTTTCCATCCTACACTTTATTAAAGATGAGTACTTAAAGTGAGAACTAAAAGCCACAACTTGTTGAGGAAACATGGATACAAGGTCCACTAAATGTCCAACCTAGACTACAAGAAAACAATTAGAGATTTGGCTTAAATTTGGATTCAAAGGCCACCACTTATTCAAGTAAGATAACTCCACTTGTTTAAGACAGTAATGTTTGAAGCCCCACCACTTGTCCAACCTAGACATTGATTAACTTTTGGTAAGATTTATCACAAATCTAGATTAGAATCAAGATTCTATGGCCAAGGTAGTCAAATAAGTTAGACAACACACAAAGCATAAGAGCACTCTAGATTCTCATTGAGCATAAACTAAACAATAATCAAATGTTATATTCACTTGAGATTTCATCCATGAAAAATGAAAATGATGCATGTACTTGAGATTTCCATCCATGTACAATACTTTACAATGTCAAGTAAAGTTATAGTCAGCAAACAACTCTTCTCCTGCTTCAACTTGACAAATAGTCTCAATGCATACATGGCCATATTCTTCTGACACTATGTGTGAAGAGGTGCATTTATGCCAAGGTGGCAAATTTGGATTAAATGTATAGCGTATGTTGGGACAAACATTTGTACTATGAGAACTATTTATATAGCCCGACACGTTTCCTTCTTCTACACAACCAATAATGTATGATTGATCTTCCTCTTCTTCTATGTTTGGATCCTCTAGAAGCGAATATTTATAGGCTCTTGGAAATATTTTTCATATCTTTTTCTAGTCTTGAAATCTATACTTATGCCCTCCATAGTTTAGAATAGTCAAACCACTTTCCAGGGTAGTATGCATAAATAGCCCATAACCAGCTCCTTGAATACATGAAAGTCACACTTCAAAATCCGCACCGTTAATATGGAAAATTACATCTTTGGGAATAGGAAAATTTTGTGTCCCAAAAGGATCTTCATGCCAATCATAGTGTGAAATACATTTAGTTTTTATATCACTTAACTCCTTTGTTTCTGCAAAAAGAAGAAAATATTATGCATAAAATAATGACAGGATCAAAGAAAGATATCATTATTTTGTAGTCCAATAGGTCCATTTTATGAAAGACTTAGAGTGCCTCTTACATGGTGCCTCCAAGGTTTCCAAAAAATAAAATCATTGAAAAAAAAGGCCACTGTGTCTCCAATCTATTGCCCATTTGAAGCATAGAGAGAACCAAGGTCCACCACTTGTCCAAGCTAGACATGGAGCATTGACACAAGATCCAACACTTATCCAAGAACCCTATAGTATATGTGGTAACATGGGATGCGTTGATGCAACAAAAGTAGTCTAGCCTCCTCATCCATCTCTTTTTTCTTGTAGCCTAGATGGATTAGTTTCAAGGTCTATCACTAGTCAAAAACTACACATAGAACATTGATACAAGGTTCCACCACATGTGAAACCTATCATCTCTAGTAGCATGGATGGTTTGATATCAAGGTTCACCACGTGTCCTACCTATACTCTATTGTAGCATAGAGATTCTGGTTTGGTGGTACTACACTTGTCCAAACTTGGCTTGTTGTTGATATCTGGAGGTAATCAAGGGTCCTCCACTTGTCCAAGTTAGGCATATAAAACAATTGCAAGGTCCACCATGTGTACAAAATATGATTGATTATAGCATGCATGGTCTTATTTCATGGGCAACCATCTTCTCTCCAACATGTGTCCAACCTCGGCTCCATTGAAGCATGGAGAGAAGCAAGGTCCACCACTTATCAAAGCTATTATTTTCTCCCAGTGCTTTCAAAACCCATAATACGTTGTACATGGGGGGGGGGGGGGTTCTTGTTTCAAGGTCCACCACTTGGCTAAGATTGGATCCATTGAAACATAAAGAGAAGCAAGCTCTACCATTTGTCCAAGCTAGGTGCCATTGAAACATGAAAACCCCATAATATGTTGTATACGGGGGGTGTTTTTCAAGGTCTACCACTTGTCTAAGCTATGGTCCATTGGAACACGGAGAGAAGCAAAGCTCCACCACTTTTCTAAGCTAGGATCCATTGAAACATGGAGAGAAGCAAGCTCCATTGTTTTTCTAAGCTAGGCTCCATTGGAACATGGAGAAAACAAGATCCACCACTTGCCTATTATTGCATAGAGATTCTGGTTTGAAGGTCCACCACTTGTCCAACCTTGCCTTCATGTATGGAGATAATCAAGAGTGCAATGCTTCTCTAAGCTAGGGACATAAAAGAGTTTCAAGGTCCACTACATATACAATCTATGATGGGTTTTAGCGTGGGAGGTTTCATTTTAAGGTTGACCACTTCTCCAGCTCCGCTTGTCCAACCTCAGATCCATTGAAGCATGGAGAAGAAAGGTCTACCAACTCTCCAAAATAGGCAAGAAAATATCTATAAAACCCATGAATTGTTAATATATGCTATGCTGTGGAGTTTTGTTTGAAGGTCCACTCCTTATCCAAGCTACAATCCATTGAAGCATGGAAATAAGTAAGATATATCTCTAGTCCAAGATAGGATCCATTGAAACATAGAGAGAATCAAGGTCCACCACTTGTCCAAGCTATGCATGGGTAATTGATATAAGGACCACTACGTTTTCACCTATACTATGCTCTATCATGGATGGTTTCATATCCCACCAATTTTCCAACCTATTTAGTAGGTTGTATTATGGGGGTTTGGTTTCAAGATACTTCACTTGTCTAAGGTGGGTTCCATTGAACCATGGAGAGAAACAATGTCTACCACTTGTCCAAAATATGCTCCTTTAAAACAGAAAAGCAAGGTCCACCACTTGTCCAAGCTAATGTTTCTCTCCATTGAAGCATGGAGAGAAACAAGGTCTACCACCTGTCCAAAATATGCTCCATTGAAACATAAAATCAAGGTCCACCACTTGTCCAAGCTAATATAACAAATGGGTGTTGGTTACAAGGTGTACCACACTTGTCTAAACTAGTCTCCATGCAAGGTCCACCACATGTCCAAGCTATATGAGCTTGGTTTGAAGCTCTACCACACCTCTTGAAATTAGGATCCATCTAAGGTCCACCTTTTGTCAAGCTATGCCTTTAGTGAGTACTAAAACTAAGTAAATTGCAGTACTTAAATACCTTTCCAAGCTCATTAAGATTTTGGTCTCTAAGGCCACCACCACATGTCTAATCTATGCTCTAATTGATTACTTATGCTAGTTCTCAAAGTCCAAACATAAGCTCCCTTCTAGCAAGGTTAGTTTAAATTTAGGCTCCAGCACCTGTCTAAGCTAGGTTCAATTTATGAAGCATCACCATTTAACCATGCTAGGATCTAATGTATCATATCAAGGGGGTATTGATAAAAGGTCCAAAACTTATTGAGTTCAAGCTCTTAAGTAATCAAGTCTTTGTGAGTATTAAATGTTATAGTTTTAGTCTAAAGATCCACCATTGAGAAACTCAAGTAATTTACTATTTACATTTAAACCTTGAATGCTTGAGATAAAAAATACAAACTCAATCAATACTATATAAAGAAAAATCTAACATTAAGAGTATCAAATCAGTAACAAGAAACACTAACATGCACAAGAAACTCAAAACATACGTGTCTCCATTTCCAAAAAGTCCTCCATTGACAGAGGATGTTGTTGTTCTTCTTCTTCTTCTCTTTGTGGAGAGCACTCCTCTGTAACAAGCACTCCTTTGTGGAGAGCACTCCTCTGTAACAGGCACAGTGTCGTCTGATTGCGAAGTGGATTGTTGAAGTCTAGCCCATTTTTCTATATCTTCATGAGACTTAACAAAGTCTAGCAGCATGGTCTCCACGTTTTTTGCCTCCTCCACACTATCAACTAAGCATATAACTTCTTTTTTCTGTTGTATTCCTTCTTGTGCAACCAAGGAGCCATCACCAAAAACATCAACAAGCTTGCGGTCTTCAAAACAATATGTACGAATGTAGTGCTTGACCAAAGCTCTTTTTTTGGCCTCCAAATATTGCAAATCTGACATATCCTTATCTGCTACTTGAAGAAGAGAACAATCAATTGGCATGGGATGTTCCTCTGATCTTCTTCTCAGGTCTTCAAATGCATTGCCTTGTCCCAAGAAGGCAATAATTGTTAGGAATTGAATTGCTCCTTTGCAAGGAGCTGATGGAAAGTGATGCAATGCACCACAACAATGGTAGTTCAGATTATCTCCCATGGCGCAAAAGGCACATTGCAATTTTATGAAGTTAGTGAAATCCACAAATGCAAGAAAGACAAATCCAGGATCTGTTGACCCTTCAGCAATAGCCAAGATCCCATCCAAAGCATTGTTAAATGTCTCCTCACTCCACTTCAAATTGCCTCCAACGTTTTTTGTCATATCTAAAACACATAAGCCAATAGGCACTTTATTATTGAAGTGGCGCATCAAGTAGAGATTGCCTTCCATTTGTAGGCTCACCACATAGATTGACCATGGCAAATCTCTAGGGTCAATTTTCTCCTTTTGAAGGTGAGTTGCCCATTGCATGTATTTTATTGCTCCATCTGGAAAAGCCATTTTCTTTGTTCCACGCATCAAACTAGATCTTTGTTCCCTATATTGGAAAGGAAAATAGTTTATGTACTTATTCATTCCACCTGTATCTTTTTCTTGTCCTTTCATGGCCTCAGCTTCTAAAACATCTGGATCCACAATTCTCATCTTTGACATTGAACCCTCTGTTGATGAGGATGCCAAAGATGCCTTGTCTAGATCCAAAATGGAACTAGTTCGCTTAGCTGCTACTTTCTGCACTTTTGCTTGCTTCTTTGTGGATGGTGGTCTTGAAGCTTTCACCTTTTTTCGTTGTAGTGTGGCAATGATGGAGCTTTGAAGTTGATCTGCTGTGATATTTGGATTTGATTCTGCAAACTTCCATCCTCGAGAAAACATTGTCTCTTCTTTGTTTCTAGACATGCGCTCCAATGCATATGCTCCTGGAGATAGTTGAAATTCTAGATTCATTGGAACTAAAATGTCAATGCATTCCACCTCCGGATGACTATCAACTACAGAGACAGATGCTTCCACAACTTGTCCAACATCTTCAAACAAGATGTCATTCTCCTTTTTGGCAATAAATAGATGCACCTTATGAAATTGTGCACCCTCTATACCATATATGTCCAAATACCATTTCCTAAGATCATTGCAAGTATAGTCAACTGAGACAGCAACCCTTGCAACGTGTTTTTTTGGAGCCATCTTTCCTGAAACAAAAAAAAAACAAATGTTATTTTAACATAAACTTTTTTGTAATGGATTAAGTTTGTGTGAATACAAGTTCCACCACTTGTTCAAGCTAGATCTAAGCAAGTATACATAGTGATCTTTTAAGCTAGTAAACTAAGGTAACGGAGAAGTAAGGTCCACCACTTGTCCAAACTCAGCTCTAGACAACATGGAGAGATTCGAGGTCTACTAATTGTCTAATATAGGCTAACTCTATTGAAACATAGAGAGAAGAAAAGGTCCACCACTTGTCCAATCTAGGGTCCATTGAAACATGGAGAGAAGGATGCTCCACCATTTGTCCAAAATAGGCTCCATTGAAACATGAAGAGAAGCAAGCTGCACCATGTCTCCGAGATGCTAGGTTCCATTGAAATACCTTAAACCCATGATATTTTGTATATGTGGGGTTTAAATTCAAGGTCCACCACTTGTCCAACCTATTATCCCTAGTAGCATGAGTGGTTTGGTCTCAAGATTCACCACTTTTCCACTCTATGTCATTATATTAAGAAGATCTGGGTGTTAAGGTCCACCACTTGTCCAACCTATAGGGCTATATCTTAAATGGTATTATTTACCACCACTTGGAATGCACATGATAGGTTTTACAAAGGGGTCTGGTTCCAAGATCCACCACTTGTCCAAGCTAACTCTATTGACACATAGCGAGAAGCAAAGGTCCACCACTTGTCCAAAGCTAGGGTCCATTGAAACATGAAGAGAAGGATGCTCCACCATTTGTCCAAGATAGGATCCATTGAAACATGAAGAGAAGCAAGTTGCACCATGTATCCAAGATGATAGGCTCCATTGAAATACCTTAAACCCACGATATTTCGTACATGGGGGGTTTACTTTCAAGGTCCACCACTTGTCCAACCTATTATCCTTGGTAGCATGAGTGGTTTGGTCTCAAGATTCACCACTTTTCCACTCTATGTCATTATATTAAGGAGATCTGGGTTTTAAGGTCCACCACTTGTCCAAACTATAAGGCTATATCTTAAGGGTTATTATTTCTCACTAGTTGGAGTGACCATGATAGGTTTTACATGGGGGTTTGGTTCCAAGGTCCACCACTTGTCCAAGCTAACTCTATTGAAACATAGAGAGAAGCAAAGGTCCACCACTTGTCCAAGCTAAGGACCATTGAAACATGGAGAGAAGGATGCTCCACCATTTATCCAAGATAGGCTCCATTGAAACATGAAGAGAAGCAAGCTGCACCATGTCTCCAAGATGCTAGGATTCATCGAAATACCTTAAACCCATGATATTTTGTACATGGGGGGTTTACATTCAAGGGCCACCACTTGTCCAACGTATTATCGCTAGTAGCATGAGTGGTTTGGTCTCAAGGTTCACCACTTTTCCACTTTATGTCATTATATTAAGAAGATCTGGGTGTTAAGGTCCACCACTTGTCCAAACTTATAAGGCTATATCTTAAAGGGTATTCTTTCTCGCCACTTGGAGTGACCATGATAGGTTATACATGGGGGTTTGGTTCCAAGATCCACCACTTGTCCAAGCTCACTCTATTGACACATAGCGAGAAGCAAAGGTCCACCACTTGTCCAAAGCTAGGGTCCATTGAAACATGGAGAGAAGGATGATCCACCATTTGTCCAAGATAGGCTCCATTGAAACATGAAGAGAAGCAAGCTGCACCATGTATCCAAGATGATAGGCTCCATTGAAATACCTTCAACCCACGATATTTTGTACATGGGGGGTTTACTTTCAAGGTCCACCACTTGTCCAACCTATTATCCTTGGTAGCATGAGTGGTTTGGTCTCAAGATTCACCACTTTTCCACTCTATGTCATTATATTAAGAAGATCTGGGTTTTAAGGTCGACCACTTGTCCAGCCTATAAGGCTATATCTTAAAGGGTATTCTTTCTCGCCACTTGGAGTGACCATGATAGGTTTTACATGGGGGTTTGGTTCCAAGGTCCACCACTTGTCCAAGCTAACTCTATTGAAACATAGAGAGAACCAAAGGTCCACCACTTGTCCAAGCTAGGGTCCATTGAAACATGGAGAGAAGGATGCTCCACCATTTGTCCAACATAGGCTCCATTGAGACATGAAGAGAAGCAAGCTGCACCATGTCTCCAAGATGCTAGGATCCATTGAAATACCTTAAACCCACGAAATTTCATACATGGGGGGTTTACATTCAAGGTCCACCACTTGTCCAACCTATTATCTCTAGTAGCATGAGTGGTTTGGTCTCAATATTTACCACTTTTCCACTCTATGTCATTATGTTAAGAAGATCTGGGTGTTAAGGTCCACCACTTGTCCAACCTATAAGGCTTATCTTAAACGTTATTCTTTCTCACCACTTGGAATTACCATGATAGGTTTTACATGGGGGTTTGATTCCAAGGTCCACCACTTGTTCAAGCTAACTCTATTGAAACATAGAGAGAAGCAAAGGTCCACCACTTGTCGAAGATGTGCTCCATTGAAACATGGAGAGAAGAAAGCTCCACCATTTATCCAAGATAGGCTCCATTGAAACGTGAAGAGAAGCAAGCTGCACCATGTCTCCAAGATGCTACGCTCCATTGAAATACCTTAAACCCATGATATTTCGTACATGGCGGGTTTACATTCAAGGTCCACCACTTTTCCAACCTATTATCCTTAGTAGCATGAGTGGTTTGGTCTCAAGATTCACCACTTTTCCACTCTATGTCATTATATTAAGAAGATCTGGGTTTTAAGGTCGACCACTTGTCCAACCTATAAGGCTATATCTTAAACGGTGTTGAAACGACACCCTTTCAGCAACGTTTCCATAAAGATTCCATTAAAGATTCCTCAAAGATTTTGTAAAGATTCCACATGAAGATAGTGATGAAGTAATGAAGATGAAGATGGATGCTGCAACATGAAGATACGAGTTCAGGGACGTCATCGAATATCCCGTTATTATTATTTTGAGCCATTACGGCCACTTTTGTAATGTTTACGGGAGCCTCATATTTTAAATCGGCACTTGTATTTTGGCCGTAGATGCTTGTATAATGAGTAAAGCCAACTCAGTTTCTTGTAATTAAGCTCTGTAGAAGCCTAGGGACAATTCAAGTCAATTGGCCGGACATTAGGTTTGAAGGCTTTGTATATAAGCTAAACCTAAGGCTTTGTAAAAAACACATTACGTTATCTCAAATAATATACAGTCGTGGGTTCTGCAGCACAGAGTAGTGAGCTTCACGCACACACACCGTCGCGCACACTAATCACATTACAGATATGAGAGTAAGAGCGTGTTAGCATCAAGGAGCTCTCCACGTCGACGTAAGCAATGCAAGCCGAGGACCACATTGCGAGCCCGCCTTCTATGAGCTATATTTGCTCGTAAGTACCTCAAACGACATCCGTTCTGAATGATCGAGTAGTCGTTACAATCAGGGCGAGAAGCTCTTCGTGTTTATGTCTTTGTAGATCAGTTCCGGACACTTTGGAAATTGTTGTTTTGAGTCTATCGCGACAGCGATTAGAGGTCTTACAGTTATGGTTTTCACGGTTTAGGTATTTGGCCACATAGGATATGTCCTTGTGAGTCTTACCCTCCGATTTCGAGTCATTCTGATATGATTTGAGACTGTTTCGAGCTTGTAGTGTTTCGTAGGATGCGTTGTTTGTTTCTTTGCTTTATGGTAGTGTTGTGGTAGGATTAGTGACTGTAGAGTGTTGTTCGTGTTTAGCTCAGGGTTGACAACCCAGAGATTGCCTCCATGCCCTAGTCGGTTCAGCTAGTCTTCGGATTGACAGTTTGTTGGTCTGTGTTCTCGCTGTGCTCCATCGTCCGTCGCGGCGTACCCGCTAACATTGGCGCCGCTGCCGGGGACGAAGCCCCTAAACTAGCGTAGACCACATCACTCGTGTTTGATAGTATAGCGTTTCTCTAGAGTTTTCTAGAGTGTTGTCACCATTTGCCTTCTTAGTGGGAAGTCAGAGAGCGGATCTCTTGATTGAGGGATAGCCAGGGAGCCTGCGTCTCGCTGAGGTGGTCCACCATGAGGTTGAGGTATGGTGATATTATTTTGTTGTGTGTTTAGATTAGATTTTATGGTTACTGTGTTTGGTTGTGACCTATGGTTATGAAGAACTTGAAAGAGAAAAAACGCAAAGAAAAACGCAAAAGGTAAGCCGGAGGCTGTTTGCTTGCCAGAAAGCAAAAACAACCATTCAACCATCCAAAGTAGGACTTTAGGTAGTGTAGGACATATGATGTTGATCTAGAGAAATTTTGACATGAAAATGTGCTTGAAAACACAAAAGGCGGAATTGTGTTGATTATGGTAAAAGTGCTTTAAAATGGTCGTTTGAAAGCCGATTTGAGTACTTGTTTTTGCATTGGAGACCTTAAGGTAGGGGGAAAACACAGATTTGGTCCAATCCACCCAAAAAAAAAAAAAAACTAAAAATTCCAAAAAAAAAATCTGAAACCAAATCTGCAATTTTCAAAAAAAGTTTGACCTCAAGACCTTGTTTTGCATATGCTCTAGAGCTTCTAGAGCTTGTATGTGAAATTTCAAAGCATTTGCATCAGTGCTTGTGCATCTAAGTGGGAATTTGCTTTTTCTGACTGTAAGGAAGTGAAGTGTGAAATGCTTGAATCCAAAGGAAAAGAAGTCCAAATTGAATGAAACTTTGGGGATAGGCTTCTAAGGGCATTGGGAACCAAACTGTCCAAAAATAGAGAAAAAAATACTTTCCAGTGGCTCTCTGCCTAGTCTATCGCGATAGACTGGTGAATTGGAGATAGACTCACAATCAGGCAAAACCCCTCATACCACTGGTAAAACACATCAATACAATGCTGCTCCCAAAATTTGAGTGTACTTGGACACCTGCTTGACCACCAAACCTCAAGTCCGGTGTTTAGAGTCAGACTTCAGAGACAAATTGGGTAAAGGGACTTGACCAAATTTCCAAACCTTATGAAACTTGGTATACATGATCTACAGAGGGTAGGGAACACATCTGTGAAGAGAAAATTTGAAAAAAGTGTCATTTTAGCATACTTGGTGAGTGTATCGCGATAGACTAAGAACCCAGTGCTAAAAACTGAATTTTTCAAAAACCTCTGTGGCATAGCTTGGAAAGGTGCTATCAAGGACACATAAAAATTTTGAAGTCATTTGGACATCAGAAAGTGGGTCTAAGACCATTTGAGAGGATTCAGCTTGTAGAAAACACTAGATCTGGTCTAACTGACAAAGTAAAAGTCCAAACCACTTGAAAATTGGTAGGAGGACTAAGGAAAGGTGTTGGAACACAGTGGTATAGTCAAAGTTCAAGTTTGACCTATAAAAGGGGTACTTGCTGAGTCTATCGCGATAGACTAGGGTTTTTTCACAAAAAATGAAATTTTTGAAAATTGACCATAGGGCATTGTTCTACATGTTGTTGTGAGCCTATGGTTAAAATTTGAGTAAATTTGGAGTATTGTAAGTGCATCTAAGAGGATTACTTCATAAGATCAGAAAAGAAACTGTTGTTTGATGCAAGTTACAAAGGAAAAGTATTCCAAATTGGTTGAAACTTGGTGAGTAGTATCTCAAGAGAAGGGGGAACTCAAATTTGTGAAAACAGTTGAAAAACTGTATCCTAGTAACACTCTGGTGAGTCTATCGCGATAGACTCAAAAATTCACTGTAGAAAAATCAAAATTCAAATCTGACTTCATATTTGGGTTCAGAAGGCCCATTATACCCTGTACACAAAGTTTGAGTGCATTTGGACATCTACAAGGGGTACTTGGTGAGCCTATCGCGATAGACAAGTGAGGAAAAAATTTTGAGAAAAGTTTTTGAAACCAAGTAGACCACTGGGTTTATCATTGCCTAAGGAGTGCACACACCAATTTTGGGCTCAAACTGACCACTTGCAAAAACATCAGATAGAGCAACTTTCCAAATTACATCTCACTGTTTTGGTCATAACTTTCACATACGGACTCCGATTCCAAAACTTTTTTATCAAAACGTAGCTTGAGAGCAACACTACAGATCTTAGAGTAAATTGACCAAAATGGTTGCCAACGGCATACATTTTGGTCAGTTTTGAAAAAAACGTTGTTTAAGGCCTCAAAATGCATCCGGAAGTCAGGGGTGTCTAAAACCGACAATTTGAGAGAATTGTGAGAAAGCACTCACGGTTTTGGACATAGTTTTGGATTTTCCCTGACCAAAAAACTTGAACACACTGAGAGAGGTATTACTACAACAAGCTAGAGCTATTAAGCCTAGAAGTCATGTCTACATCAGACTCAGACTCAGCTTATACAAGCACATGGATTACAGGGATAGATGAGCACCCGCCCAGAATAGATCTTCCAAACCTACAGTACACAAAGACCAATTTTGTGGAGAGAGTTTGGACGTATAACGATGAAAGTGAAGGACTATATAGGTATATTAATGGAAATCAATTCAACCTTTACAGTTACTTAGAGCCTTACCCAGATGAGCTGACAGAGTACAAGCTCTTATATGTCTATACATACGAGGTCGACCGACAATGGACATCTTTAATTGTTGACAAGTATGGACGAGAATATAGAGCTGTAGAAAGCACAAATCCACCAACCAAATTAGAGATGCGTGGATATTTGGTCAATGAAGGACTTCAGATACATCCACCAAACACAGGAACCTCTAAGAGAATTCCAAAGAGGGGACCACCACCTGGATTTCCTCCTAGAGCGATAACGAGAGATGAAACGATACCAGAGAGGAGTATGGTTCCATACTTTGCACCCCAAAGTATAAGACCATCTCAGCTAAGAAAATGGGTAAATAGAAAGTACAATGGCATAGGAGACCCATACGCCCATGTCTCGGCTTTCAAGCAAGTCCTACAAGCAGAACGAGTAGAGGACTTCCACACGCAGTATGAGGGTTTTCGACTTACATTGGAGGACAATGCACAAGCATGGTTTGAACTATTGAACAGGAGAGAGTTCACAACCATTGAGAAAATGTTGGATGAATTTGTTCAAGAATTCACCAAGAGGGGCATAAAACATAACACCCTTCCTAAAGATTCAGGAATTTAAACAAGGAGAAATAGAAACATTGCGACATGCAATACTGCGTTTCAAGCAATATGTTGCTAGATGTCCTACCCAAGAGTTACCCACGCCAGAACGTCAGATCCTATGCTTCATTAGAGGGCTTAGGAATGAGAATCTCCAAAAGGACCTATACATGAAAAGATACCAAACCTTGGAAGAGGTGACCAAAGTGGCGGTTGACCTAGTTGACAATTTCAAATTCTATAAAGATGGTCAGAAGACTATGAATGATGCGAGTGAGAAAAATAAAACCGCTGATCTTGAGGATCAAAGAGGGAATCTAGGACAAAACCAAGTAAATGTTGAGGAGAAAATCATAGAGAATGTGATGCAATGCATCAACCACTCTCACAAAGCACCAGCCTATACAGTTCCTAAACGACGCAGGTGCATGACATGTGGAGGGGACCATCCGACGCAACATTGTCCTGACTATAGACCTAAGACTCCACCAGGGTTTGAGCATGTTATGTCAACCACCTAGATATCATCCTGTAGCGGAACAAGTGTTCTTAAGTGAAATACCCATAGCTGCTAGAAATGCATATGTGAATCATGAGCTTCAAATAGAAAGATATGTGGTAGAGAGAGACCAAAGCGTAACGTGTTTGGAAGGTCGAGCAAAGATCTAAGAATCCGAGAAAGCTGAGCTGATATTATAGCCAAGGCCCGATGGAGATGCACAAGAAAGCTCAGATCTATACTATATATTAACGAGACTGGTTTTCCAGTGCCACGTGTCAAAGTCTGCTGCATCCAGTGAGTTCCAGTTTATATGAGTGAGGGGGAGAGGGGGAGAGAGAGAGGCCACCGAAGGCGGCCGGCTGTACTAGTGATATTAAAGCAGGCTCTAATATATTGAGAGGTGAGAGGAGAAAGAGCCATGGAAGCGATTGAGAGGTGCGGCTCACCCACGTCCTTTGTAGAAGGTCATTATCTGCAACCACGTCATCATGCTCCTCAGCCGGTAGTGCAATCATAAGTCGTAGCCACATGTGGGAATGATAATCCACATCAGCATCCTAATAGACACAACGGACCACTCCCATGAAGTTTGAATCCTCACATGGATCTTGTAACCCATGCCCTGTAACTGCCATACATCCTAACTCTTGTATATAAGTGCGTCGTCCCTAATCATTAATTATCGCATTCGGGCGTCTAGGCCTCTGCGTGTTCTCTCTCTCTCTCTCTCTCTCTCTCTCTCTCTCTCTCTCTCTCTCTCTCTCTCTCTCTCTCTCTCTCTCTCTCTCTCTCTCTCTCTCTCTCTCTCTCTCTCTCTCTCTCTCTCTCTCTCTCTCTCTCTCTCTCTCTCTCTCTCTCTCTCTGTCTCTCACACACACACACACACACACACACACACACACAGTGAGATCTCCTCCTTCTCACATGGTATCATCGTAGCTAGACTTTGATCTTGCTCCCACTGCTCATGCTCAACTTTGCGTGCTTCCAATCCGACACTCATGCCTCTTTCACTGCAGGCCTGCCGGAGCCGAACACTTGCTGCACCTCTGCATCGCTAGGATGAGCTCCTCTCCCTGTTCGACAACTTCTACACACCCCCAACCGACATCCTGCAAGGTCAAGCATCACGCCCTCCTCCATGCAAGGGCACCATGCTGCAGGGATCTTGGCGCCAGCCCTTGCCTCATCATGGGACGCCGCCCTCTTAATCCCTGGCCTTGGGCCTCCTGCCATCCTGCCCAGCCCACGCTGTGTGCACCGCTCTGCCCCTATGCCTTCCTTCAAGAAGAGCCTACTCCTCTGCCGATCCGCACACACAACTGACGAAGCAGCTTATCTGAAACTCCTCGAAATCAAGGCGCGGCGCCGCTGACTGATTTGGTGTCCTTTAGAAGTTCAAAACTTGAAACCTCATGCATAAGTCAACACCCATTTGCTCTAATTTTGAAACCCCTCGAAATCAGGGCACGGCGCCGCGGACTGATTTGGGGTCCTTCAGAAGTTCAGACCTCATGCATGAGAGCGAGAGAGAGAGAGAGAGAGAGAGAGAGAGAGAGAGAGAGAGAGACGTCCAAAGCGTCAAGAGCTTTGAGAGAGAGAGAGAGAGAGAGAGAGAGAGAGAGAGAGAGAGAGAAAGGGGCGTAACGTGTTTTCAAGGTCAAGAAAAGATCTAAGAATCCGGAAAAATTGAGATAATATTATAGTCGATGGAGATGCACAAGAACGCTCGATATTAAAGCAGGCTGTGATATACTGAGAGGAGAAAGAGCCATGCACAAGAAGATTTAGAAATTTTCTCATGTAGGAAAAGGGAGCCTTTTTCAATGTTTTTCATACAATGTATAACATCATGAGCTTCTGCTCGGGAGGCACCGCATATCTAGCTAGGTAGGATTAGGAGCAAGGGACCGCTGCCCCCCCCACCAGGCCGATGGTCCCGTGCCCCCAATCGTACCTAGCTAGGTATGCCGTGCCTCCCTCACAGAAGCTCATGATGTTGAGGTAAGTCATAACATGGGAATTATTGTGAGAATCTGTCCAAAACTTCTTGTGATGGAAGCGATCGAAGGTGCAGCTCACCCATGTCCTTGCTTTATTGAGGGCATATTGTAGAAGGTGATCGTGATCTGTAACCATGTCATCATGCTCCTCAGTCGTTAGTGCTACCAAAGGATTCCATAAGTCATAGCCACATCTAGTCCCACTTTACCTCCTCGACCTCCTCACTCAAGCCCACCACCACCTCCTTGACCTCCTCATCCTCATCGCCCATCAATTAAACTCGATCTCTTTGACTTCTTGTCCTTAGATGCCTTGCCTATCCGTTCACCCTCAACCACCTTCCCTTTTTACTTCTGCAAGCTCCCCTATCGAGAGCTTGCAACATTACAATCATGGATACTAACAACGAGTTCCTTAGGCTTGCTCCTACTTGATCACGATCACTTGGGGCCTGAGCAAATAATAGCTTTACATTTGTGGCTCGTATATGCTTTGCACTTGTTTATAAGAGAGAGTCATTGGCTCTCTTGAACGAGCACTACATTTTATATCGAGAAGAAGTCAGAAAAGAAAACTAGTTTTTTATGTCGAAGGAACAATCCCAAGAGAGGTCAAAGATTTATTCCACAATATTGAGAGAGAGAGAGAGAGAGAGAGAAAGAGAGAGAGAGATTTTATATCGAGCAGAAGTCAGAAAAGAAAACTAGTTTTTTTCGTGGAAGGAACAATCCCAAGAGAGCTCAAAGATTTATTCCACGAGAGAGAGAGAGAGAGAGAGAGAGAGAGAGAGAGAGAGAGAGAGAGAGAGAGAGAGAGAGAGAGAGAGAACCACCACTTTGCAATTGAAGCTCTAAGGCTGGATTTATTCAGGGGTGGTAGCAGAGTATGTGAGCGATGCGTGTTCACACCCCCTTAGCCCTTAGTTTAGTTTAGATGGAGGCACTTACCCATTGTTCCATGCTAAGTGTGCTCTCATAATTGGTCAAGAGTCACCTTGTGCAAGCTCCCTTTGCAATTCACATTGTATATCACACAGAAGGAAGGCCTTTTTGTGTGTGTGTGTGTTTTTTTTTTTTTTTGGGGAGGGGGGGCTCATTTCAAGATGGGTTGGGAAGCAAGTGTTGTGCTATTTGGAAAATTAGCTTCTTCCAAATTCAAGTCATGTCTTTTCTCTTATCTGTGTCACTACCTCGCCTAAACCCAATCTAAATAAAATTGCCCCATTGACACCTTATGCTGTGATGATGGATGTATTTGACAACTTTACTTGCAAGCATAAAAACATGCTTCTCCTTTTACATTATAGACTAGTCTTTTTTGTGCTACATCATCAATTCACTATTCAATCGAGATCCATCACCATTTAGCTTAAAGTAGGGTATGTGGTCCTAAAGCAACACTTTAAATAATATAAAAAGCTTTCTATCAAGGTCATGTGCATCCATTACTCTGACCAACCACCATCATCAACCTTTTTAGAGTTTGGTAATGTCTATGATCATAGCAAATAAGGATACACTTTTATTTGTTGGTTTCCTTAAGTATTCCAATTCAAACTATCATGTAAGGGCAAATGTTCAAAGTGACATTGTATGTGTTGTGTTGTGTGTGTGTGTGTGTGTGTGTGTGTGTGTGTGTGTGTGTGTGTGTGTGTGTGTGTGTGTGTGTGTGTGTGTGTGTGTGTGTGTGTGTGTGTGTCTCTCTCTATGTATACTAGAGAGAGAGAGAGAGAGAGAATCATCCATTGTGCAAAGTATAAGAAAAAACAAATTTTCTCGTATAAATGGAGGTCTCTCTAGAATTATGCAAACATTTAGATGGAAAATTTAAAGATATTTGCTACATTTAGAATTGTTGTATGACATTAAGTGTCACCCCAATATGTGTACAAAGCTGCCAATGGTATGTAATTTGTTTTCTTTGAAAGGTTGGTTTTGCTCGCTTTATGGTTTGCTCGAGAAATCTTGCTCGGTCTTTGGGATTCCTCTAGAGAAGTCTCTTGATCTTTTTATTACAATCCAAGCTAATTGAAGCTAAGTAAGTGTAAACACAAGCTCCAAAGGCCATTTATTGAAAGCCACACAAAAAAAATTATTAAAAACCTAAAGCTAGGGTCTTCAATACCCAAATATGCCAAAGGGTAAAAATCAAAGGAAAAAAATGCTTTTGGTTATACACATGATGCTCTTTGATAGCAAATTTATGCATACACAACATGAGAAATAAAATGCTTCTAAATAAGCAAATTTGCAATTTTTAAAACCTCTCATGCATGATTCAAAAGTTGATTAGTTTCTAGCTCAATTGAAATATGGAGTTTAGATCAAGTCAAGAGCTAAAAATAATGCAACTTTTTATGAAAGTAAGGTGCTAGGTCTCACATGAACACAACACAACATTGAAATTTTCTTTTCATGTGTCTAGTAGCATTTTTGCTACTTTTTTTTACACTTTTTTGCTTCATTATTTCATTTTTTAGCACTTTTTTATTGCTTCCAATATGAGAGTATTTATGGAAAATGGACTAAAGGACTAAAGCCTAATCATAGCCTTAGGTCATGTTAAAAATAAATGGAGTATTAAGACTATTACTAAGAGTTTAGGACTAATGAGAAATGAAGCTACATTAACTTAAGGTCAAGGCTAATTATCTATGATTAGCACACATAAAACCATATTTTTAATGCGTTTAATATTCACAAAGCAAAGTGTTGAAACTTTGGTATGCACAGTTTTTGAAAATGAAAGAACCATAGCTTAGAAGCAAAAATTACTTAAGCCAAGCATAGAGAATGGAGAGATGAACAAAAGAGAAAAATCACGGAAGGATTTCACATATTCATGCTATTTGTAGAGAAGTCTCTTGATCTTTTTATTACAATCCAAGCTGGGGGGAAGCTAAGTAAGTGTAAACACAAGCTCCAAAGGCCATTTATTGAAAGCCACACAAAAAACATTATTAAAAACCTAAAGCTAGGGTCTTTGATACTCAAATATGCCAAAGGGAAAAAATCAAAGGAAAAAAAATGCTTTTGGTTATGCACATGATGCTCTTTGATAGCAAATTTATGAATCACACAACATGAGAAATAAAATGCTTCTAAATAAGCAAATTTGTAATTTTTAAAACCTCTCATGCATGATTCAAAAGTTGATTAGTTTCTAGCTCAATTTAAATATGAAGTTTAGATCAAGTCAAGAGCTAAAAATAATGCAACTTTTTATGAAAGTAAGTGGCTTTGGAAAGCCAAATTTTACATCTCTAAAGCTCCCCAAAAACGTTGGGTAAACACCATCTCAAATGAAAAAAAATTCACTTTAGACTAAGCTATGAGTTAGCACGTATACAACTTTTAGTCAAAAGAATTGGAATGGCTCTTAAATAGCCAAGTTTTATGATGGAGTGCCGACCAGCACCTTGGATCAATGAAATCACAGCTTTTCCCACAACGCTTCAAAACTCAATCATTAGTGCTTTTAAACATTTGTTCATTAAAAGCATGCTCAATCAAAAGCCCTAAATTTTACTACCCTCTCATGGTCATTCAAAGAAGCTTAATTTTTAGCACTATGTAAAGATTTTGCAATCAAGTCAAGTACTTAAAATGCACAATCAATGCCAGGCCCAAAATTTAGTGATCTCTTTTTGCTATCAAGAAGCTCAATTTTAGTGCTTTCCAATGATTTTTCATTCAATTTAAGCACTAAAGTCTCAACCAGCTCAATCAAGGTGCTCAATTGTTGCTCAAACCCTTGCTCATGCATAGTAAATATATCTCTAAAAAGAGAGAAAAGAAAATGGTGAAATGATTTTTCAATTCTCTTGAGGTGATCAATGAAATTTCCATTTCAATGCAAGTTCAATGCCAATATCTCCAAGTTAGTGCCGAACATTTACATTCAAAACAAGCATTAATTTGGCATGATCCGCAAAGATTTCATTGTTCATGCATTCTATGAGAAAATCGTCACAATGAAATGCACAAAATTTGATTTTGCATGATCTCATGAAGTAATTTTAGCACGCAATTCAAAAGGTTATGCATAAAAGAAGCTCCCAACCAAACCAAGCATCAAAATCTTATCACAAACCATAAGCCCTGCAATTTTTATGAGACCCATTTATAGCTAATAAAAAATGTGTTGCCCCTACTTGTTTTCAATGCAAAAGAGCTTCATTCTGTCGACCCAAGCAGGTTGCATGGTGGGAGGTGGGAACACCCTCTTTTTTAAGGCTTATATAAAAGAAAAATTTATAGCTCTGCGGTAGTCTGAAGTGCGAGCATGTGATTGTGTGGGGTTCAAGGACCAATGCGCGCATGTGTTTGTGTTTGGAGAAGTTGCATAACATTGAGGATGGAGGTGGGGATGTGCCACTACAGGCCTCTCGTAAACGCCCTTGTGCAGGAGGTGGAGGACAAGGGGTTGTAATGGCAGCTATTGTAGTTGTAGGCATCTGCCACCCCCAAGCACGCGGCCACCACATTGTTACACCCCACCTGCACCGGCTTTAATGGATGACTGCGTGTGTGTGGGTATGGGTTAAGAGGATGCTGTGGTGCGAAATTTGAACGGGATCGTGGGCAAGAAGTGTAGGCCAGAGAAAGGCAAGGCTCGGAGGCAAGTGGATGGCGGTCTGCAGCAAAAAAAAAGGGTGCCTTATTCTCACAAGCATTGAAGGCAGGTGGCCTCGTGAGCTGGTTTTGTGTGTGTTTAGAGCTGCAAGACAAAACTCAAGTGGCTGTGTGTGTGCGTGTGGGGTCTCGCAGCCAGTACGAGTGCGTGAGAGTGAGAAATTTACCTCATAAGAAGGCAAAATTAGGCGGGCTACAAGTGGTAGGATTCACTTTTTAAAAAGAATTTTCATTTAAAAATCCTCCTCTTAGGGGATGTGCCCACATGGACAAGGACAGAGAGAGCTTTTGCACCATACGATACCTCAAGAAAAAAATTGTGAATTAATTCCTAAGCACACTCCCACAAATTCAAGCTCATGCTGTCAACGATCAATCAAAGTATACAAACTTGGTATCCATGCTACCAAAATTATGATCAATGTTATGACACTTTAGCAATTGATTTTTGTCATGCAAGCACAAAGTTACGGCCTCATTTTCTCTCATGAAGAGTGCCATATTCAAACAGTAAAACACTTGACCTCAATCGAACTATCATAATCCACGTTTGAGCCCATGGATTGTGCAATCACAACATAAAATGAGAAAGATTCGATCAAGGGATCGTGCACAATGTCAATTAACATCCGTCTTTTTTTATTGCTTCATCTTTACATTTCTTTGAAAATACAAGTGTACAATTGAAAATTATGCATGCAAAAAAACTAAGGCTTCGACTCAAGATTGATGGCATGCATTCTAATTGTCCTTAAGCAACACTTTATGCATATATTCCCTCATTGGCCATTCTCGTTTGAATTAACAATCATCGCAAAATTATTTGCTCATATCCAATATCCTTAATCATTCAAATCCAATTGGATTGTCATTTAGGATCTACACACACACGACTTTTGGGTGCAATTGTGCACACACATGAATGTAACATTGCCATGTTCATAACATTGATCAATCATTAGTATGGCAATACAAAAATTCTTCACAATTGAGCATTAATTGAGTGACCTAACTCAATCTTTAAGCCAATTCATGTTACACGTCAATTATTACGCCAATTCATCATCATAATTGGTAAAAATATCAATTATTTAGTCACAAATTGGATTGTACATGCCATTGATTGACACACAAACCCAAATTTAAGCCAAAAATTTATGCACATACTCCATTAATTTCTCATCGTAATGCTAAAATTCCATACTCAATCTAGCATAAACAAATGCATGCATACTCAGTTTCTACTACCCAATCAAGCAATGTACACACTCACAAATTAAGCACAAAAGTTCAAATTTGGCTCAATTGACAATGCATTTAGGCTTACACCTAATGATTGCACACACTTTTCATGCACATTTCACAATCAAAAAGCATTTTGGTGCCTCAATTGACCATCAATCATTGAAAGTCAAGTGGTCTTGGATGGGTGCACACACTCATATTTTGCCCATTTTTTTGGCAACTAGGCTTATCCAATGATTGAATTAGCCTAGCATACACACGAATTACATGATTGCACACTCACATATCATCAATTCCATCAATATCTATGCATGCACACACTCAATATTAGGTGCACACACACTTGAATTTTATAGCATGCAGTTTTTTCCCTCTTTGTTATATTACACACACAATGATTATTATGCACACACATGAATTCTTGTTGCAAATCAGGCTTAATCTTGACACACACATCATTCATTAGTAAAAAATGACCATTAATTTCATTCCAAAACAATTAAATTAGGCTCTCAAGTCAATTTATTTACACACCTAATTTTAGCAATAAATTAGCAACACATTGGAATCAAATTAATCACCCAAAAATTGAATGGAGTAGGTCAATGCACTCACAATCGATTGCATCCAAGCTAATTCTTGCTCCACGTGACGATTCCATCATGCACACACATGTGTGGCTCTTCCAAATTACCCCAAAAATTGACCATTGTAGGTCAAAAATCAAACACTTAAATCATCAAATTAGGCATGGATTAACACAATTAACTTGATAAAAGTGTTGATTCCACCTCTTATAAGGGGATTGAACATACATTACACTTCAAATGTTAGCGGTTAGGTTAGTACATTTAGTCAAAAATTAGTAAAAATTTACATGAATTAGTACAATTGGCATGGAAATGAAGTGAAATTACTCTAATCTAAACATCCTATACTCACTAGCTTAGGTTATCGATCATGTGCAATGGGGCCAAATGTTGGGAGAAATTGTAGCATAGCCTAATCAACCCAAGACCAACAAAATTATCAATCCTAGGATCAGCAACCTGGCTAGGACATGGAAGCACGAGCATCAGATGTATCAAATGAGAGGATTCAAGAGAATTCTCATCCAATGCAATACAGATTAGCCATGAAAAACTAACTCTAATCACATCATCAATCAAGCATCACCTACACACATTAAGCCCACCAAAGTTTGACTCGCCATAGACTACAATCTCAAAGCACAATCATGACAAGCACACACTAATTGCATTGGTGTTGGCCTCTCCAATCACCACATGCCAATCAAGGTACTTCATCAAAAGCTACACACACAAGGTGAATGGTGCTAGAGTTTCATTAAACCCATCCACACACACGAAAACAATAGGGAACATACACTAATCACAAGATTAAGAACCAACTTAATCAACCTAATTAGAGATGTTAAATATTGCAAATCAAATGCTCATAGAAGGATAAGAGTGGTCAATAAGCAAGAAGTCATCACATATACTCAAATCTAGAATAATGAGAAAGGTGAAACTACTTCATGACATAATGGAATATAGAAGAATTAAACTAATCAAGAAAGTAGAGATTAGATTAAGAATAGCTTCTCTAATTACATTGAATTAGCACTAGTCTCTTAAGCATGGGCATTAAGCTCAAGGCTAGGCCATCCATAGAGTGAACACTCAAGAGAGAGAGAGAGCTCTCAAAATTTCATCCTCAAGAATGGCTACTCAAGAATAAGCCTCCTTGCATAAAGGATTCCTTATAAAGGCTTGCACCACAATCCTTTCTACTATGGGTATAAGTTTGAGCCTCTAAGTAACATATACAACTTGGAACTCATAATGAGCCCAAAACCTCATGTAAATGTGGATAGGAAATATTGTGCACATCCATAACATATCTCGCACTTGATGCATAATCGATGTAGATTGTGTTAGCTGCCGCTACTAACAAGTACATGTATAGGAGAAAATTCTATTAACATAACAAGTAGATATCACTAACATGTTACTCTCAAATCCATGAACTCTTGCCATCAAAAAGACCTACCTTTTGTTGTAGGTGAAGCTTGATGGAAGGTTAGGAGAAAATGGTGAAGAGATTTTAGCAAGAGGCTAGGGGGAAAATTTGAATCACTACTTGGTTATGAGGAAGAAGAAGAGGCTTGTTTGGTTCTCAATGATGATGAAGAAGAAGCCATTATCTATCTTCAAGCACCTTAGTTTTCATCCTCTTTGTCTTTAAATGTGTGTGCACATGTGTGTAATATAGAAACCTACAGAATCTCTCTCTCTCTCTCTCATAGGATTGTACACTCTCTCTACTTGAAGGATGATGGGCTATGGTGGAGAATCTTTACGTTGGAACATGGTGGCTATGGAGATTGGAAGAGGGAGACCCATAATATTCATTTTTAAGAAGTTTATAGTCTATGGCGTAAGAGGGTGAGGATAGTAATTGATAGAAAAAAAATGTGTGGGAGAGGTTTGCCTCCTCTCTTTTTTATACAGGAAATTACAAGTGAGTGAGTTAGTGGAGAAGTAATTAGTTCTCATTTTCAAGTTAACGGATAAGTATCTCTACTTATCAAGTTAGTGGAATTCCACATATCTTCATCCTCTTCATTTGAAACAAATATGAATCAAGCTTGTGGATGAGTATTTCTACTTATCAAATTAGTGAAATTACACGTGTTTTTATCCTCTTCTTTTGACAAGAAGATTTTCTCTTCCCACTCACATTATCTTGCTTTCCACTTATAATCTCTCTTCCTACTCACTATCTCTCATCCCACTCATTTTCTCATTTTTCACTTATTGTATCTCTTCTCACACATTATCTTACTTTTAACTTCTTATCTCACTTTCAACACATTATCTCACTTTCCACTTATTATGCAAGAAGGAATGCACATGAAGTGGTTTTTCATTAAGTTAAATTAACTTAAGACAAAGACTGTGATGCACAAATGATGGACAATCCCATGTCTTCATCCCATAGTCAATAGCAATTGACCTGAAGAAGACCCCTTACACAACTGCACATCTCATTCAATGGTATTATATAATACACGAATCATTCACAAATTTCAATACATAATACAACATTAGAAAAGAAGAGACATACGGCTTGGGTTGATGTGGTGTTGTACACCTTGCTAGGTATTGGTGCTCTCAACAAGCTACCATGGAAATGTGTACTATTAGAATATACATAGTTCACAATTTCAGGACAAAACTCATTGATGCATTTCAAAGAACCAACACATTGGCTTTGTTGTGTTGGGGTGTATGACATATCCACACCACCAACTAGTGGAAACCCCCTCTACATTGGAAGCCTACACATTTGACATCAATGATTACATCATCAGATGCTCTCTCCTAGCTACGCAGTTTGTATCCATCTCATATCCAAGATTCACTCAGCATTCTAGTCCACTTTTTGCCCACCATTCTCATCTAGCTTATCATTAATCTAATCATGTTTTCCAACTTCTATTAGTGTCAATCTCTCTCTCTCTCTCTCTCTCTCTCTCTCTCTCTCTCTCTCTCTCTCTCTCTCTCTCTCTCTCTCTCTCTCTCTCTCTCTCTCTAATCTTTTGTAATCAGCACACTAATACAATAATAAATGGAATACTCTTAGATGGGTGATCATAAATGGGTATCAAATGGTTCACACCTAGGCCTATTAAACCCTAATCACTCTCTCTTTCTATCAAGTATTAGTATCAATAAGCTACACAACCGTGTTGGAATTCTCATAGAGTTTGGGCACCTTCATTGCAAGCCACTACCCTTGTCTATGAGAAGAGCACATGATTAGTAGAAGTGTGTGTGTGTTTGGTTTAGTGCATTTACATTTAGGATTAAGTTTTTCATAACATTAGCATTGGGGCTATTTTTGCTTTTGGTGCTACATCAAGTATCTTTGAGCTTTAAAGACATCAATTTTTACCTCATTTTGTGTTTTCATTGAATATTGTGATTTAATCATTGGCCTAATTGACCTATGAGTATGAGTAGTCCTTGATACAAGCTTTCTAATGAGCCTATGCATGCTCCATTTGATCACCGTATGAGAGATTAGTTGAATAATTAATCTTGCAATTTCTTGAGAAGCTTACATTGCTATACCCTAATTTATAGGAGCTTAAGACATTTCCAATCTTAGGTGTGTATTTGTGTGCGCACTTGCCAATTCCTTGTTGCACAAGTCTCTAATGAGCTCTTAATCACCAAATTTTGTAGTCAATATCACCTCCAATTAATATCTTATTTATGGGTGTGTTTTTCTTGTGTGTGAGCCACTACAAGTTCGTTCTTATTTTACTTTATTTGGACTCCCTCCATGTACATAGCTACATAGTGTGGTGTTTTGACCACTATTTTTAGTGCGAAAGTCGTGGGATTGATCAACCCTTGAGATTGTTGGGGGACATCAAGCAAGCAATCAAGCGGAGCTTTTTGCATGCAGAAGTCTATGACCAGATGGGGTCACCTAACGAGCGCCTTTATTTTCTTCCCCCTATCAATCCAATTTTTGATTGGGCCTCATGCTTATTGACCCCCTGGCATTCTATTGATGACAACAACCAGCTCACTCTACTTAGCATACCATTGATTCTCCATTTGCATGTGCTAAAACTTTATGTCATAAAATCTAATATCTAACCAACCCCAATGATGTCTCATATTAAATTGATCATTTAATGTGGGAGAATAAACAAGAACAAGGGTTAGAATATAGATATGTGCTTATGGATTTGTCTCAACACGGGGCCAAGGTTAAAGGGGTCCAAATGAGAGATGGTATGTTAAAGAGCAATGCTACCTAATGGAGCTTAAAGACCTTAGGTTTAGCTTCATTAAAGACCTCCAAAAGTTAGTGTTAAAAAGTCAGGCAATCTAGGCCTAACGTTGAGGTGGGAAGCCTACCCAAGCATGAGGTGCTTGTCGGCTTGCTAACTAGTGCTTACAGTGTTTGTGGGAACCTTGAGGTGATTTTTATGCTTAAAATGATTAAGGTTCTTAAGGTGTTCAATTCAAAGATAAACTCTCAAGAGGCATAAATTGTTTCATGCTTAATTGACTAAGTGCTTGAAGTGTTCAATTCAAACCACTTAAGAAGCATAAAAGACACATGTCAAAATCCTCCACAAGTGGCCCTCATGATGTGCTTGAATCCTATTAGGATAGGCTTTAAAGGGGTCCAATGAGAATTTAGATGCATAAAGTTAAATAATTAAGTCGTTTATCTCAAAGAGGAAAAAGAGGACATGTCCAAATGATATAATTAAATAATGAGAGAGAGAGAGAGGTGGAACAAGAATGAGAGGTGGGTATACTCTCCCACACACACACATTCTCTCATTGTGTGGAGTGCAAAGTGCAAGAGCTCCATCTCCTTCTCCAAGCTTGTTGAGAAGTGGAGAGCCTACACCAACACTCTTGGCTATGGAATGCAAATCAAACCAAGATCCATGCTTTAATGCTTAAGCTTGCCATATTCTTCATCTTCATTACTATGCTATTATGCTATGATAAGCAAGAAGAGTCATGATAAGTGAGGAGCTATTTCTTTCTCCTATGGATGATTCTTATTCCTCTTCCCTACCCTCATTCCCCGCTAGCTCTCTCCACCTTCTAATCTGTTTGAGGCCTTGGGAGTGAGGCTTGGGATAGTTAATTCTTTTTGCAAAGTTTATGTTATGCTTGTGATGCATGAAGCTTTACATCTTCATTGCATCACCTAAGTCACAAGGAACACAAAGATTGTATTGTATGAAGTCTCTCTTGATGGGAGAATCTATAATACAAACGCCTTTTCGAGTGGAGATCGAGTGGAGACCGGCTCCAAGTAAATCTGGTCCTCAATTATTGGCATGTTCTCTAATACTCTCTCTCTTGCAAAAGTATTGTTCATGCCAAGTTAATTAAATACCATGTTTATGTTGCTACCATCAATTAAGTTCACCCCCTATATTCTCAAAGTAATCTCACAAAAATGCTCACTCTAATTCTCTTAATTTCGCTATTCTCAAAGTTCATATACGGACCATTTCCATTACATTGATATCAATGCATTTGACTTCTCTTTTCTTGCTTAAGAAGAGAGGTTGTTAAGTAGCCTATTAATGGTTGATTTTGTTAATTATATTAGGGTAAATGGTACTGTGATCTATTATCGGTTTTGTTGAGCCCACTATGTGGGATATGGTGTACACCTCGAGAGCTTTGGTCTTAATAATGGGGTCTTTTTAAACTTGCCTACGGCTTAACCATTATTAATCCATAAGAAGTCCAAAAGGAGCTATCCCTCGGTAATTCTGCTATGTTAGACCCACCCCGCTACTCTTTTTCAAAGGCTAAAGGAGTAGCAACTAAGGTTTTGAATTACCAAAGAATACAATAAGTAAACACATAAGTAAAATTAGCATTGGGTGACAATAACCAAGAGAGTAGAATGAACATTGATAAATTCGATTTTGCACATGAAGGTGCTACTAATAATGCCCCCATGTTTATCAATTATCTTGTTATTAGGTTGCATCAAGCTCTTGGAAACCTTACTTTGAAGCCGAAGTTACTCAACAACTTCGTGCTTATGGGATTTCCCTTCCTCTCCAAGAGGAGAGAGAGCTTTGGAGGCCTCTTGATGAGACCCCCAAAAGAATACGCTCTCCCATATGAGAGGAGGAATCCAAAGAACAAGAAAGTAACAAATTCCTAAGTTCCTCTGAAGATGTGGCTCTACAAAGACGACGATCTAGACGATCTCCAACTCCTCCTATGAGGAAACGGTCAACACACAGTCCTTCTCCTTGTCACTCCAAAAGGGAAGAGAGGAAACAAAGGAAGAAAAGGTCAAGAAAGAGGTCACCCTCTTCTCCTTCTTCTTCACCTTCCTCTGCTCGCGACAAAAGCTATGGCTATTCTCCTAGATAATACAAGAGGGGAGGACATCACAAATCATATCTTGCATGGAAAAGATCACAAAAGCTCAAGAAGTTCAAAGAGGGAGGAAAGAGTATCTCTTTTCTCACCTATGATGGCACCTTTGGTGCCACCGACAAAGTATTGGCCTTCATCTAGCAATTTGATGCGGCCTTTGGAGACAAGGGCTTCATGGAGTCCTGCAAACTATGTCATGTAGCTATGCACTTCCAAAAATCGGCTCGTCAATGGTGGGATAGCCTTCGTGGGAACGGTGAAGCCCCAAAGACATGGAAAACTCTACAAGTTTCCATCATGAAGCAATTCCTTGCAAAGTGATACAAAGGACAAAGTACTTACCGATGATGTAGTTTAAGGCTTCTCTCACGTGAGTCTATTCACAAATATGTGGAAAAGTTTTGGATTTACATCTTAAGGCTACTCTCTTCCAAAAGTTAAATTTTTCCATGAAAAAGCAATAATTTTTTGCGGGATTAACTGAAGAAATGGCCAAGTATGTCAACTCCCAATGGACTGGTTCTATCACCGAAGTAATCCACCACACCATGGTTGCTTCTCACATCAATTTCCAACAAGGGGCTAGACAGAATTTCAAGCCTATGGAAAACAAAGACAAAAGTGATGCGAAGGGGAAAACCAATGCCCAAACTTTTCCCAAGGCAATTTCAATAACAATAACAACATTAATTGGTCCAAGGATAAGGGAGTTTACAAAGGTAAAAAAAACTCTCTCATGAATGACTTGAAGCTTTTTGCAAGGACCATAAGTATTTTAAGTGTGGGGAGCAAGGACATGGCTATGGTTCTTATCCCAAGAGAAATGCCCGCAGTGAGACTCCTAGAGCTTCCACCATCAAAGCTCAAAAAGAGGATGCTCATTGCAAAGTATCACATCTCTCCTATGCTTGGGTAAAGGTAAGGGAACATGATGCCTTCATCTTGTTTGACCCTGTCTCTACGCACAACTTCATATCATTGGAGTTGGCCACCAAGTTGGGCATTCAAGCTTTTGAGATGGTAGATACTATAACTACTAACACAGCTTTCAATGGACAACAAGCCTTTGTTCCTCCCTTGATTGGGAAGTTGAGACTTCATGCCCAAAGCTATGTCGACAAAGAATACTTTTTCATCTCTCCTCTCCAACATGAGGATGCTTCCCTAAAAGGAGAATCTTCTTCACCTACAAAGGAAAGAGCATGTATATAGATGCTAATGAGTCTGGTCATACAATACCACGTGTAAATTCACCAGCTTTTGATAATTCCATGAAAAGCTCGATTTTTGCGTACATGATTTTTGTCAAAGAATCCACTAATGACGCTAATGATTTATCAAATGAAAATGGTAGGAATTAAGAAGAGTTAGACTTGTCTACTTTTCTAAATGGATTCCAAGATATTTTCATCAATGATATCCCTATGGACTTACCTCCAAAACGAGGGGATGATGACCATCAAATTGAGCTCCTACCAGGAAGCTCACCGCCTAACAAGCCTTCTTATGGAGCTTCCCAAGCTCAACAAGATGAAATCATTAGGCAAGTACAAGAATTGGTAGACAAAGCGATGGTGAGCCTAGCTCCTCTCCCTTTTGTTCTCTAGTCCTTTTAGTGCAAAAGAAAGATGGTACATACCGTCTGTGTGTGGACTATCAAGCACCAAACCATATCACTATCAAAAATAGATTTTCCATGCCTTGGGTAGAAGATCTATTTGACAAGCTAGAAGGTTCTACCTACTTCAATAGGATTGACCTTAAAAGTGGCTATCTCAAATAAGGATAGTGGATGAAGATATCCTAAAGACCGTGTTCCGTACAATGTTTGGTCTTTATGAATATCTAGTCATGCCTTTTGGCTTGACCAATGCACTAGTCACATTCAATTGTTTAATGGAGAAAATATTTAAACCCTATTGCAAGTTCACTGGAGTTTTCTTTGATGATATCATCATCTACTCCAAGTCCTTGGAGGAACACAAGCAACATCTCCAAGTGATTTTTCAAGCATTAAGGGAGAACAAGTTTTTTCTCAACCAAAAGAAAAGTGAATTTTTTCTTCAAGAGATTCAATACTTAGGTCATATTATCTCTCAAGATGGTATCCATATGGATCCATCAAAGTTAGAGGAAGTAAAAGCATGACCTAATCCAAGGAATCTACATGAGCTAAGAAGATTTATTGGTTTGTGTGCATACTATAGACGCTTTATAGCAAAAAAATTTAAATAGCAGGATCATTATATGACTTAACAAAGAAGAACGTTAAGTATTCATGGACTGCTAAGGAGCAAAAATCTTTTGACAAGCTCAAAGAGAAGCTTACCTTTCAACCAGCCCTCATGCTTTCGGATCTCTCAAAGCCATTTGAGGTCCAATGTGATTCTTGTGGTGATTGCCTTGGAGCAGTCTTGCTTCAAGAAGGGCATGCCATAGCATATGAGAGACAAGGGCTCAATACGTTTGAATAGGTCTAAGTTGGGCATTTATGAGAAAGAGCTTTTAGCTGTTCTACATGCCCTAGATCACCAAAGTCTCAAGTACTTCATGAAGCAAACCAAGCTTTTCAACAAACAAATGAGGTGGACAAATTTTCTTTCACAATTTATTTTCATATTGCTCACATTGCTAGTAAGCACAATCAAGTGGCCGATGCACTTTCACGACGACCAAAGCCAATGTGGTTTCTAATCCAACTCACAATGATTTATCTTTTATGATTGATGAGTATGCTACTGACCCTGACTTTAAAGATGTAATGGCATCCCTTGCTTTGGGGAAGAAAGAGGAACCATTCACCTTGCAAGATGGTTATCTTCTCCATGGCAATAGGCTATGTGTTACCCACTCCCTTTGTGAGAAAGTCATGTATGAATCCCATGCTCCTCCCTATGCTGGGCATAGAGGCATTCAACCTACTCTTCAAGGAGTAGAGACGTACTTCTATTGGCCTACCATGAAAGCGGACATACAAGAGTATGTTTCAAAATGTGTGGTATGCCAAAAGACTAAGTATGATAGAGGGAAGAAACCTAGATTACTCCAGCTATTACCAATCCCTAATTCACCATGGGAGAGTATATCCATGGATTTTGTCTTTGGATTACCCAAGTATATCCATGGGAATACGAGAAAATGGACAATAGTCGACAAGTTTAGCAAGCAAGCACACTTTATTACTATCAAAAAGACTATTAAGACACACCAAATGGCAACCATTTTCATATCTCATATTTTCAAACACCATGGATTACCAACATCCATTGTGCGAGATAGAGATCCTAGAATAACCAGTAGTTTTTGAAAATGTCTCTTTGAAAATCTAGGTACAAGATTGAATTTCTCTTCAGTCTATCACCCACAAACGGATGGCCAAAGTGAGATAGCCAGGCTTACAATACTTAATCTACTAAAGACTTTTGTTACAGAAGTAGACCAACACTCACAATGGGAGAAGTACTTACCCCTTGTAGAGTATGCGTACAATAATATTGTCTATACTACTACGGGAAAAGCACCTTTTGAGATCATAGATGGATGACCTAAAAGTCCCTTGCTACTTAAAGTATATGGGAAGATCCTCCCTGCTGATGAGTATAGCCGTGACCTACAAGAGTCTTTTCAAAAGGTTATGGAGGCTATATCCATCTCTCAACAAAGGCAAAAATCTACTGTTGACAAGCACAGAACGGATTTAACATTCAAATAAAATGATTGAATCTTACTTTTTCCCAAGGCTTGATTGAGGCAAACGACATGAAAAATTCCTACAGGCCATCAAAAGTATTATGCTAAATTAGTAGAAAGATACTATGGTCCTTTTTAAATCTTGAAGGCATGACATGGCTTATCAACTCAAGTTTCTCAACCATTGGCTCATACATAATGCTTTTCATGTGAGCCTACTTAAGCTTTACAAAGAAGATCCACCAAGAGAACCAATTATTGAAGAGCCTCCAAAAATCAAAGACCAAGAAGAGGTGCTATAACCCGAATCTATCCTTCAACATGAAGACAAGGTACTATGACATAATAAGATTATCCGATTGTATCTTATTAAGTTCAAAAATTATCCTTTTGAAGAGGTTAGATGGATGCAAGGAATACAACTTAAGGATAGTATGAACCTTGTTGATGTTTACAATGTTGCACTAGAGTAAGCAAATATAAATGCTTTCTAAATGAGCAATGTTTTTTCTTATAAGAGTAATCCTCCTTTGTGCACAAATTTAAATAGTATGCATGCTTAGAATTATGTTTGTGATGACGACGTCACTCAAACACCAAGTAGAGTTTGTCACTCTAATTTGGGAGTATGATATAAACTAAAGAGCAGACATGCTTGTGGCAGCTATGTCTCCCATGCATCAAATGGACTAGTCATTCATTCTGGAATGAAATCGCGGGTGAAAAGGGATCCTCTACCCGCTAAGATATGTAGATTAATGACTAAGACTTTATCTCTTCTACCTCATAGTCGAGGACGACTATGATTTCAAGAGAGACATAATGTCATAAAATCTTATATCTAACCAGCCCAAATGATCCTCTCATATTAAACGATCATTTAATGTGGGAGAATAAACGAGAACAAAGGTTAGAATATAGACCTGTGCTTATGGATCTCTCTCAACAGGGGGCCAAGGTTAAAGGGGTTCAAATGACAGATGGTATGTTAAAGAGCAATGCTACCTAATGGAGCTTAAAGACTTTAGGGCTAGCTTCATTAAAGACCTCCAAAAGTCCTATGATCTTAGGCAAGCTATGGCTGACCTTGAGGTGGCAACCCTGCCCAAGCATGAGATGCTTGTCGGCTTGCTAACTAAAGTGCTTCAAGTGTTTGTGGGAACCTTGTCTAACGCTTGAGGTGATTTTCATGCTTAAAATGACTAAGGTTCTTGAAGTGTTCAATTCAAAGATAAACTCTCAAGAGGCATAAACAGTTTCCATGCTTAATTGACTAAGTGCTCATTTGTTAAATTTCAACCAAATGACTTAAGAAGCATAAAAGACAACTCAAAATCCTCCACATGTGGCCCTCATGATGTGCTTGAATCCTATTGGATAGGCTTTAAAGAGGTCTAATGAGAATTTAGATGCAAATAAATAAATAATTAAGTTCTTTCTCTCAAAGAGGAAAAAGAGGACACATGTCCACATGATATAATTAAATAATAGGAGAGAGAGAGAGAGAGAGAGAGAGAGAGAGGTGTGTACCAAGCATGAGAGGGGGGTATAATCTCCCACACACACAAACATGAGAGAGAGAGAGAGGTGTGTACCAAGCATGAGAGGGGGGTATACTCTCCCACATACACACAAACACACACATTCTCTCATTGTGTGGAGTTCAAAGTGCAAAAGCTCCATCTCCTTCTCCAAGCTTGTTGAGAAGTGGAGAGCCTACACCAACACTCTTGGATATGGAATGAAAATCCAACCAAGAGCCATGCTTCAATGCTTAAGCTTGCCATCTTCTTCATCTTCATTACTGTGTTATCATGTTGTGCTAAGCAAGAAGAGTGATGATAAGTGAGGAACTATTTCTTTCTCCTATGGATGATTCTTCTTCCTCTTCCCTACCCTTATTCCTCGCTAGCTCTCTCCACCTTCAGAGGTGTTTGAGGCCTTGGGACTGAGGCTTGGGATAGTTAATACTTTTTGCAAAGTTTATGTTATGCTTGTGATGCATGAAGCTTTCCATCTTTATTGCATCACATAGATCACAAGGAACACAAAGATTGTATTGTATCAAGTCTCTCTTGATGGGAGAATCTATAATACAAATTCCTTTTGGAGGGGGAACCAGCTCCAAGTAAATCCAGTCCTCAACTATTGTCATGTTCTTTAATATTCTCTCTCTTGCAAAAGTATGCCAAGTTAATTAAGTACTATGTTTATGTTGCTACCATCAATTTCAAAGTAATCTCACAAAAATGCTCACTCTAATTCTCTTAATTCCACTATCCTCAAAGTTCATATGCCATTTCCATTACATTTAGCTTGGTTAAATCTATGTGCCTGTAGCTCCACTTCATCATCAAATGCCCCACAAAGCTTCAGTAGCAACCAATGACTCTACTATTCAATACCTCATCATCAACACCACCCCTTGCATTGACGCCTCCACATACCAATCACATGCGGGCTTAAAGCCATAAATTTGGTTTTTGGTCCTTGTTCCCACTTGAATGTTTTACAACTAAGAGGGTTTGGATATCAAAAATAGCAACCAATGACTCTACTACTGAGAATCTACTTCAGTAGCAACCAATGACTCTACTATTCAATACCTCATCATCAACACCGCCCCTTGCATTGACGACTCCACATACCAATCACATGCGGGCTTAAAGCCATAAATTTGTTTTTTGGTCCTTGTTCCCACTTGAATGTTTTACAACTAAGAGGGTTTGGATATCAAAAATATATTTGACACCATGAGTATTTTGTAAACCGATACTTTGCATGTGTGTCTCAAACCTCTTCTTTGCACCATATAAGCACAAAATTCATCTCAAAGAAAAACGTCACAATAAGGCCATAATGCACATGGCATTACTTACATGCAATGTATGTGTTATATAATCTTGAGAATACCAAAAGCCCTACTAGCACCAACCTTTATGCATTTGCACAAATTTTCATCCACATTTGCATTGGATATACAACCCAATCCCTTTTGGCTTCACAAAGAGGACAAAATTTGTACAAGGATCAAACACTAGCCGACTTTGGGCAAGGCCATCCTCACTTGCACACATCGTCACACATTCCATGCTGACATCGTGTCATAAAATCTAATATCTAACTTTCCCAAATTATTTTTTCATATAGAACTGGCCATTTAAAATGGGAAGATAAAGGGAGGAAGAGTCCAATATTAATATGTGCTATTGGACTTATCTCAATAGAGGACCAAGAGGAGAGATAGGCTATCAAAGAGCAATGTAAACTCAATGAAGATTTAAATGGCCTTAGGGTAATCTTCATTAAGCTTCCAAAGGGTAGTGCTAGCATCCATTGGGCCTAGTATTAATGGAAAATTCTATTGCTAGCTCTAGGTATTTTAGACCATGCAATATGATCTCTAAGGTTGCTATGGACCTTCAAGTGACCAAGTTTCCTCCCCACTTGCATGGGGAAAGTCCCTCTTGTAGGGAGATGAGAGAGAAGATAGTCACACACTTTAGGACTCACCCCTTTCACTTCCTTGATGCTATTGGGCAGCCTACCTGGGGGACCAATGAGGGTTGAATATTCCATGAGCTAGCTTGAATCTCATTGGATAGCCCAACTTGAGAGAAAATGAGAATTTATCTTTATTTAACTAAATAATTAAGCTCTCTTCTCAAAGAGGAAATGGACACTTGTCACAATAGAGGCCACTTCAAGGTCAATATCAAGTATTGCCACAACAACCAATACGTCCATGTGACAGATGTGGTAGTAGTGATCACTTGATTAAGGATTTTCCACACCATGATATCATGATAAATGCATATTGTAATGAGTGTGCAGTCACACATATGATTTTGGATTGTCCTAAGCATCCAAGAAAGAAAGGTAAAATGCAACCACATGTTACCTTTCCTTCTACCAGCAAATCAGAGAAAGAACGAGCCGCAATAAAAGGAGAGACGAAAACAACAACAGAGCAAGAAACAATTGCAAAAGAACAGGTGCTTAAACAACAAGAAGATGAAAGTAAGCAAGTTGCTCCAGTAAACGTTGTCACAAGAGCACAAGAAAAAGTGCAAGAGCAGAATCCTACAGATGGAGAGACTAGTAAGAGTTCCAAAAGCCGTAGAAACTCTAGACGAGCAAGAAGGACTAGAATGAAAGCGAGACTAGAAAGGGAGAAAGGAGAAGAAAATGTTGTTACAGCTGAGTTGGAAACAACTCAAGAGCAAAAGACACAGCAAAGGGAAGCTAAAACCCTTAAACCAGCTGAAGCACCCAAGAGTGCTAGTTCAGGAGGATCTGTCCTAGTGGACAAAGTGAATGAGCCTTTAGACGCGATTTTACAGGCTTATGAGGCTAGATTGGCAAATAGACAGACCTTAGAACAAAGATGGATGACCCATCCTTATCCTGAACTAGAGAAGCAGAGACTAGAAATGTGTAAGCAACTCATTGAAACTGCTCAAGCATTGCTAGAATCACCTCCGCCAGAAGTGAAGGATAGGATAGTCACCCCAGTGCACAAAGATGAGAGCATTAAAGTAGACGGATTGCCTAGAGAAGAGGTAGATCATAGGGAAGAACCACTGCCAAGGTCGCAAGACTCGAGGGTAGTCCAAAATACAACAGATGAATCAATGAGGGATTTCCCACCCTATGTTCCTATAGTTGAGGAGCACTGGCCAGAGGAGTTATGGAAGGTTGTCTGAGATGCCCAAAAAAGAGAAGAGGATGCTGGACCAGCACCATTTCATGAAATCACATTAGATAGACCACAAATGAGTATTGATGTGAGGTCATATCATGGTGACGTAGGATCGATAGCCTCCAAAGACAGTAGACCTGCATCGTTAAGAACTTTGCCACAGTACATGGGAGATTTTGAGGCAAATTCTGAGATTGTGAGAGTTCCATCAAAGAGGCTAGGGGGGGACAAAAGAATTGGACACAAAAATTTTGACTGACTTGCTATCCACGCAAGTGAAGTGCACAATTACGTTGGCAGAACTTTTGAAAATCAGGCCAAGTATGTGGACGGATATAGGAAAATTCTTGGAAAAAATTGGGATCAAAAGCCCGTTAAGGTTCCTATAAAAAGAGCTAGATGAGATCGACAAGCCTAGATCAAATGTAAGACCGGTACCTCTGAACAAAGTAGGAGAGTACTGTGAAGGAGAAGATGGTAATGCCACTTTACCTGTCGAATACAATGGGATTGAAACGAAAGCTATACTTGACAGCGGAGCAGGAATTGCCATAGCAACAAAACGAATATGGGAGAAATGGGGTAGGCCCGCCTTTAGAACAACTAGAATAAAATTACAGTTAGCGGATGGGCATGTGGAAAGACCCATGGGGATTGCAAAAGCTACTCTCCAACTACACTCACAGAATGTCAAAGCAAAATTCTTGGTGGTAGATTCTCGACAAATGGGAACACACTTGATTTTTTCCAAGCCATGGGCACAAGTCTTTGAAAACGAGCCTGAATCTTCAATAATGGTCATCACGACAAGCTATCAAGTGGCAACAGAGGTCAAGCCTACAACAATTCAAAGATTCTTGGCTATTGAAAAAGGCAAAGCTAAAGTAAGCCCACAGTCTCTAGCCGAGCCAATGCAAGTGCAAGACAAAGCCTCTACATCAAAAGCCAAACCATCAACAAAACAATGGAAACCCAAGCAAAAAGTCTATCAACCAAAGTTTCCATCGCCCGAAAGTCTCCAAAGGAAGTCAAAACAGGTCAACCAAGTGCTAGTATCCAAGGCACAGATTAAAGTTAATGATCCAATTTGGATACAATCACAGGAACAACCTCAACAAGTGCTAGTATCCAAGGCACAGATTAAAGTTAATGATCCAATTTGGATACAATCACAGGAACAACCTCAACAAGCACAAGTAACAGGATGGATCACATCAAGCGAGTCAATTATTGCACAAGGCTACAAGAAAGGAAATTCAGATGTTTGGGTAAACAAGCCCAAGATAATAGCCTAGCGATATCCATCCCATGACAACCACTCAGTCAGGAATCAACAAAGCCGTCAACGTCAATCACATAAGTCAACCAAGAGAAAGGATAGGTACAGAAAGCAAAAGAGAAGGTCTTCCACTGGACAAACCATACGACAAGTCTGGGTAATGAAATCAGAATTCTACAAGACTACCCAACAAAGTCAAGTGAAGATCACCTCCAAGCAAGTCCAAAGATTCATTCCAGTCGAGTTACTCGAAGCACAAGGATTCTATGAGGGTAACTTTCAAATCTGGTTACCTAAGGTAGTAGCTTATCAAGGAATCACCCAGGAAAAGCAAGAAACATCAAGAAATGAAGAGCAGCCACCCGCTACACCCAAGAGTACTACAAACTATAAATGGATCCCTCGTCAATTACTACAAGAGCAAGGCTTTTACAAAAGTAACAGCCATATTTGGAAATTAAAGACAAGGTACCATCAAGTCAAAGAAGAAACAAGGCAAGTGGCAAAGGAGATCACACCAGGCCCAAGAACAATGTGGGCTCCAAAATCCGCGATTGAGGCTCAACAACAAGAAAGATACACAACTCCTTTACAGCCTCTTAACAACAAAAAGAAAGCAACGGTAAATGCGGAGGTCACAGTTTTGAAGAACACTATCTGGAAGAAGAAGACTTCATCAACCATTGCTTCAACATCAATACCTGTCTCATCAAGCGACCACAATTTGCTACCAAGGAATGAAGAGCAGATATATGCCAATGTATTGGACAACATGGCATCTCAAACAGAAACTAACGAGAAAAGCCTAAACATCAAAAGCATATGGAATTGGATTTCAGGCCGCGATCAGGTAAGTCCAAGTCGCCATTAAACTTACATGGCATAAGAGTCTAGAGTCGGGGAGCTAAGCCACTAAATGAGCAAAGTGTCAGACCCAAGCTTCAAGTAATATTTTTCTGTGGTCTATGAGTCTAGCTAATAGGTATAAGCTCAAGCTGGAGAGTTAAGCATACATAAAGTCATGTCGCTCATGCTGGAAGAGGTGAGCATAAGAGTCAAAGTCCATATCATATCTAAGGTGGAGAAGGCGGAGTAGTCCAAAACAAAAACACTCACTCACTTGACACAGTGAGGAAAAGTGGAGCAAAAACCCTTCTTGTGAGTAGTGAAATCTTTTGAAGCACTCATGCTATATGTTTTGCTCACTACACTAACTCCATGAAGAACCCATCAATACTCTTCTCTCGCACCGCATCTTGTTCAACATGCATAACTCTGTGCAAGCATATAGTTGTCCCATCAATGGACATATGCATTAGGCACTCTTTTTGATTCCACCCATGCACTTACACAAACAAATGACGATGACCAAGCGGAAATAGGTTTTATGAGCCTTTGCTCAATAACAATGACTCTGACTTCAAGCTACTAACACTTATCCATGTATATCAAGACCATACTAGTAGCCATATGGCCATATGTACTTTAACCAGCATAACTCTATAACATCAGAACCTAAGTACATATAGCCTCACATTTAATTATGACTAAAGACATTTTTTCCCACTGGGTTTTTCCCTTTAGTCTTATCCACGTATCCAAGACCTTCATTTTGTATATACGCTATATTTTACTTTTACTCTTTTATTTTTTATAACAACAAAAACAAGAAGAACCACGATATCCCCACACTACTAATTGCAAATCTACTGACAAGTCAAAAGGGAGAGGCCAAAAAACAGTTTGACAGAGCTTCAAGTCAACTTACAGGTACGACTTCCAGATAACAACCACAGGAAAAGAAAACTAGAGCACAATGACAACGACCTGTTGAACCAACAAGTCGATACAACCTCATGCAAATCAAGATACAACAACCAATCGGAGGGGGAGAGTTCCAGGCTTCAAATACACTACAGGTATAACTTCAAGACAGCTTTAACATCACGCAAAGCGACCAACTACAGAAGAGGCCGCCACAACAACTTCAACCAACACCAAGACATCAAGAACTCGTCAAGGCCATCAAAGACATAGGGTCTTGTCGGGGACGACAAGAATTCGGAGGGGGAGAGTGTTGAAAGGACACCCTTTCAACAACGTTTACATAAAGATTCCTCAAAGATTTTGTTAAGATTCCACATGAAGATGGTGATGAAGTAATGAAGATGAAGATGGGTGCTGCAACATGAAGATATGAGTTCAGGGACGTCATCGAATATCCCGTTATTATTATTTTGAGTCATTACGGCCACTTTTGTAATGTTTACGGGAGCCTCACATTTTAAATCGGCGATTGTATTTTGGCCGCAGATGCTTGTATAATGAGTAAAGCCAACTCAGTTTCTTGTAATTAAGCTCTGTAGAATCCTAGGGACAATTCAGGTCATTTGGCCGGACATTAGGTTTGAAGGCTTAGTATATAAGCTAAAACGTAAGGCTTTGTAAAAAACACATTACGTTATCTCAAATAATATACAGTCGTGGGTTCTGCAGCACAGAGTAGTGAGCTTCACGCGCACACACTGTCGCGCACACTAATCACATTGCAGATATGAGAGTAAGAGCGTGTTAGCATCGAGGAGCTCTCCGTGTCGACGCAAGGAATGCAAGCCGAGGACCACATCGTGAGCCCGCCTGCTACGAGCTATATTTGGTCGTAAGTACCTGAAACGACATCCGTTCTAAATGATCGAGTAGTCGTTACAATCAGGGCGAGAAGCTCTTCATGTTAATGTCTTTGTAGCTCAGTTCCGGACACTTTGGAAATTGCTATTTTGAGTCTATCGCGACAACGATTAGAGGTCTTACATTTATGGTTTTCAGGGTTTAGGTGTTTGGCCACATAGGATATGTCCTTGTGAGTCTTACCCTCCGATTTCGAATCATTCTGATATGATTTGAGACTGTTTCGAGCTTGTAGTATTTCGTAGGATGCGTTGTCTGTTTCTTTGCTTTATGGTAGTGTTGTGGTAGGATTAGTGACTGTAGAGTGTTGTTCGTGTCTAGCTCAGGGTTGACAACCCAGAGATTGCCTCCATGCCCTAGTCGGGTCAGCTACATCCTCGAATTGACAGTTTGTTGGTCTGTGTTCTCGCTATGGTCCATCGTTCGTCGCGGCGTACCCGCTAACAAACGGTATTCTTTCTCACCACTTGGAATGACCATGATATGTTTTACATGGGGGTTTGGTTCCAAGGTCCACTACTTGTCCAAGCTAACTCTATTGAAACATAGAGAGAAGCAAAGGTCCACCACTTGTCCAAGCTAGGCTCCTTTGAAACATGGAGAGAAGGATGCTCCACCATTTGTCAAAGATAGGCTTCATTGAAACATGAAGAGAAGCAAGCTTCACCATGTCTCCAAGATGCTAGGATCCATTGAAATACCTTAAACCCACGATATTTTATACGTGTGGGGTTTAAATTCAAGGTGAACCACTTGTCCAAGTTATTATCCCTAGTAGCATGAGTGGTTTGGTCTCAAGACTCACCACTTTTCCACTCTATGTCATTATATTAAGAAGATCTGGGTGTTAAGGTCCACCACTTGTCCAACCTATAAGGCTATATCTTAAAGGGTATTCTTTCTCGCCACTTGGAGTGACCATGATAGGTTTTACATGGGTGTTTGGTTCCAAGGTCCACCACTTGTCCAAGCTAACACTATTGAAACTTATAGAGAAGCAAAGGTCCACCACTTGTCCACGCTATGGTCCATTGAAACATGGAGAAAAGGATGCTCCACCATTTCTCCAACTTAGGCTCCATTGAAACATGAAGAGAAGCAAGTTGCACCATGTCTCCAAGATGATAGGCTCCATTGAAATACCTTCAACCCACGATATTTCGTACATGGGGGGTTTACATTCAAGGTCCACCACTTGTCCAACCTATTATCTCTAGTAGCATGAGTGGTTTGGTCTCAAGATTCACCACTTTTCCACTCTATGTCATTACATTAAGAAGATCTCGGTGTTAAGGTCCACCACTTGTCCAACCTATAAGGCTTATCTTAAACGTTATTCTTTCTCACCACTTGGAGTTACCATGATAGGTTTTACATGGGGGTTTGATTTCAAGGTCCACCACTTGTTCAAGCTAACTCTATTGAAACATAGAGAGAAGCAAAGGTCCACCACTTGTCAAAGATGGGCTCCATTGAAACATGGAGAGAAGGATGCTCCACCATTTCTGCAAGATAGGCTCCATTGAAACATGAAGAGAAGCAAGCTGCACCATATCTCCAAGATGCTAGGCTCCATTGAAATAACTTAAACCCATGATATTTCGTACATGGGGGGTTTACATTCAACGTCCACCACTTGTCCAACCTATTATCCTTAGTAGCATGAGTGGTTTGGTCTCAAGATTCACCACTTTTCCACTCTATGTCGTTATATTAAGAAGATCTAGGTTTTAAGGTCGACCACTTGTCCAACCTATAAGGCTAGATGTTAAAGGGTATTATTTCTCACCACTTGGAATGACCATGATATGTTTTACATGGGGGTTTGGTTCCAAGGTCCACCACTTGTCCAAGCTAACTCTATGGAAACATAGAGAGAAGCAAAGGTCCACCACTTGTCCAAGCTACTCTCCATTGAAACATGGAGAGAAGGATGATCCCCCATTGGTCGAAGATAGGCTTCATTTAAACATGAAAAGAAGCAAGCTGCACCATGTCTCCAAGATGCTAGGATCCCTTGAAATACCTTAAACCCACCATATCTTTTACATGTGGGGTTTAAAGTCAAGGTCAACCACTTGTCCAAGCTATTATCCCTAGTAGCATGAGTGGTTTGGTCTCAAGATTCACCACTTTTCCACTCTATGTCATTATATTAAGAAGATCTGGGTGTTAAGGTCGACCACTTGTCCAACCTATAAGGGTATATCTTAAAGGGTATTCTTTCTCACCACTTCAAATGTTCATGGTATGTTTTACATGGGGGTTTGGTTCCAAGGTCCACCACTTATCCAAGCTAACTCTATTCTTCTCATAGAGAGAAGCAAAGGTCCACCACTTGTCCAAGCTAGGCTCCATTGAAACATGGAGAGAAGGATGCTCCACCATTTGTCGAAGCTAACTCTATTGAAACATGGGGGGTTTACATTCAAGGTCCACCACTTGTCCAACCTATTAACGCTAGTAGCATGAGTAGTTTGGTTTCAAGATTCACCACTTTTTCACTCTATGTCATTATATTAAGAATATCTGGGTGTTAAGGTCCACCACTTGTCCAACCTATAAGGCTATATCTTAAGGGTTATTCTTTCTCACCACTTGGAGTGACCATGATAGGTTTTACATGGGGGTTTGGTTCCAAGGTCCACCACTTGTCCAAGCTAACTCTATTGAAACATAGAGATAAGCAAAGGTGCACCACTTGTCCAAGGTAGGGTCCATTGAAACATGGAGAAGGATGCTCCACCATTTGTCCAAGATACGCTCCATTGAAACATGAAGAGAAGCAAGCTGCACCATATCTCCAAGATGCTAGCCTCCATCAAAATACCTTAAACCCATGTTATTTTGTACATGGGGAGTTTACAGTAAAGGTCCACCACTTGTCCAACCTATTATCGCTAGTAGCATGAGTGCTTTACTCTCAAGATTCACCACTTTTCCACTCTATGTCATTATATTAAGAATATCTGGGTGTTAAGGTCCACCACTTGTCCAACCTATAAGACTATATCTTAAAGGTTATTCTTTCTGACCACTTGGAGTGACCATGATAGGTTTTACATGGGGGTTTGGTTCCAAGGTCCACCACTTGTCCAAGCTAACTCTATTGAAAGATAGAGAGAAGCAAAGGTCCACCACTTGTCCAAGCTAGGCTCCATTCAAACATGTAGAGAAGGATGCCGCACCATTTGTCGAAGCTAACTCTATTGAAACATGGGGGGTTTACATTCAAGGTCCACCACTTCTCCAACCTATTAACGCTAGTAGCATGAGTGGTTTGGTCTCAAGATTCACCACTTTTTCACTCTATGTCATTATATTAAGAATATCTGGGTGTTAAGGTCCACCACTTGTCCAACCTAAAAGGCTCTATCTTAAGGGTTATTCTTTCTCACCACTTGGAGTGACCATGATAGGTTTTACATGGGGGTTTGGTTCCAAGGTCCACCACTTGTCCAAGCTAACTCTATTGAAACATAGAGATAAGCAAAGGTCCACCACTTGTCCAAGCTACGGTCCGTTGAAACATGGAGAAGGATGCTCCACCAGGTTGCAGGGCTATGCATATTCAACCACCTCTCTATTACACACTCACTTTAGTACTATTTTTAAGCTTTTAAATTTTGTAACTCTTTAGTTTTCATACTTATTACTTTTTTTTGAATTACTTTGTTAGTCTTTTCTTTCAGTATTCAATATTTAGCTTTAATCTACTAGCTATTCATTTTTTAGGCAACATGTGAATTTTCAACAAAATTTGAAGTGGTATAACTCTCTTTCACGTGTTTGCAGGGCGATTGGGATGGATGTGGCCCTCTGAACGGCCCGGAGTAGAAGCGATGGCTCAAGGACAAACTTTGTTGCCCTTGTGCCAAATGCATAGGTGGAATTCCTCACTTGCGGCCCATTGCCTTGGAGCGTGTGGAGAATGAAGGGCTTTGGATCCCTTGAAAGAGCACTCAAGTTGATAGGAGCAACATTTCCCCCTGCTTGGAAATGCTCCCCATTGGTTTGTTATCGGTGGAAGTGGGAGGGCATGCAAGAATGTACTGCAAAAGTGGGTGAGCAAAGGCATGGTGCCTAGTGATTGTGGCACTAGCTCTACTTTGGCAACTCCTCCATACGCCTCTTAGGATCACTTTGATTTTAAGGATAAGCACATTCTTGGCTTGGTTTATAAGTTGTTGCCACATGAAGTCAACATGTGCAAAGAGGATTGTCAACCATGCACTAAATGGACACAAGCAATAAAGGACAAGTTTCTATCAAGCGCTAAAATACCTATCTATGATGGTGCACAATACTCAGTGCTACAACAATTATTGGAAGTCCTCAACATGCAAGAAAAATTTGGTTGGAGCAATGATAGTGTAGATGCACTCCATAAGTAAGTTCTATGTCCACTTCTTGGTTTATTTCAATTTCTTCTTGGTTGCTCTGTTGATTTGTATTGATTATCTGTTTGATTGTAGATTGATGGGCAAAATGCTTCCTAGAGATCACCACATGCCTTTGGATCATTGATGGGTGATATGTATGTCAATGCAATTGACATGGAGTATGAGCGCATCCATGCATGCATCAACAATTGCATACTTTATTGCAATCAACAAGTACATTCCATCACTTGTCCCATGTGTGGGGAGCCACATTACACGAACAACATTATTGAGTCTCATTTAACTCATAGGTATTGAATCATTTTTCACTTATTTAGTGGATCCAACAAAACAGGTGTATAGTGGAGCTTCTCACATGGCATGCCAACCACCACTCAAATCATGGAATGATGTATATATAAATTTAGATTTTATGCTACAGCCTCAACATTTCATGCTTCGGTTAACAAAGCAATGTTTTCAATCCCTTTGGCACCAAGTCTACATCATGGAGCACTTGGCCTGTGGTGATCATCAACTACAATATTCACCATGGGAGACAACGAAGAAGGTCAAGATACTTCTTTCTTTTCTTACGCCAGGGAAGTACAAAGTGGAAAATATTGATGTCTACCTCAAGCCCCTCCTTGAGGAGTTAGAGGAGTTGTAGAAGGGCATCTCCATTGTTAATGTTTCACTTTCAAAGGAGAGGTGGGAGGACACTGTGAGTGATATCCTTATGTGGACTATGCACGATTATCCTGGCTTGGAGAGATTTTTGGTATGTTTTATGCATTCTTCTTACTCTTTATTATTTGAAGAGTAAATTATTTCTCTAACAATATGAGTGCAATATTGTCCACATTGGGCCACAATGCATGCTCGAGGGGGTCACTACAATAAAAGAAGGCCTATCATGTGGGTTCAAATGTAGGGGTTATTTTATTCTACATTTTCTCACATTTTCATATACAGAAGGGTGTTGAAAAAATGGTCTTTGAAAAAAAAAATACAGATTGAATAGAAAAAGGGTCCTTTTTATTGGCGGAAAATTCATAGTCAAGGTTTTATAAATAGTCCTTGAACGTAGGTGACATATAGGTTTTATAATGCATGCCCTACTTGTGGGCCAGCATTGATGATGGAGAGGCCAGATGCCTTGCACAAGGTGATCTATCCAAGAAACCATCATCTCCTACCCCAAAGTCATAGCAAATACAAGGCTCCAACAAATGGAAAGACCCCTCTAAAGTACACAATGCAAAATTGGGCAAGCATTTGGGAAGAGCACTATAGTAGTTATCCACCCCCATATACTCCACCAAAAGGTATGTCAAGGTACTCCATATTTTTAAGTCTTCCATATTGGAAGAACATAAAGATTTAACTCCGGGGATTTCATTAAAGTATATGTAACTTAGCACGTGTGTTCAACAGAATGGATTATAATTTCTTATAACTTACAGAAATATGTGTACAAGAGGGGTATAAGGGGTAATGAAAATCCATGTTGGTGTTCGAATGCAGGTTGTTGGACAAAAGAAAAAGTGGGACACCTCTATAGCTTTATAGCCCCATAGCATTAAAAATTCAACCTCAGCACCAAAAATTATACCAAAACCACTCTTAGTAAACCCCAACCAAAAGGCCTATGCTCCCTTGAGAATTTACAAGCACACGCCCACCCAAAGGACCATAGCACATAGGAGCAAAACATTGTCAAAGCACAGATTTCTAGCACACGCCGACCAATCCATATGAATACAAGGGCCTCCCCTTTTACAATTAAGTATCACAAACCCACAACTTGAAAATCGATTCCACAATCCATAGATACATGCCCTCCCACTCTGTCTACACACAATTCGCCACTAGGCTGCCATAACCCTACAGAGAACTAGTCATAACTTGAAGAGCACAACTCCAATTGGGGCACTTTAAAGCTTGGAAGAAATCTTAAAAAATGACTGGTGAGAAATCTTAAGATGACAAAAAAAAAAATTCTACATGCCGCTACATGCAAAATTGATGCAAAGAAAGAGTTGTCCCGACACGACTACACGTAGGGCAGGCGAGGCGAGGCAAAAAACTGCACCAGAAACCATCAAGGAGGCACGAGATATGTAAAGAATGAGGATGCAAGAGAGCTACACAAGACAAGCACAAAGCACACAGAGATGGAAAGCTTCTTCTTCTTCTTCACAGAAAAGAGAGTACAAAATGACTAAGTGCTAAAGCTGAAAAGTAGCACATATGTACATGCGGTCACTAAGTGTGAACTCGCTAGAAGCGTACTAGGCTGGAACTATAAGTGTAGTCCAGCTGTAGAATCACTGGCAGAGATCCTCCGTGTCGGTCACCTAACGCGCCAGTGAGTAAATGCCGTAAGCGGCCAAGACCCGTAGTGGATGCCAGCTCAAGGTGTAGAGCTCGACATCTCAACACTCCCCCTCGAGCTCTGCATGTCGCAGAGTCCAAGCATAGTCCGGAAACGTCGAAGCTTCTCAGCTCCAAGGGCCTTGGTAAAGATATCCGCTATCTGCTCCTCTGTGCTGACGTAGACCAAGTCGATGTCGCCCGCCAACACTCGCTCTCGAACGTAGTGGTAATGGACCTCTATGTGTTTGGTCCTAGCATGGAACACTGGGTTCCTAGCCAACTGCATGCTGCTGAGGTTGTCACAATGAATGACAATCTGCTGGTCCACCTGCACTCCCAAGTCCTCAAGTAATGTGCGTAGCCAAGCTACCTCGCACGCCGCAATTGCTGCACCTCTGTACTCGGCCTCTGTGCTCGATAAAGCAACCGTAGGCTGCTTTTTGCTGCTCCAAGTAATAGCAACACTCCCAAAAGAGAACATGAAGCCACTCGTAGATCTCCTATCAACAATGCTACCTGCCCAATTTGCATCAGTATACCCATACAATGCTAATGGTGCATCTGCTGCATAGAACAATGCGTAGTCAAGAGTCCCTTGCACATACCTAAGTGTGCGTCGTACTCCATCCAAATGTGGCTTCCTCGGAAGCTGCATGAACTGACTCTCCAAGCCTACTGTGTAGCTCAAGTCTGGCCTTGTGATAGTCAAGTAGATTAGACTACCCACCATCTTCCTGTACATATTGACATCCTCAACAACATCACCCTTCTCTGCACTCAGCTTTGCATTCACATCCAAGGGAATGGAAATCGGCTTACAATCAGCCATACCATACTTTGACAACATGTCCAAAGCATATTGTCTCTGTGACAGCCATACACCCTCTGGAGTCCTGATCACCTCAATGCCAAGAAAGTAGCGCAACTCGCCCAAATCTTTCATTTCAAACTCCTGTTTGAGAAGACCCTTCACATGGTCAATCTCCATAGCATTGTCACCAACAATAATAAGGTCATCTACATATATGGTAATGACCACAATCCCCACATCACTCTCACGTACATAGAGTGAATGATCAGCATGAGCTCTCCTAAAACCAATACTGACAAGATACTTGGCAATCCTGTCATACCATGCTCTAGAGCCCTGCTTCAAACCATACAAAGCTTTGAGAAGTCTGCATACATAATCTGGGTAACCTGGATCGACATAACCAGGTGGCTGATCCATATACACTTCCTCTTGCAACTCACCATTCAAGAAGGCATTCTTTACATCCATTTGATGCATAATCCATCCTCTAGATGCAGCCACTGCTATGACAGCTCTCACAGTCGTCATCTTTGCCACTGGAGCAAAGGTCTCCTCATAGTCTATGCCATACGTCTGTGCATAACCCTTTGCGACCAGCCTTGCCTTGTGATGCTCAATGTTACCATCAGCCTTATGCTTGGTTTTATACACCCATTTACAGCCAATAGCTTTCTTGCCACTTGGCAATGGCACCAACTCCCATGTGTCATTTGCTTCCAATGCAGCCATTTCTTCATTCATTGCATCATCCCAATGCACATTTCCAACTGCATCCTCAAAACATGTGGGCTCCACATCCTGTATCACCTTAGCCATGTAGGCTTGGTGATGCGCTAGATACCCATCATAAGTCAATTTTTGAACTGGATTTCTGACTCTATTAGATCTGCTCGGTCCTTGGTCACTCCTTTGCCCTCTAGCATCTTCTTGTACTTTCCTTACACCAGGTGTCCTGACAGCCGGAATTCCAAATTCCTCATCAAGACTTTGTTCAGAACCATCTGAATCCATGTCTACATGTGAAAAACCTGATGATGCATCAACCATAAAGGGAGGTTCATCAACCTTTTCCTTTCCTTTTCGTGATACATTCCCTGTACCTGTTGGTGGAGTAACCTGCGTATGTAGTCTACCATTCCATGGTTTCTCAACAGAGCCACGAGAAGAGGAGTCTTGTGGTCCACTCAAAACCTGTGACTGTGGCCTCACATTTTGTACAACCACATCATCTTTTACATTAGCCCCAATAGTGCCATGTGCATTACTGTACCAGCTGCTCATCTCATCAAAGACTACATCTCTGCTCACTCGTAATTCTCGTGTAGTAGGATTATAGCACCTGTACCCCTTTTGTTCAAGGGAATATCCCACAAGAATACATTTCTCTGCTTTAGGATCCAATTTCCTACGCAACTCATCTGGTACATGCACGTAAGCTATGCAGCCAAACACTTTCAAGTGTGCCAAATCAGGCTTTGTACCTGTAAACTTTTCCTCAGGTGTTACATCATGCACCGCAGCTGTAGGTGTCCTGTTCATAATGTACACAGCTGTATTTACAGCTTCAGCCCAGAAATGATGAGGCATGTTCTTCTCATTCATCAATGCACGTGCAACCTCTGCAATGTGCCTGTTTTTCCTTTCTGCGACCCCATTCTACTGTGGAGTATATCTGCATGTAAACTGCCTGTGTATACCATGCATTCGCAGAAAATCTGAAAAATCATTGGAGAAGTACTCTCCCCCTCCATCTGACCTCAATGTCTTGATTTGCATATCTGTCTCCTTCTCAATCATGACTTTGAAGTCTTGAAAGTGACCAAACACTTCACTTTTGTTACGCATGAAGTAGACCCATACTTTCCTTGTATGGTCATCAATGAAAGAGACATAATACCTGCAACCATGTATACTTGCAGTATCGGTTGGACCCCAAACATCTGTGTGCACCACCTCAAGTGGCCTTTTACATACATTGCGCTCATGTGGAAATGAGCCCTTTGACTGTTTTCCAAACTGGCATGCTGCACACACTTTATGCATACCATCCACCTTGAATTTGGGCAAACCTTTTACAATCTGTTTTGATTGCATGCTGCGCAATCTCTGCTCATTGACATGGCCAATGCGTTTGTGCCAAATGTCAACATCAGCCACAACACCTGTGCCCTGTGCAAATAATGCAGCTTTTACCTCAGGCATGTCTACATTCAGCGTAAACATTCTGCCCACACATTTGCCCTCTGTGATCAGCTTACAGCCATTCTGGAAATCTTCTATATAACAGCCATTTGGATTGAAGCGAACCTGCAAACCCTGCTCAACCATTTGTCCAACAGAAACAATATTCTTTGTAATGTTTGGGACATGAAGTACATCTGCTAAGTACTTTGATTTCCCACTCTTCGTATTTAGAGGTATGTCCCCTACATGAGCAATGGGGTGAGCTGTGTCATCTCCTGTCTGCACATAGCCTGATACATCTGGTTTGCGCATATCTCTAAACCACTCTCCACGAGACGTCATGTGATTAGAGGCACCTGAATCCACATACCAAACATCATCTTGGGTGGAATTCTCTGCAGTCATTGTATTCATTACATGCTGCATAACAAACATGCGCTCGTTTTTGCTGTCATCTGCATCTCTGCTAGTAGATGCATAGTTGCCATGTTCTCTCTTTCTACTTGATTTTCCCTTTGGACAGTCACGTGACATGTGACCTCTTTCACCACAAGTCCAACATTCTCTACTATCTGGAGTATGTTGCTGCCTGCTTGATCCTGCACCACGACCTCTTTGACTCCCCCTGCCTTGAGACTGGTTTCCCCTGCCACCTGTATTGTTTTGATTTGATTGACCTTCCAGAAATTGGCCCCTGCAACCCCTTGGGCCTCGACCACGACCTCTACCTCTACCTCTGTTGGAGTTAGAATAGAAGGCCTGTTCAGAATTATTTCTGCCATGAGAAGAAGATGTGTCAAGGTTCTTCTCCTCAAGAATAAGCATAGAAATCAAATCTTGGAACACGGGGATGTCGTCTCTTGTATTCATGGAAGACCTAAAATGTACATACTCATCTCCTAGACCATCCAAGCATGCACGGACAATGTCATCGTCTTCCACTGAGACTTTAATAGATCCAAGAGCCTCAATGATACTCTTGATCTTCAAAGCATAATCATTGATGGAGAGGTTGTTCCTCTTAACCTGATTTAGCTCCGACTTTAGTTGAAGCTTCCTGGCCTTGGTGTTCACCTCGAACACTCTGCCTAAGTTTTTCCATGCAATGGAGGGGGTTTCAGCATCCTGTAGATAGCCCATCATGCCATCTGTGATGCTCATAGAAAGCCAATACATCACTTTGCTCTGGCCTTGTTGCCAGTCGCTCAAAGCTTTCCTTTGTTCTGCTGTAGCATTTGCCTCGGGAATCTCTGGTTCCTTTTCATTGTCTCCTTCTACATAGTCCCAATAACCTTTTCCTTTTAGGAAATTTGTTATTCTGAACTTCCATGCAGGGTAGTTATTTTTCTCAAGCTTCTCAGTAACAATCTGACTGAAACCGTCAGACATCTTGAAGCACTAAGACAAAATAGCTGCAATCTGCAAAAACCTGCAAATCTGCTGAACCTGCTATCGTGGTACCTGTAACGCTTTCTACACTCAACGAGTGTCCACAATCAAGTGTACATACAACCACTGTACTTGTACAGTAAATCTCTGTATACTGCACTTTGGAGACCTGTTCAGAAACTTGCAAACGAAGGGATTGTGATGCTCTTGCTCTCTTAGCCTCTCTTGCCTGCACCAAGCTCTGATACCATGTAAAGAATGAGGATGCAAGAGAGCTACACAAGACAAGCACAAAGCACACAGAGATGGAAAGCTTCTTCTTCTTCTTCACAGAAAAGAGAGTACAAAATGACTAAGTGCTAAAGCTGAAAAGTAGCACATATGTACATGCGGTCACTAAGTGTGAACTCGCTAGAAGCGTACTAGGCTGGCACTATAAGTGTAGTCCAGCTGTAGAATCACTGACAGAGATCCTCCGTGTCGGTCACCTAACGCGCCAGTGAGTAAATGCCGTAAGCGGCCAAGACCCGTAGTGGATGCCAGCTCAAGGTGTAGAGCTCGACATCTCAACAAGATAAAACCTTTAAAATTTTGGATTTTGGTTGAAATTTTTTAAGTTTTTACATGATTTTTAGTTACATAACCCAACAGCTAGGGATACAGTAGCTACTTGCACTGCATGTACCTGTGCTTGCAAAAGCAATCATAAAAACCCAAACGAACATGTCCAAACACTTTAATGAGAGTCTATCTTAAACCCAGATGTACAATTTTTATGAAAAATGGGGTTCTCAAAATACTTGCAACAACGTGATATAAGAAGATTTTACTTAGTAAACACCCCGGAGATTCAACACTTCTTGGAACCCATGTATATATTCAAGAATGTTTCTCACACCCTTTGGAACCACATTATGGGAAAGAGGGACTTGGGGGTGAGGGAGGATTTGAGGGCCTTGAAACTTCTTCCCACACCAACCACTCCATGTCAAGTCCCTAATGGAAAGATTGTGCTTCCTAAAACCCCATGGTTCTCACACAAAGACGAGCTTGATTGATTTGTCTCTATTTGCACACCAACAAGATACATGGAATCACTAAAGGGAGCTTTCACAAAGGAAAAGAAAGGTGAAAGTGTTCAATTGTGTGGGCTAAAGTTTAATGGTTGACACAAGATGTTATAGGTAATTCTTTAATGTTTATTTTATCCCTTATTTAGTTTAGCTCTTAAATTTTGTGTATGACTAAAAAAATATTTGTCTTAATCTTTTGGCATTGTAACTCATTTTGCTCGTGAGTATGTGTGGATGCAGGGACACGAAAGTGAGGAAAACTATTTTCAAACTTGGCAAGTTAGTAAGGTACATCATATCTCTATTCCATATCATGCACTTAGTGTACTCTTGTGTCTTATCTTGTATATTTGTAAGCTCCAAATAAATTGAAATAGATGCCACCCCTGCTACTCAAACAGTTGTTGTGGAAACAATGTGTGTCATTGAGGATGCATTTCCTTGATTTGTTCTTCTTGTTAGTCAATTCCACCTCCTAGTTCATGTGATTGAGGAGATAGTTATATGTGGAGTCATGTATGCATGATGGATGTTCTTTCCAGAGAGTTTTTTAAAACTCTCTGAAAGATTTTGTGCAACCACGGGCCTAGCCAGAGGCAAACATGGCTGAAGGATGCATTGTGCAAGAGGAATTTGCATATATTTCAAATTATTTGGCTTATATTGATCCCTCTATGGTTGCACATCGTGAGTTGAGGAGGATGCAAGGATGACTTGAGACTTGCCAAGTGGAAAGGAAAAATTAATTAACATGGACATGGATCTACTCCAAGTGGTCAAAAAAAATCATCCTCAATGCAAAGTCTATCACCATGTGGATGGACTTGTGGACAACGGCAAAGGCAGCATGTTTCAAGAGAGGGAAGCATGGAAGCAAGCTCATGGAGGCAAGAGGGCACCCCCGGTTCCTTGACACACATAGTGGATCCATGGGAGAATGACGGAAGAAAAGGCACACGGAGAGGACATTACCAACAAAGAATGGGAGTATGCATGAGGTTGCATCTGCCAAAGGTAGATTACTCATATTCCTAAACCATATTATGGTTTTTGCTTGATATTATCTTTGTAATTGATTGTATACTTTTATGTATCCTATAGTATCTTTCTTTTAAAATTTTGAACATGCCACATTGTGTCAAACCACCATGGATTGTGGAATCATGGGCAACTTTGACACAGATAGTGATGAGGCCAAACATTGTGGAACTATTGAAAGGACACTAAAGATTGGTTTTAGAACTTTTCATACCTTCATCTTTGAGTGCAAGTGGTTTGCAAATGTGTCTACATGGCACGATAACGGGATCTACATGGTGGACTCTAGTTTTGTGCATCACACAAGGAGGTATGACAACTTAGTTTTGCCACGCAATTATGAGCGAGTGAGTGATTACCAAGATTACCTTTATTTGTTTGTACCATAATATCAATGTGACTCACTTTGAACTTCTCTTCTACACCAACCAAAATTTTGGTTTGTAAATCTAGTAGCACCTCGTAGAAGAACCATTTTTGCCTCTAATGAAGTGCTTCTTAAGATTGACAACCTCAAAGAGTCTTTGTGCCCCATCCAAGTCACTTCCTTGAGTATTGACATTATGTTAGTGCCAGATAGCTATGCTAAAGATGTTCATCACGACGACCCGCTAACATTGGTGCCACTGTCGAGGATAATGATCCTTAGATGGTGAGTGACCTAGCGGGTCGTCATCCATCACAACGACCCACTAACTTTGGTGCCGTTGTCGGGGATAATGATCCTTAGATGGTAAGTGACCTAGTGTGTATTTAAAGCGTTGTTTCTTGAAGATTTGTCTCTCCATTCCATTTATACCTTATGAGTGAAGCAGCTAGACACAAGGTTTAGTGCTTGGAAGAGTCTAGAAGTCAAGGACTAGCTAGATATATTCTTGAGAGGTAAAGAGGGTTGTGAGTGAGATAGCCAAAGCATTTCATTCTCCAATTTTCTCTATGCTTTCAGAGTGCTATTCTGTTTTTTATTTTGACCTTATTTTGTACCGTTCTGTTTGTTTTTGTTTCATGTTTCATTTCAGCACTTAGGAGTAGGGTAAGTAGAAACTACCACCATCAAATTTGGACTGAAAGATCAGGGCAAAAATTGTTCAAAATCATATTTTGGCACAAACAACTTGAAAAGTTGATGGTCAGAGCATCAAAGCTGGTTCAAACTCAAAAATAGCTTGCAAAAAGGGCTAAACAAGCTCACAACAAACAATTTGAACAACTTCCTTCTAGTTTTGTTGAGAAACATGGATCGTGATCCATGTACCACTGTGACAAATTGATTGGAAGTTGTCACCCACTACTAAAGCTTTCTCTCAAACACCAGAATCTTGAGTATGAACATAAATAGAATGCTCTAGTACATCCAAAATCAGGAAATTAAACAAATCTGCACAAAACCTTGGAATTTTAGTAAAATTTGGGAGAATTAAACTTTTGGTGCTCCAAACTCAAAAAGAAGTGAGATTTGGCTTTAAAGGGAATAGAGAACCGGCAAAACAAAATTCATGACAAAATGCTTCCAAACATGGAGTGCGATCCATGTACCTTTTTTACATTTGGGACTGACATTTGACCGATACATCCCTGATAACTAGTGGAACAACTTTGCCAAAAGAAATCATTGAACAAATTTAAAAAAAAAGTGGGTCAAAATAGCCAAGCACAAAAACTAGGCAAAAACCGCAGGGCAGACAGAAAAACTTGCTTTTGAATGAGAAAAAGTTATCAAATTCAAAAAGAAATGGTGGAGTAGACTACTTACACTGTAGGTAATCATCATGCCAAATTTGGTGTTCAGATCTGATGGAACATGGATCGCGACCATGACCCCCATCAAGAGTTTTGGCTAAGATTTTAGCATTAATACCTGAGACATAGACAATCACTTTTCCCAAAAGAACCATATGAAAAAAGGTTGTAAAAAGTGATCAAAAGAGTCAAAAATAGAAAATTCTCAAAATGCCACAGCAGATTGTAGAATTCACTTTTGGTGGGGCAAAACTGATCCAAATTCAAAATTTTCTTGATGAGCAGACTACAAACATCATAAGCTATCAACACACCAAAATTCAAATCCAAAAGTGGTGGAACATGGATCATGATCCATGACCCCTGAAGAATTTTTGGGAAAAAACCTATACTAGCCTATAGCAGAGACCATTGTGAACAAAACTCCCCAAAGAAGCATTGTCAAAAAAATTCAAAAATTGGGTCAAAAGGAAAAAAAAAATTCAAGATGAAAACCCTAAAACAAATTCGTGGATTGACTTTTGATTGAACTAATCAAGTCCAAGCCTGTAAGATCCTCAATTTTTGGGTCTCTTTTAAAAATAAGAAAAATAACTTTCAATATCTGTTTTGTCGAATTTTGATTAACAGTATTGGAAAGTCATAATTGTGTCAGATGTTATGGTGTGGCGTAGTTTAGCTACAGTTTTCATTAGTTGGTTAGATACTGTTCGGATGGTCAAATTTAATGTAAAAATTGAATGGTAAGGGGAAGAGTTGACCACCAAAAAGCAAAGGCTTGTTTTAGAAAAGAAAGAATCTTTTTAGAAAAGAGAGAAGGAGCTTAGTTTAGAACTCTTTTCTTGGAAGCCACCTTCTTCTTAAAGTCTCTAAATCGCGCACCAAAATCTGTGTCCTCACAAAAAAGTAAGCCGCGAGTGTGTCCGAACTTGTCTCTCCTTGCCTCACTCTATTCTTAGCTAGTGCTTTTGGCCTTGAGAGCCTATATAAAGACCTCTCTTCTTTCACTTGAGGAGGATAGATACACTCTCAGACGCGGAAGCTCTCTTGCCTTGATGTCAGGATTACTTATCTATTATACGGAGTGGTGCAAGTTCTTCATCACCATCTCCATAAACTCTTCTCTCTCGTGAAGAAGAAGAAGGAGGATACTCTCTCTCTCTCTATTTGCTTATTATCTTCTCTGTCATTTCACGGTGTATGCGCTCTCCGGATGTTTTCGTGGCGGATACCTCTACGTAGCTCTCATCACCGCTCTCTTGCAGCAAAGCAAGAACCCTTTCGACAACCCCTAATTGATTTGGAAGCACGGTGAAAAACCATAAATTCCATAGTCATCATCTCTCTCTCCCTCCATGTCGTTTTTTTGCGTAGTCACCCTCTTGGTGATAGTTTTTCCGTGTACGAGTGCATGTATGGAATAACCAAGTACATACGAGGTTGTCTTATGATTGTTTCATCATGTTTTACACGTTGATTTATGCACATGATGTGTTATGGTCACGCACATGCATAAAGAAGTGCTTTTCGTTTCACGTCATAGAAGCGGTAGGAATAGTCATAAATCACAAACCGTTATGAATCAGCCCGAACCCTTTATACCATAGATAAAACACATCATTTAGAACATTTTCTCTCTTAGGTTTCATGTGAAAAACACGCAGGAGTTATGAGATATGGTCAAAAAACAGATTGCTGCCCACTACACAACCAGAATTTTTAACTCCAGGCTCCTTGGAGAACTACTATATAGATTCACCGGATGGGCAAACCCAATTAACCAATTGAAAAGCTTGATAAAACTTGATGATAAATGAATTTAGATGTCCATTATCACTTTGGGAATGCGAGTTATTAATCACTCTATTATCAATTTTACCTACACGCGTAGGAGTGCTATCAAAGGGGGATACCATATGACGTCGTGAGTTAACCGAGCCGTTTTGATATGTTTTATGATTTGTTTTGGTGAGTTGATTTCAAGTATTAGATGGCCCTAAACTTACATGAGAGTGTATGGTTAAACATTCCGAACCGCAAAGGCAGATATGAATAAAGTGACTTTATTTTGGGGTTACCGTTTATTGTGTGAGTATCATATGGTCAAAGTGAAATGATGGAGTGATATTCTACATTATAGATCTGAAACTGATGCATTGTTTTGGGGTCAAACACTTTCATTTGCATGTTTTGCATGCTCCCGAAAATGTCAGAAAGTTGTTCTTGCACATGTGTGAAGTTATGGTTTATGGTTTACCTAAAGGTCGGAGTTGTTTTGCATCATGTTTATGGTGTTGGAATGTTATCATATGATGTATGAAAACTCATGGATTGATGTGGATTCCTCATATGCATGGTTATGATTGCTTTCCACCTTTCTAGGTCAAAACTAGCTCTATGTGCTAGAGTGGTGAAGTGCAGATGTGATGCATCAACTTGCATGGTTGGATGTTGTCAAAATTGGATTTTTATATCATGATTAGTCGCTGGTTGGATTCTTTTTATGCATGAAATAATCACATCTTAAGGGTCACATGTGTGTAGACTCTGATCGATTGCAAGGGATATGTCAAACTCCAAGTGTGGGAGTTGGTTTGGTGTGATTATGATTTATGGTTAAGGGCTGAAATTCCCTCATGGACTATGGTTGATACTTTATGGTGGAAGCCGGTGTGGCTTATGGGGTTTTTTTTTCTGGATTGAGTTACGCTGCCGAAATTCTTGCAGCCATGTTATGTTCTAAAGTAGTTATGCAGGATTGGTCATGCCTGACCCAAGTAGGGTGGAGAGCTCAACCGTGTGATGTGATTGGATTATGGTTTATGGTTTATCGGTTATGGGTTTTGGATTGGATCATGAAGTGATTAAGATGGTTTATGGTAGACGTGTAAGAGTAGAGACCCTATACATTCTAACTGTTTGGAAAAGGAATTGTTTGTGCATCTGGGAAGTGCTATTGTGATTGGATTCATGTGTTATGTTTCTCATGCAGCGTCGCTACAAGACTAGGATCACCTACATTGCTTAGCCTTAGACTAAAGGGTCGTTGACCTAGGGCTTTGCTAGATCGGGGGTGTTACCTAGGTCTTCTTCTTTTTGTTAGGCTCATCTTTACGGTTAGTGCATCGGGGGTTGAATGACCTACACTGCTAATGCGTCGGGGATCTTGCCTTGGCTTTGCCTAAATAGCCGGTGTTGGCCATCGAAGAGGCGGGGGGCCTAAACTAGTATGGTTGGTGTTGATACCCTACCAACTGCTGGTATTTGGGATCCTTTCAGAGCTTGGGTTCATGGAGGGAGGCGAAGCGGCTTCACCTATGTCTAGCTCAACTAGGATGGAGGTGTTCTGGCTCGCTCCCAACGAAGTAAAATTCTCTATGTCCGTAGTAGAGCAGAAGTGGATGGGTGGACCGATCGATCCCTACACAGGGTCCGGTGCTCTGCTAGTTATTTTGTCATAAACTTTTTTTGATGTTATGGTATACCAAGATTTTGTCATTGCATTAATAGATGGTTGCTTGTTCCATTTAGATGGGCATTTCAAGATTCTCTATTGTCAATTTCTCATGTCTCTGTGCACTCTATTTCACCCTCCACTATATTCTTACTCTCTCTCTTCCTGCAACGCGGTGTACACATATATTCACCCTCCACAATGTTATATTTTTTCTTAAGTACGCTTTCATTCATGACACCCATTCAGGGGTAGCACTAGTCGCTAGGTACCTCTGCATACAGTCCGCCGGCTCATGGCCTAAACTCCGTGCTTGGTCGAGCGTTGAGAACTCCTCCCCTATGCAAATGCTTCTGCAAGGCTGATGTATATTGGAAATTGTATAAAAGTGGAAATTGTATATTCTGTGCTTAGACCCCTAGGGAGGGGTATCTCTCACCTGGTATCAGAGCCAATGCTTAAGGTTATAGGGAGAGCCTAAAGCCTGATACTAGTCGGGTTAGTTATGCATCATGCACGCATTCATGCATGCTATTTGAGAAAGGATATTGTATTCATGATGCATCTATAAGTGACATTGGTTGGTGGCACTTGTTGGACTTGTCTTCTTGATTGGAACTGTTTGGTTTGAGTTTTGGTAAAGTGATTGGAGTGTTCAATAAGTGTATCAAGAATTTTATTTGAATGCTTGTTTTAGTAATGACCTTTGCGGGTGACTTCTAACATCTCGTACCTAAATTCGCCTTTCAATGTGGTGTAATGACTACCCATTCCTTAGAAACTTATGGTAAAAAAAATTCCCTCCCGCCCAATGCGGGAAGATTAATATAATATATTGTTGATAAGATTTAAATTTGACATGATGCAGAAATAGATCATGCCTCCTAGAGGAAATGGAGTTCCTGCTAATGCCAAGGATTGAGAAATAGGATAGTCAATTTAGCATATATCTATAGAAGGTTTTAGACTTACTCAATTGTTATCCATGTCGAGGTGAGGACACCTCGAATTTTTAAAGTGTGGGAGGATGTAAGATCCTCAATTCTTGGGTCTCTTTTAAAAATAAAAAAATAACTTTCAATATCTATTTTGTCAAATTTGGATTGACAGTATTGGAAAGTCATAATTATGTCGGATGTTATGGTGTGGCGTAGTTTAGCTACAGTTTTCATTATTTGGTTAGATATTGTTCGAATGGTTAAATTTAATGTAAAAATTGAATGGTAAGGGGAAGAGTTGACCACCAAAAAGCAAAGGCTTGTTTTTAGGAAAGAAAGAGTCTTTTTAGAAAAGAGAGGAGGAGCTTAGTTTAGAACTCTTTTCTTGGAAGCCAATCTTCTTCTTAAAGTCTCTAAATCACGCATCGAAATCTGTGTCCTCACCAAAAAAAAAAAACTTTAAAAAAAAATTATAGTAAGCTGCGAACGTGCCGAACTTGTCTCTCCTTGCCTCACTCTATTCTTAGCTAGTGCTTTTGCCCTTGAGAGCCTATATAAAGACCTCTCTTCTTTCACTTGAGGAGGATAGATACACTCTTAGACGCGAGCTCTCTTGCCTTGACGTCAGGATTACTTATCTATTATACGGAGTGGTGCAAGTTCTTCATCACCATCTCCATAAACTCTTCTCTCTCGTGAAGAAGAAGAAGAAGAAGGATACTCTCTCTCTCTCTCTCTCTCTCTCTCTCTCTCTCTCTCTCTCTCTCTCTCTCTCTCTCTATTTGCTTATTATCTTCTCTCTCGTTTCACGATGTACGCGCTCTCCGAAAGTTTTCGTGGCGGATACCTCTACGTAGCTCTCATCACCACTCTCTTGTGGTAAAGCAAGAAGCCTTTTGACAACCCCTAATCGATTCGAAAGCACGCTGAGAAACCATAAATTCCATAGTCATCATCTCTCTCTCTCTCTCTCTCTCTCTCTCTCTCTCTCTCTCTCTCTCTCTCTCTCTCTCTATGTCGTTTTTTTGCGGAGTCACCCTCTTGGTGATTTTTTTTTCGTGTACGGGTGCATGTATGGAATAACCAAGTACATACGAGGTTGCCTCATGATTTTTTCATCATGTTTTACACGTTGATTTATGCACATGATGCGTTATGGTCACGCACGTGCTTAAAGAAGCGCTTTTCGTTTCACGTCATAGAAGCGATAGGAATAGTCATAAATCACAAACCGTTATGAATCAGCCCGAACCCTTTATACCATAGATAAAACACATCATTTAGAACATTTTCTCTCTTAGGTGTCATGTGAAAAACACGCAGGAGTTATGAGATATGGTCAAAAAACAGATTGCTGCCCACTACACAACCAGAATTTTTAACTCCAGGCTCCTTGGAGAACTACTATATAGATACACCGGATGGGCAAACCCAATTAACCAATTGAAAAGGCTGATAAAACTTGATGATAAATGAATTTAGATGTCCATTATCACTTTGGGAATGCGAGTTATTAATCACTCTATTATCAATTTTACCTACACGCGTAGGAGTGCTATCAAAGGGGGATACCATATGACGTCGTGAGTTAACCGAGCCGTTTTGATATGTTTTATGATTTGTTTTGGTGAGTTGATTTCAAGTATTAGATGGCCCTAAACTTACATGAGAATGTATGGTTAAACATTCTGAACCGCACAGGCAGATATGAATAAAGTGACTTTCTTTTGGGGTTACCGTTTATTGTGTGAGTATCATATGGTCAAAGTGACATGATGGAGTGATAGTCTACATTATAGATATGAAACTGATGCATTGTTTTGGGGTCAAACACTTTCATTTGCATGTTTTGCATGCTTCCGAAAATGTCAGAAAGTTGTTCTTGCACATGTGTGAAGTTATGGTTTATGGTTGACCTAAAGGTCGGAGTTGTTTTGCATTATGTTTATGGTGTTGGAATGTTATCATATGATGTATGGAAACTCATGGATTGATGTGGATTCCTCATATGCATGGTTATGATTGCTTTCCACCTTTCTAGGTCATAACTAGCTCTATGTGCTAGAGTGGTGAAGTGCAGATGTGATGCATCAAATTGCATGGTTGGATGTTGTCAAAATTGGATTTTTATATCATGATTAGTCACTGGTTGGATTCTTTTTATGCATGAAATAATCACATCTTAAGGGTCACATGTGTGTAGACTCTGATCGATTGCAAGGGATATGTTAAACTCCAAGTGTGGGAGTTGGTTCAGTGTGATAAGCTGAAACCCTCTCATGGATTATGGTTGATACTTTATGGTGGAAGCCGGTGTGGCTTATGGTTTTTTTTTCTGGATTAAGTTACGCTGCCAAATTTTTTGCAGCCATGTTATGTTCTAAAGTGGTTATGCAGGATTGGTCGTGCCTCACCCAAGTAGGGTGGAGAGCTCAACCATGTGATGCGATTGGATTATGGGTTATGGTTTTTGGATTGGGTCATGAAGTGATTAGAGACCCTTTATGGTCTAACTGTTTGGAAAAGGAATTGTTTGTGCATCTGGGAAGTGCTATTGTGATTGGACTCATGTGTTATGTTTCTCATGGTAGCGTCGCTACAAGACTAGGATCACCTACATCGTTTAGCCTTAGACTAAAGGGTTGCTGACATGGGGCTTTGTTGAATCGGGGGTGTTACCTAGGTCTTCGTCTTTTTGTTAGGCTCATCTACACGATTAGTGCATCGGGGGTTGAATGAACTACACGACTAATGCGTCGGGGATCTTGCCTTGGCTTTGCCTAAACACCCGGTGCTAGGCATCGAAGAGGCGGGGCGCCTAAACTGGTATGGTTGGTGCTGATACCCTACCACCTGCTGGTATTTGGGATCCTTTCAGAGCTCGGGTTCATGGGGGGAGGCAAAGCGGCCTCACCTATGTCTGGCTCAGGTAGGATGGAGGTGTTCTGGCTCGCTTCCGACGAAGTGAAATTCTCTCTGTCTGTAGTAGAGCGGAAGTGGATGGGTGGACCGGTCGATCCCTACACACGGTCCGGTGCTCTGCTAGTTATTTTGTCATAAACTTTTTTTGATGTTATGGTATACCCAGCTTTTGTCATTGTATTAATACATGGTTGCCTATTCCATTTAAAGATGGACATTTAAAGATTCTCTTTTGTCGATTTCTCATGTCTCTGTGCACTCTATTTCACCCTCCACTATATTCTCTCTCTCTCTCTCTCTCTCTCTCTCTCTCTCTCTCTCTCTCTCTCTCTCTCTCTCTCTCTCTCTCTCTCTCTCTCTCTCTTCCCACAACGCGGTGTACACATATATTCACCCTCCATAATGTTATATTCTTTCTTGAGTACTCTTTCATTCATAACACCCATTCAGGGGTAGCACTAGTTGCTAGGTACCTCTGGATGCAGTCAGGCTCATGGCCTAAACTCCATGCTTGGTCGAGCGCTGAGAACTCCTCCCCTATGCAAATGCTTCCACAACTCTGATGTATATTGAAAATTGTATATTTTGTGCTTAGACCCCTGGGGAGGGGTATTTCTCAAAGCCACACAAAAACCATATCGCAGGGATCAGTGGACCCAAAAAAAAGCTATGTGCCAAGTTCTATTGCATTTTGATGACACAAGGGTACATGAATCACAATCCATGTCCCCCTGTCACACAGAGTGATACCAAACTTGTACCATAGCTAGAGCACATCACAAAGAATCGAGTGGTTTTTTCAAAACTGAATTTGGATATCAAAAGCCTAGAACTGTCGAGCATTCTGACAAAGTGCCAAAACTGACCTAACTTTCAATCCAAAGGTCCATTTTCAAAAAAATATGATAGCATATGACGTACTAATCATGTTAATTTTGATGGTACCAAGAAAAGTCAATTTGGCCTCCAAACATGGATCACGATCCATGACCCCATAGTCACATGTTGACCTAAAATATTCCAAATCAGTAGTGCACAGACAATAAAACATATCCCCAAGTCCAATTTTGGGAAAAGAAATAGCAAATTTGGGTCAAAAAGGAGCAAAACATGTGACATACTGAAAATCGCAGTACAGACCTAGTGTTGGCAATTTGACCTATCAGATTCACTCAGTTGAAAACCCTTTTTGAGCCTCATATCTATACCCAATAACCCAATCATTGAAAAGATTAAGGAAGTTGTTTCATTTGATCCAGAGTATCAAAGCCAACTTAACCTTGTTCAATTTGGGGATTCAAAGAATATACCTTCAATGATACACATCTCGCATGATGGACCTTGTCTCTACTATAGAGATAGGTTATGTGTACCAAAGGACCCTAACTTAAAGAAGGCTATGTTATTTGAGGCCCATGATAGCCCTACTTCAGGAAACCCAGGATATGCGAAGACTCTCAATGCCCTACGAAAAAGTATTTATTGGACTAGGCAAAAGGCAGATGTTCTACGCTATGTTCGTGAAGACATGCCAAAGGATTAAAGCTGAGAGAATTAAACTTCCTCGTAAACTTCAACCATTGGACATTCCCCAAATGAAATGGGAATGCATAAGTATGGACTTTGTCATTGGATTACCTATAGTACAAGGAGGATATAATTCACTCATGGTAGTTGTTGACCTACTCACGAAGGTTGCGCATCTCATACCAGTCAAAACAACCTTTACCACCTCTGATATTGCACGACTATTTGTTAAAAGAGATTTTCAAATTGCATGGATTGCCCAAATGGATTGTAAGCAATCGAGATGTGAAGTTCACTTCAAACTTTTGGACCTCACTCTTCAAGGAAATTGGGATAGAGTTAAACTTTAGTACCGCATACCATCCTCAATCAGATGGTCAAACAGAACTAGTCAACCAAGTCATTGAAGATATTCTTAGAGCTTATTGCAGTGGAGAACCTAAGCGATGGATTCAATTTTTACCTTTAGTGGAGTATGCTTACAATGCTTCTCATCATCAAAGCATTCGTATGATCCCATTTTGTGCCTTGTATGGTCAAGAATGTGTCTCTCCACTCAACTTTTCTGACCCTACCATCAGAGTTGAAGCGTCTAAGAAGATGCTGAAGAAATGGAAAATCAAACAAAAGCCATCTGAAAGGATATTCAGGCAGCTCAGGATCGTCAAAAGCAGTATGCAGATAGTAAGAGATCCGAAAGAATATTTAAAGAAAGTGACAATGTTTTTCTTTGAATTCATCCAAAGAGAAGTACCTTATCACTTGGAAAGTACAAGAAGATTAGTCCACATTATTGTGGCCCTTACAAAGTGATCAAGTGTATAGGAACCCAATACAAGTTGAAGTTACCAGCTCACATCAAAGTCCACGATGTATTTCATGTAAGCTTATTTAAATCCTATATTCCCAGTGATGATCAAGTCCTCAATGATGAACAAATTGTCATCCCTACTCAAAACATCTTGGAACTCCGACCTTCTAGAATTTTAGAGTCTCAAGAGAAGATTCTTTGAAATAGAGTTCTCAGAGACACACCTTGTTGAGTGGCAAGACTATACTGAAGAAGATGCAACATGGGAAGATGAAGCCACCCTAAAGAAGAACTATCCTCAATTCTTCTTGAGATGAGGACGTCTCGAATCCCTAAGTTGGGGAGATTATAATGTACCCAACATTTTTCAATAGAAGTAGTTTATTGCAAATATTTGAGGTTTGCATTTTATTAAGTCAAAGAGCATTCTAATGGAACGATCGGATCAAAAATCGGACTTTAGAACTATTAATTACAACCCTTATTCACTTGAAAACAATAAGGTTGATGGGAAACTTAAGCCTCAAGACTGTATCTAGAGATAAGAGTTGACCTTTAAGAAAGAAAGAGCAATTTTAGGAAAGAGAGAGCAATTTTAGGAAAGGAAGAGTAATATTAGAAGAGAAGGAGTAGAAGGAGTACTTTTAGGAAAAGAGAGAGGAGGAGCTTAGTTTAGAGCTCTTTTCTTGGAAGCCAAGCTTCTCTCAACATCGTGCATCGGAATCCGTGTCCGTACATATATATATATATATATATATATATATATATATATATATTACAGCCGCGAACATGCACGAACTTATCTCTCCTTGCTTCCCTCTATTCTTAGCTGGCCTTGAGAGCCTATATAAAGACCCCTCTCCCTTCACTTTGAGGACACACACACACTGAAGCGGAAGCTCTCTTGCCTTGACGTCGGAGTTACCTTCTCTCCCTCAACCTCTTTCCCTCAAGCTCTTACCCTCAAGCCATCTCCATCTCCAACTTCTTTCTCTACCATCATCGTGGTGTCCCTCAAATTCTTGAGTTCTCTTTCTCACTTTCTCCTTTCTCTTTTGCTATATGATGGCCTTGAAGCGACTGACTCGAAGCTCAAAGGATGCTCATGTCGCTCCACCTCCAAGAAAGGTGCAGAGGAAGGCATCAACTAATCCAAACGTTGCTCAAGCGGAGGTATTGGTTGCGGAAGAAGTCGAAGCCATCCAACCTCAACTACGAGAGGTAGTCGAACGTGTTGTTAATCCGGTAAGATGAATTTATAATTCTGCATCATTATACATAATGTCCGGTAAGTCAAGCCTAAGAATTCTCTTAAACTGTCCAAGAAACGTGATTATATCACAAGAAACAAGCATATGATTTCATAGAGTAGAGAAAGAATTGTTTGATTAATGGTTACTATTTGATAAACTGTCTCTGTTTGATATAAAAACTTGGGTAATTATGCTTGAGAAAATCAATTAAAGAAAACGATTGCTGAAAGAATATCTTGTTTCCATATGGAACTTGTAGTTAGCGAGGTGATTCTGCAGTAAGCGGAGAATAAGCTGAGGTTATTAGCTCTCTTTTTGTCTCTTGCGGTTAGCATGATGCCTTGCGGTTAGCGAGATGCTCCCTTGTGGTTAGCAACTAGGAAAGTATGCGCATTTTGCGGTTAGCGAATAAGTAAATCCTTTGCAAAGACTCTGTTGGTTAAACAGAGAAAGTCTGCGGGTAGAGGCAAACTCTTAAGAATAATTGAAAGATTCATTTTTGTTGAAATATAGGATTGTCTTCAGTACACCATGTTTGAGAAAGAACTGTTTTGGTGATGTTTGAAGGCTGGATGAAAGAACCTATGCCTGGAATTAAGAAAAGAATATTGTTTGTGTATGTGGAACAGTGTGGTAGTAATTAGAGAACAAGCTAAAAAGTGTGAGTGTGGGGTGGAAAGTGGGGACTAGCTCAGGTTGCCAGTCAAGGATGGGTGGTCTTGATTAGTCGAGAAACTCTCCACTCCCTCTTATTAAGAGAAGTGAAATTAGAGACTCATCATGCCAAGAGTTGAGAAGTCCCAAATCTACATGTCCACAAGATTACTAGTTACTTTAGACTAAGTCTCATATCATATTTATGGTTTATGGATGGCAGTCGTGCCTCTTAAACATGGGGAAAAATGCATTGTTTATGGATTGTAAATATGTCAATGTGGATTTCATCTTTATGTTAGGAAATAGCTTTCATTAGAATCTTAGATGTATCGACCTGGCTTGCGGCGTATGACCCTTATAACCACGTAAACGATGGATAGAGGATTTCCTCTCTTATGTTGCTCGTATCTCTACTTTGTGGAAACGGAGTAGGGTGTCGTCAACGAAAAAGGAGAATAAAGGAAGGCCATCTATCAAGTCGTCCCAATCTTCTCGGGGTTGGGGACCTCACATTGGGTCTAATACCACTATTATTATCACATCTGTAAACACTACTATTACCTCTACCATTACTACACAACACTTTGGAGCTAAAATATTCAAATTTGGTATGATGTTTTTCATAAAAATGGATAAAGAAAATGGTAGACATTTGATCATTCAATTAGTCACATATACGTGATTAGCATAAACTAACATGGTTAATGATTTGGAGCTAAAATATTCAAATTTAGGTACTTTATGATTACAAAGTATGATATTTTTCATTAAAAATGGACAAAGAGAATGGTAGACATTTGATCATTAAATTAATCACATACATATGATTTGCATAAATTGGCATGCTTGTTAAAATTAGAGAGAGAGAGAGAGAGTAGGTATTCAGCCAATTTTATTCTTTAAAAAACCATATTGAACCATGGGAAAAGACAGCCAATATTTGCAACCACCCATTTGAGATTAATCCTAGCATTTTGAGTACAATAGATGCCATGATAGTGAGAAAAAAAAGGAGGGTTTCCAATACGCAATCTTGCTACATGGAGGATCCATGGTTGCCATACATGTGTATTGGACAAAGGAGTATCCTGTTACCTGCCACCATCACCCACAAAAGAATAAGAGATTGTTAGTCCATTAGGTGGAAGGCAGGTGTCATAAGATGCTCCTACATGTTATAGATGTCCATCTAATGCACAAAGCAAGAAAACTATAGACTCACAAAACCTGATTAGAGAGGGTGTGATGTTTTTGCTGTAAGTAGTAATGTTCTTCTCCCTAGGTGCAAATGTCTTGGGAAAAGGTCACCTTATATATGTTCTCTCTCCTTTTGTTTCTCTCCAAGAGGAAAAGTTAAATGGAAGGAGTGGGGTATTTCTTTTCCCATGTGGAAGGGTAGTGGTCAATTATGGGTATTATTAAAGTGAGTGTGTATGTGGAGAAGTAAAGACACTTATGCTGCCCTCTCCCCTTCTTTTTGTTTTTTGGAAGGTGTCATATATAGCTTATGTGTATATGTGGGAGGCCTTCCATAAGGGGGGGGGGGGGGGGGGGGAGGGTTTGCTAAGAAGTCCATCTGATGTAAGAGGTGCTTCCCTTGGGTTAAAGAAGGGGGACGAGAGAGAGAGAGAGAGAGAGAGAGAGAGAGAGAGAGAGAGAGAGAGAGAGAGAGAGAGAGTCTCACCTCCACCCACACTAGGAGGAGTGTTTAATCCCTCTTTAGGGGGCACTAGGCCCCCTAAGGGGTCCTAGTGCCCTCCTTTTAGGTGTTCCAAGACATCACTTAGTAGGCTTGTATGGGAGGAAGCTGCATATCCCTGCAAATGGTTTCTAATCAGCCTCCAAAGCTTAGCTTTTTCAAACCCGTTATGGAAAAAAGCTTGGACAAGTGCTCGGATGTCCCATGCAGCATTTAATGGGTAGGTGTCGCAAAAGAGGATTGGTTTTAGTTGTGAAAGTATGACCTTAGGAGCCCAATCCGAGGGCCGATTACTAGATCTATGAATATATTTGATGGGTTGGCAAGGGAGGTTTTCCTCCTTTCTATTGAGATGCTTAATGAGTTTCCCCTTATCAATCAATAATTGAAGATTGAGGAATTTTGCATTTGTGCTAATCTTGCTTTCAATAGAGAGGCAATCAAGATAGATAGTTTGGTTGTTAATGAAGTTTAGGGGGTCCATTGAGTCAATAATGAGAATTTCATTGAAGTATCAAAAAGGTGACCCCAACTTCTTAAGGGTGGGATCTGGGTTGGAAGATTTGAGGATCCCTGAAAAGAAGTCCAATTCCAACGAGTGTAAGTAGAGATGCACCATAGGGGGGAGCAAGCAAGCCCCATGAGGATCCCATTTTTTTGGCGACACACCAATCCTTGGTTTTGTATGTACACGTTATTGATGAGCCAAGAATTGATCTCTAATATTTGGTGTAAGGTGAATGATAATCTTGATTTATATGGGTGTGAAGACCATGTTCCTTTTGTGCACTGGGTGGGGAATCTTTTGAAAGAGATGTATGGTTGTTGAGCCAAAAAAGTAGCTTGTATGAGTTTAGTAATGTGGTCGATTAATCCATGTTCCCTAAGGTGGGGGATATTTTTGTAGCACCTCTTCATGTCCCTTGAATAGACGGTGGTAGCATGCTTTGGTAGGTTCAAGTCACATTCATAAATCAAGTCCACAATCCACCATGATTGGATGTGGAAATTATGGCATAATAAGGCTTTTTGGTTTAAGATTTTAGCCCTTTGTTTGAGATGTGCTATACATGTTTTTAAGAAGCATGCCATTAGGAGGGAAATCTCCGTATAACAGCATGTAGAGCCACATGTGAACCATCGGAATCAGTTTTTATGGCTTTTATATGAGGCGGTTAAGAAGGGGAGATCATTATTCCTTAGAGGTACAATGGGATCGAGGAAGAGAGAATTTGAGCTAGTGTATTCTTGATGTTTTGAGCGTACAGTGTAAATTTCTTACCCTATAATCTCTTGTTAGCCTCATTAACAATGAGATTTTTACATAAAAGTACCTCAATGTTATTTGGTGCCTTATCCAAGCAAGAGATGAAAAAGTTATGCTTGAGTTGTTCAATTTCCTTGTGGAGGTCAGGGTACAGTTGATGTTGTTTTTTCCAAGGGAGGAAATTGAAACAATAGCCTTGTAGGGATTTATATGCATCACCAAGTGCAAGACTTGATGGGAGTTTGATGCAACTGGTATGCATGAGAGTGTCCAAGATGTGACAAAGCTCCTCATAATGCTTGACCCAAGTTGGGTGGAGTAGATGCTATATGTGAGAGCCCAAAGCCACATTATCGAGCCAAATCTGGCGACATAAAAGCGCTAATATCAGTGGTTAGGATGTGTCCCCATGTCGGGTCCCATATGTGAATGGAATTGCTTAAACAGACATGTGTATGTCATCTCCTTATGCAAGGTGAAAACAGTATGTGCATTACACATTTTCACCTTCAAAAGGGCGTCAAACGACCATGTGAAGAGACAATCACTCCAAAGTTGAGTGGTGACAATATTCAATCCAAAGAAAAAAAGTTCAAAAAAGGCCCTCACATTACATAAATCCAACAAAGGATTAACAAAATGGATTGGAACAAAGATGCCTTTGTTTTGAGGTTTTTTCTCAAACCATAGCCTACCATGCAAATCTCTGATGAACTATAACAAACAACAGTGAAGTAGATTCAAATTTCAATCATACAAAAGGGCTTTTGTGCTAGCGGTAGATTGAGGGTTAAAGGAGGGGCAGGAACAGGACAAGGAGGGCTGCACAGAATTTTGCAAGAAGTAGGTAGGATAAGAGGGGGTGCTGAATGGTGTGTGAGAGCCATTAGCCGAGTCGGCGGGTGAGGCTTGCAACCATCAAGAGTTGGTTGTAGTGGAACCGGTCAATCTTTGTGGGGTATATGGCTGTCATCCTTGGCCTTGGGACTGTTTTGCAGAACCTCCTCAAGCACGCTTATTTGTTCTTGCATCTCCAACGTCTCTCCCTGGAATAATGGCCTGCTGTATAAAGCTATCAACCTCAAGATTGAGACTTGTAATTGGGGCTTTTTTATTAAATAAAACTCGATGTTTGATAGAATCCTTCAACTTCTCCTGTAAAAAAGGTGAATCAACAAAGCTTTTATGGCCTCTTGGGCCTCTTTCTCAATCCAAGAGAGAAAGGCAATAGTATACATTTTCAAACTTGAGCCCAGGAAGAAGATGGAAAGATGATGCATCATCATCCACAATGTGTGGTCGAACCATAATATATTCCCATCCTTGCAATGGCTAGCCTGACCCACATGTTCACAACCACACTTCATAAAGGGATGATGGACATTCCACATTTGCATGGTATAGTTTGTTTCCCTACCAATAGTAGAGATCACACCTTTCACCCCAACAACACACCCAAAAGATGCCTTACACCTATTTGTCTCAAATTTTGACATGGTGTAGGGGGTGGCTAATAAATAGTTCTCAATAATGTTTGAGGCATTCAATTCAAGAACATGTTGTAAACCAAGATTCAAGGAGAGCTTGTCTTTACTATTTAATAAGAGTAAGAGAAGTCCCTCTGAAAGTGGTGTCATAAGTGTGAAGTTACCCAATGTCCAAGGTTTGTGGTGTGCATCCCCCAAAATAATCTCCAAAATCTTACAAGGAATATATGGGTTGGTGTATGATTCAAAGGGCTTCTTTGAGAGGTTGAGTGTCGAGCTACTAGTTGCAAAACTTTGCTTTGCAAGTTCCAACTCCTCTTCATCCAAGTCTGTCGGGATAAGGGAGCTACTTGATTCAAATTGAGGGGCTAGAGAGACCTCTTTGTAGCTGCTAAGAAGGTGCTGCTTCCTTTGTTGAACCATTGGGTCATTTTGTAGATTCTTTCCATGGCTATTCATGAATCTCCTCATGAGATTTGGGGAGTTTTCAACCCATTCCTTGTGCTCCCGTTCATCCTCTTCGCCAATTGCTTTTAGGTTGGCTGCCAACTCTCAAAGCCTTTGTATGGAAGCATGAGGATTATCCTGTGCCAAAGAGTAAAGGTGAAACCATGCTGGTAAATCAAGAAGGTTAAGCAACAACAAATCAGTGTGCTCATCTAATGCCACAGCTGCATTCTTGAGCTCAATCATTGTCTAATGGAAGCTCCGATCCTTGATGTAAAGCACTAAACCTTGCACTATAGGTGGAGGGGCAGGACAGAGGGACACATACCCAAGGAGGGCAAGGGCTGCATCCCAATTGCTAGTGTCCTGCATAGGAAAGAGTTTAGGTAAACTTAATCTACTAGAGCATGCTGAAATTGGTAACCATAGCCTCAAAAGAAATAGTTGTGAATATAAGTGCGCAGGTATATATGCTAGGTACTGTAATAGTGCCATAATACAGTGAGTGTGCAATGCCCAAGATCTTTTTATAAGACCCAAGGAATTCATAAGAGATGCAAATGGATTCCATGAAAATGTAGGATGGGTAGGGTCCAAAGGGCTCAAGCCTCAGGTAGGTATCATTATGCATAGTGCATGAGGCCAAGGGGTTATGTATTTTCATGGGGAGCAAGAGCCCAGGTGCAGCACGTCATATACAAGGTGCATATAAGGCTACAAAATTGTGCAGGACGGCATCACCTGCAAGGCTTATAACTGCAAGCACCAAATATTCAGAAGCTTGTACAAAAACTGAACATATAAATCATGGTTCATACTCAAGGAGGACAAGCATTAAATTTAACAGAATTCATATCATGCACAGATGATGAAGTAGGCATAATAGGAAGACACCACATACAAAGTGTGAGCAAAACGGCCAAGAAGGCTACACACATAGACCAAGCAAGTCAACCAAAACTCGGTGTCAAGCATAGCATCTCAGCATTGCACCCACTCTAAGGTGTGTACAAAGCTCAAGGTCTGAGAACAAGCATGATACAGGTTGGCAGATCAAAATAAAGAACCAGAGATGATCAAGAGCAAGCAAGTGTCTATAAGCGAGAAGGTTGCAGATTCCTGTGGGAGTATACATATACAAGGGTAAGGAGGTTTTGAGAATTCTTCCAAAAGAGAGGTAGTACATATACGATTGCAGGGTAATTAGTGTAGAAAATAGAGAACATGGGTCCACATGTTAGGTAAATCAATTGAAGCAAGGTGTAATAATGAGGGTCAAAAGCCTTCGCATGTCAAGAACATCAGACTGAGATACATACAAAGACTAGCCCAGTACCAAGTAATCAAAAATTAAAAAAGATATACAAAAGAAGGCCTAAGGGCATCATGCTCCAATAGGGCACCATAAAGAAACCATTTGAGGTTGCGGGCATGTACCTATATGTGGCTCTAGAGAGGTAGCAGTTTCCATCATCATGCCGCTTGCATTGCTGGTGAGGTTGCAGGTTGACCATCATCATCCACAACATCCCTGTTGTCTGGGATGAGGGCAGACATAGTCCATGCCCAAGGAGGTAAGGCCATGCTTCTCAACACATGAAGTTGTATGTCATAGGCAAGCCATTCAAGCACCATTCACCTTGCCAGGATGGGGGGTTGGGGGGGAGAGAGGGGGAGAGATGGCACAACAAAAATATCTCATAGAATAAAATATACAAAAAATTTATGAATCATCTTCAAAAAGATCTCTACAAGTGGCATCATCTAGATCTAAACCCATGGCTCCTAAGTCAAAAAAAGAGAGAAACTGAATCATCATTTGTAGATGTGTTTGCTTCATCATCTTCAAATTGGTCATCTTCCATCTCATCAACATCATCATCATGACATCATCCTCCTCGCTAAGATGGGCAATGGAACTTGATTTATTGATCTCTCTCTCCTCAGTTTCCTCTTCATCCAAAGTAGTAGGTGGGAGAGAGTTGAAGATGGTCTCCACTTTATTAGAGGCAAAAATGGTTCTTCCTCAAGGTGTTGTTGGAAATACAAACCAAAATTTGGTTGGTGAATTGATGGGATAGAGATGACATGTAGAACAAAAATCCAAAGTGAGTCACAAACAAAAAAATAAAGGTAAACTTGGTAATCACTCACTTGCTCATAATTACCTAGCAAAACTAAGTTGTCATACCTCGTTGTGTGATGCACAATGGTGTTCACCATGTAGATTTCATTCTCATGTCATCTAGACACATTTGCAAACCACTTGTACTCAAAGATGTAGTTATAAAAGGTTCTAAAATCAACCTTTACTATCCTTTCAATAGTCCCATTGTACTTGGACTCATCACTATGTGTGTCAAAGTTGCACATGATGCCACAATCCATGGTGGTTTGATGTGGCGTGTACAAAAATTTCAACCCTTTGACCACATATAGCTAAAGGGAAGACACTATAGAATAGAAAAAAGTAATCAATCAGTTACAAAGATAAAATCAAATAGAAACTACAATGTGGTTTAGGTGTATGAGTACTCTACCTTTGGCATGCAACCTCATGCATAATCCCTTTCTTTGATAATGTCCTCTATGCATGCCTTTTCTTTGTTCATTCTCTCATGGATCCACTAAAGATTTATGAGATCTAGAAAACATGCAAGGTGTCAAGGAATAGGGGGTGCCCTTCTACCTCCATGAGCTTGCTTCCATGCAAGGTGTTAAGGAATCGAGGATGTCCTCTTGCCTCCATGAGCTTGCTTCTAGCTTCCCTCTCTTGAAAACACATTGCCTTTACCATTGTCTACAAGTGCACCCACTTGGTCCTAATTTGTTGGCCACTTGGCATAGATCCATGTCCATGTTAATTAATTTTTCATTTCCACTTGGCAATTGTGAAGTCATCCTTGCATCCTCCTCATTTGAGCACATCCAAGGCATAGAGGGATCAATAGAAGCCACATACTCTAAGATATATACAAATGCCTTTTGCACAGTCCTTTCTTTGGCCATGCATGCCTCTAGTTGGGCCCTTAGTCACACAAAATCTTTGAGAGTATTTAAAAACCTCTCGAGAAAGAATATCCATTGGGCATGCACTACTCCGCATATAGCTATTTCCTCAGTCACATGAACCAGGAGGTGGACTTGACTAACAAGAATGGATCAAGGGAAATGCATTCTCAATGACACACACTATTTCTATGGCAAGCGTTTCAACAACAGCAAGGATGGGATCTATTTCTATTTCTTTGGAGCTTACAAATCTAGTGTATGTATAATAGTTTAGTGGAATAGAGATATGACATACCTAACTAATTTTTCAAGTTTTAAAATAGCTTTCTTCACTTTCTTGTCCCCATATCCACACATACTCATGGGAAAATTGAACTACAATGTCAAAAGATTAAGACAAGATATTATTTTAGTCATACACAAAATTCAAGATATAAACTAAATAAGGGACAACATAAACATTAAAGAATTACCTGTAACATCTTCTGTCAATCATGAGACTTCAACCCACAGAATTGAGCGCTTTCATCTTTCTTTGCCTTTGTGAAAGCTCCCTTTAGTGATCTCATATATCTTGTTGGTGTGCAAATAGAGGCAATGGAACCCTTCACTCAATCAAGCTTGTCTTTGATGAGAATCCATGGGGTTTTAGGAAACACAATCTCTCCATTTGGTCCTTGACATAGAGTGGTTGATGTGGGGAGACGTTTCAAGGCCTTCAAATTCTCCCTCGCTCCCAATGAGTCTCTTTTTCCCGTAATCTAGTCCCAAAGGGTGTGAGAAAAATTCTTGATTATGTGCATGGGATCCAAGAGGTGTCAGATGTCTAAATCCTTCCGATATGGAAGCCTTAAAATTATGGAGTACATTGACATACCTTTTGGTGGAGTAGATAAAGGTGGATCAATGTTGTAGTTCTCTTCACAAATGCTTTCCCAAATTGCCATTGTGCACTTTAGAGGGGTCTTCCCATTTGTAGGACACTTGTATTTGCTATGACTTTGAGGCAAGAAATGATGTTTTTTTGGATAGATTACCTTGTGCAAGGCATCCGGCCACTCTATCATCAATGATGGCCTATAGGTCTAGCATTGTGGCCCAATGTGGAGAACAGTCTTGCACTCATATTGTTAGAGAGAACATTTCTACCCAACATACCAAAAATCTCTCCAAGGCCACGATAGTCGTGCATAATCCACATAAGTATACCCCTCACAATGGACTCTCTCCTTTCCTGAGGAAGTGATACGTTCACAATGGAGATGCCCTTACACAAATCCTCCAACTCCTTGATGATGGGCTCAAGGTAGACATCAATATTTTCCACTTTCTACTTCCCTAGTACAAGCAGAAAAAGAGATAGATTGCTCTTCTTGGTTGTCTCCCATGGTGGAATATTGTAGTTGATGATCACCATTGGACAAGTGCTCCATGATGTAGACTTGGTGTCGACGCGAAGAGATTGACATCATCACTTGCCAATTGAAGTTGCAAGTACCAAGGCTCTAGCATAAACTCTTGCCACTGATTCTCTATGCACCTCCATGTAGGTGAATTGGTAGGGCCATGCATCATTCCATCATTTGAGTGGTGGTTGGCATGCCATGTGAGAAGTTCCACCATATACTTTCTTTAAAACATGTGCTAGATCCAAGGAATAAGTGAAAAATGCCTCACTAACTTACGAGGTAAGTGAGCCACATCATGTCGATCGTGTAGCATGGCTCCCTACACATGGGACACGTGATGGCATGTGCATGTTGATTGTGGTAAAGTATGCAATCGTTGACACATGCATGGATGCGCTCATACTCCATGCCAAGTGCAGTGACATACAATCTCGTCCGTGGATGATCCGAAGGCATGCCATGATCTCTAGGAAGCATTTTGCCCATCAATCTACAATCAAATAGATAATCTATATAATTTTGCATAACAACCAAGGAGAAATTGAAATAGTCAAAAATTGAAAATGGAACTTACTTGAGGAGTGTATCTACACAAGCGTTGCTCCAACCAAATTTTTCTTGCAACTTAAGGACTTCCAACAATGCTTGGATCATTGAGTATTGTGCTTCTTCATAAAGAGGTGTTTTAGCACTTGATAGCAACCCATCCTCCATTGCTTGCACATGTTTAGTGCATGGTCTACAATCCTCTTTGTGCATGTTGGATTCATGTGCCAACAACTCATCAACCATGTCAAGCATGTGCTTATCCTCAAACTCAAAGTGACCCTGAGAGGCATGTGGAGAAAAGTAGATCTTGTGACATAATCACTCAAAATCATGTCTTTGCTCACCCACTCTTGCCGTTATTTTTTATTATTGCGTGCCCACCCACCTCCATCAATAACATACCAATGGGGAGAAAGAGCATCATCAATCAAGGGGAAAATGGTGCTCCAATCAACTCGGACTCTTTTTCAATGGATTTAAAGCCCCTCGTTCTCCACATGCTCCAAGGGAATGTGATGGAAGTGAAAAATTGCACCTTTGCACTTGGAACAAGGGTAATACAGTTTGTACTTGAGCCATCATTCAGAGGTCCATGCTCATCCCAATCGCCTTGCACATGCATGAAAGAGAGCTGCATTAATTCAACATTTTTTAAAAAGAAATGTTTCCAAAAAATGAATTGTAAACAGACTAAAATAAAGCTAATGTGTGACAAGTGAAAGAAAAGACAAAAGTATTAATTTAAAAACAAGTAATAAGTGTGAAAAGTAATATAACAATAAAAATTTTGATAAGGCTAAACATAGTACTAGATGATGTTACATTGAGTGGTGGTTGAATAGTGGTTAGGTCTAAACCTCAAAATCTTTTTCAATTGTTTACAAAATTCACATTGTAGTAATATACACGATAATACGGATGATAATAGGCACGGTAATATTTGTGGTGATAGGCACGATAATAATTGAAGCTCTTAAAAAAGAAACAGAGCAAGTTATGCCATGTTTTTTGTAGATACCTTGCTCTTCCTCTCATCTCGCCATCACACTGGAATGAACTAGTCTCTTTAGACAGCTATCCTAGGTTGGGTTAGTTGAGTTAGCTAAATCAATTCAGGTAGAGACGCCAGACAATAGATCAAATAAAGACATTGATAGTGAAATGGAAATAATAACTGAAGTGATAAGTGAAAATCCAATGATGGAATTGGAACTAGATTATATTCACATTGGTACAACTAGAATGGAGTACAACAGAAGCCAAAGGATTTCCTTGGCTTAATGACAAAAGAGTATAAGAGAACAATGGGCTCCAAGACACTAGACGCAAGAGCACAATACAATGGCATACAATGATTAGCCCATAAAATGAAGTGATGGCCTCTATTTATAGCTATCGAACTGGGACTCTGGCTGATTGTTCACTATGCAATTATCATAGTAACTAGCTCAATAATTACCAGTTTATCGCCATTTTGAATTCTTGTCTGGGGCTGTTTCCATCGTCTACATTTCCTTCCGCCCTTTCTTTGAATTTCGGGATATTTCCAAAATTTCCAAAGTTTGATATTTGACAATGTGAAACAACTTCAAAGGTTCCTCTTCAAATCTTGAAGTTACTCTAGAGCTTGCGTTGCTGGAAAATTTCAAGTATGTTGTGGAAAATGTGTTAAAATCCACCTACTTTCTTTTCAAAAAATTCAGGTATGTTTCTAGAGATGGATTGGAATCCACCCAATTTCCTTCTAGCGTCCCTCTAGAATGGCTTACCCAGTGGCCTGAGTCCACCTTCTCGCTAGCTAACGTAAGCCTCTCAACACTCTATGCTTGTCTCAATATGATTGAGTATTTGCCTTTTGCCTCTTTATTCATCTTATGGAGCATGAATTACAATAAGATAATTATGTATGAAAGATAAGAGAGCAAGAGCTAAGCAATTAAGAGAGTGTATGCCATGATTAAGAGAGAAAAATAGTGTATCATCTATAGCTTTTCTTTGATGGAGATTTTGATGGCTCCGTTAGATTTGAAAGGGGTATAAAACAGTAGGTCACCTACACAAGATGCTCTTGGAGTGCTCGTCCTCTTCGTGAAGTGCCAAGAAGCTGAATCCTGTTGAAATAGTGTGGTGCACGCAAAGACGTGATTTTGGGATTCCCTTTCTCTCTTCATACATGCACCCAAAAATAGAAGTGGTTTCTTTTCACTTAAACTCTAAGAATAGTAAGTAAAGGAGAGTTCTATTTACATTGCTTCTCTTGAATGGTGTTTTGAGAATAAAACATAAGCAAAATTGATAAATGTCCAAAAGTAATAATAGTGATAATAGTTCTTTCTAATAGTAGGGAAGCAACTGCCCTCACTTGTGGAAAATAAAATAAACTAGGAATGTTTAAAATTTGTGTGGAGACGAGGCAAGTCTCCACATGATATATGTCAAATCAAGTAAAGTACTTAGTGGGACTTCCCATTGCTCATTATAATGTCTTGAAAAAGGAAACCAAACGGGTAAGTACAATCCACATATCCAAATATCTACAAAATTGAAAGAGATCTTTGTTAGTGGGCCCTCTAACAAAGACAAGAAGAGCATGAAAACAATGAAAAGAAATCATCTTTTACATTGTTCAAAGGGCAAAACCTCAGTCAAGTATTGCTCTAAATGATGCATTGAATAGCTATCAAAGGGTGAACCTCAGGTCAAATACCACATTGTAACGATCAAAGGGTGAACCTCGGTATCAAATTACCACTAAATGAGCTATCAAAGGGAAAACCTCAAATATAAAATACCACAATCATCAGCCAAAGGGCAAACATCATGTAAACAATAAAAATTTTGAGCTTCTAGAAGTTCGATATGCTTTCAAGATACTAGGATGAGAGCAAAAAAAACTCTCTGGCATCCACTTGGCGCTTTCAAGGCCATGATTCTTATACTTAACAAAATACTTGCGATGCAACATACCACTACCTGTTCAAAGTGTCTTGATGGTCTATGATGGTCTTAAGTACAAGGATTTTAGAATCTTCTTCCAAAAAAAGGTGGACTATCAATGATAGGAAGTGACACTAGAGAATTTTTTAAAGGACGAAGAAGACTTAAGTGAAATGTGTTGTGAATCTTACAAGAGTCAAGGAGAGCTAATAAAAAGGAATTAGCATTAATATACGATGAGTAATTTTAAAGGGACCATAATATCGTGGTGCCAGTTTGACAACAATATTGGTCTCTACACTCTTAGGATGTCTCTTTTCAATGTGAATCATCACAAAGTCTCCGTCTTTGAATTGCATGGGTTGTCTCTTTTTATTTACTTGTTTCATGTATGCATGTTGTGCTTTGTGAATTTCTTGTTTGCTTGCTCTAAGATTTGGGTGTGTTTTCTGAGCAATTTCATCAGCATTTGGTACTTCATGATAAATGTGAGACAGAGGAGTAGGCAATACATACCCATATACAATTTGAAATAGTGATTTTTTCATGGATGAATGAGGAGTGTTGTTGTATGAAAAACGAAACAAGTAAATGTATGTGTCCCAAGTTCCTAGTCTCTTGGTCTCTCATGATTATATGTTTGTAAAAGATCTAGAATGCTACTATTGGTCGCTTTGATTTAAGGGGAGATATAAGGGGAGGGGTGAGTATAAGGAGAGTATAAGGGAAGGGGTATAAACCTCATGATTTCTTGGCTAACACCTTCTACCAATGCTTGGTTTTTTGTGTGACCATCATCAGGCATGGTGGGGTGTTTTCTCTTCAAAAGAGAGAACCATGTATGTAAATGTAAGTATGTTTAGATATCAATAAAAATGGGGTCCCCAACTGTTTAGATGAAAAAACCTTGGGTATTTTAAGTACTTTTGATTTGAGAGTCTAGCTGAAATGAAACATTTATTGAAACTAGAGATTGGTGGTGGATGGACAAATCAACCACATGGTTTAATGGACTCCCAACCCAATTTGTGGCAAGTTTAAATTATTTTTGGCAAAAATTCTTGGTTGAGTTTTGCAAGCCACCAAACCCTCATCTTTTCTATGAACAGTTGAATTCTTTTAGGCAACAGCCTATGGAGAGTGTTGAGCAGTGTAGTAAAATTTCAAGGACCTTTGTCAAGCATTATTCCACTACGATCCACGTACGATTTTGGAGTCTTTTCTCACTGACTTGCATCATAATATTCAAATCTTAGTGCAAGCTCAGATGCATGCAGACTTGGATGTTGATATTACCTTGGGAATGAATGTGGAAAATTCATTTTTTTGCACTTTTGATCCCGTAGGATATAGGAGTCAATCCACCACGTATTATCCTTGGTTATCATCCCATCCCAATCAGCCCACAATTCCTACTATTTCACCTCCACCCATTTCCTATGCCCCATTTTGCAACCATGGACTTTACAACCTTCTATTTACCCACCCCAAGTACAACCTCAATTTCCCAATCCACCTTATGTACCTTAAGTTCAACCATTGATGTCCAATCATCTCAAGTTATGCATGCAGCCTTGTCTACTCCAACCACATCCTCTCCATTGAATGTGAACCAACAAACTATGCACCCTACATATTCTCATATGCCACCTCTTGTTCTATAAGCCCCCACCTCCGCACCACTACTCACCACACCCCAATACCCATTGCTTCATCATCCCACAACCTTGAGATGGGGATGGGTATGAGAGCATTGCATCTAGTATGAGTGATTGGAAAGATATGGTCACCAACTACATGAAGCAATTGAATGAAAATGTAAGTCTCTCACTTTAGATGTCAACTTCCTTAAGATTCAACAAAACCTTTTGGCAGCACCTCGCCCCGAGCCTAACCCAACTAAAGATAATTGTAGGGCTTGTAGAGTACCCGGTCATCTTTCCAAGCATTGTCAAAGTGTTGTTTGCACTTATGCACCTTGTTTGGGGAGAGTTCATATTGAGGATATGTGTTATGTAAAAATGTGTCACATGATGAATAGGAATATCCCTTTTCCACCCTCTGGTCCAATAAATCATAGAAGTGAAAATGAAAAACCACCATGCCCTAGTTGGACTCTTCTTCAAAAGGGGGGAGTTGTTGGACCTTTTGCATCCACCAATCCTATGACTGGTCCATCTAGATAGAATCCTTTGATTAATATGATTGAGTTGTCTACACCTTATGTGGTGAGTTATCCCTAGAAAAGGGAAGGAGAAAATAGTTGAGCTTCATGAAGAGATTGCACCGCCCATTGTTGCACCCACTTCCATTGCATTATCGATATCCTCTTCATCCCACCACCACCCCCATGTTGCAGATCCCTATCATGAGCCATTACCTCAAGCTCATCACAAACGTCCTCGTGCACCTACATGTAATTTTTTTTCCACTATTCCTTCATATGATCTTTTATCTAACCTCAATGATGTGGAGTTGGCCATGTCCCCTCCACAATACCTTCTCACATGCCCCAGTGGTCGCTCGCCTTTGAGGAGGTCGTATAGAGAGCTTTGCACTTCACGGTTTTCTAGTGGTGTTCTACCTTCAGTGAGGAGAGTGGATCATGTGATTGCAGAGAGAGAGTGTCCCCAAGTGGAGTGTATGATTCATCAGCATGTTATTCCCCATTCTATTGTTGATGGTGGTTCCAAGGTGAATGTCTTGAGCTATTCTATTGGATTTATCTTCTAATGGAGTTCCTATGTTAGGTTTGAGATGGGAGATCATCGGTCTGTTAAAGTTGAGGGGTATGTTCAAAATTTACCTATTAGCATGGCAGAAAAGACTGTTGAGATTGAGTGCTATGTTTTTGAGGTTGAGTTCGGGACCTTGCGAGTACCAGTTTCTATTGGGTAGACCATGGATATGGAAGACTAATTGTGTTATTGATATCCCAAAGGGAAGATTATTCCTTGGAAGGGGCTCTTCACATGTGACTATTCCAGCCTATCCTTACTCTATTTTTACACAGGGAGTTACCATTGATGTCGATAGTGATTTTGATGATGATCAAAGTTTCACTTCTTCTTACACCCATGATACCTACCCTGATTCTGTGGAGATTAATTTAGAGGAGGATGTGAACACTCTTTTGCATGGGACTACTCTGAACTCAAGGGTTCTCCTCCTAAGATTTTTGTGCATCACATACCCTTAAAGCCAGGAGTTGTCTTTATTCATCATTATCAGCGGAGATTGCCTGAGCATTATCATGAGGCGATTTACCTGGAGACTAAAAATATTTTGGATTCTAGGTTCATTTTTCCCATTGATGACACTGAGTGGGTTTCTCCAATTGATTTGTGTCAATTATAAACAATTGAATAAAGCTACAGTGAATGACTACTACCCTTTGCCCTTCATAGGCCAGAGTTTGGATTCATTAGCATGAAGGGAGATATATGCATTCATGGACTATTTTTTCGGATATAATCAGATGGCCATAGTTGAGGAGACAAGCTTAAAATCACTTTTACCACAATTTTTGGGAATTATGCATATCATGTCATGCCTTTTGCTTGTGTAATGCACCTGGGTCTTATCAACATTATAAGGATGAGTGCTTTTAGAATGACCTTGTAGATTTCTTTAAAATATTCATTGATGACTTTGGAGCGGGGACTTCTAAAGAGATGTAGCCGCATTAGAGTATGTGTTTAAAAAGTGTCATGAAAAATCCATATCATTGAATGCAAAAAAAGTGTGTTTTTGGGGTAGCATATGGCATTTTTCTTGGACATTTTATCAATAAGCATCGCATTGCAATGGATCCACAAAATCTAGAAGCTCTTACTACATATCCAACACCTACCAATATAGACAACTTAGGGGATTTCTTGGAGCCGCAAAGCATTATAGCCGCTTCATAAAGGATATGGTGCATATTATTTTATCACTTAATACTCTTTTAAGGGTTGAGAAAAATTTTATTTGGGGTGAGCCTCAAATTACCGCCTTCTCCTCCCTTAAGAAAGTATTTACTACTGCACCCGTTCTTAAGCCGCACAATGCATCCAAACCATTTCATTTATGTTTTGCTTGCTCCCATCATGTTCAGCTTGTGTCGCACAACTTTACGGAAAAAAGTTGCAACCCATTTCATATTATAGCTGAAAGTTAAAAGATGCAGAGACTCGTTATACATGGGTAGAGGGAGATTGCCTAGCCATTGCAGAAGGAGAGCAAGATAGCGCTCTCAGTTGCATAGCAAAGAGGTTGAAGTGTAGAGAGAAGTTAGACATTGAGAGACAAAGAGGAGAGGGAGAATTTTTGTGGGTTGATCAAAAAGTAAGAAAGAGGAGAGAGAAGGAGAGACCCGTCTATAGTGAATAAAGGGGGGGGGGGGGGGGGAGAAAGAGAAGAGAGAGAGAGAGACTTTGTGGTGCACTGAGTTTGAGAGGGAGATAAGTGAGATTGGAATGTCGTAAGAACTATCCTAAGAGACTTTAAAGATCACATCGACGAGTTTGGACATTGAGAACAAGGAGAGGCCAATCGTCCACAGCCAAGAAAAAGAAAAGGGACCAGGAGAGATAGACTTAGAGATAGGGAGCAGGAGTGTCTGCTACATATGTGAGCAGGGCATATTTTGTGAGAGACAAATCATTATTTCTCAAAATCAACTACAAGCAAAAACTTTCAAAGCGTTAAAGTCAAATTTCAGACCTCTCACCTTACGACTCCGACGACACTGAAGTCGAAGCGCAGCAGTCAAGTTCAGTTCTGAAGGCAATACCCATATTTTGATAAATTACATAAAATAAAAACACACACACACTCTCATATAGCATTGTTTAGGGCTAGCCGTCGTAGCACATTGTAATTATTATTCAAAAGTGAAGCATCGTATCCATTTGAGGGTTGTGAGGCACCCAAAACCTCAACAATAGAGTGCTACCCACATCACGAGATAAGTTTGATTCTCCTCTTTTTGAACTTAGTAATAAAAGTCTTAAGATTTTGTAAAAATTGCACATGCACAAAAATTATTAATACAAAGAACCCCTCTAAAATCTTTCTTGCATAGCATATTGTTCTTCATGCATTTTTGTATATGCATATAATGTCCCATCATTGGAAATACAGAGTAGACACTCTTTTTGCTTCACCTATGCACCTTGAGTGGACTACAACAAGAAGACAAACTTCCCATATTGCTACCCTTATATTTCATGCCTTCTTATCCTATATGCATCAGCAAATAATCCCTTCAGTACTACTTTGTTAATATTTCACATCCTTATATAGTACTCCAATAATGCGCATATCCCAAAGGCACTTTTTTTTAATGGGTTTTTTCCCTTTGGTTATCCAGGCATTAGACCCTAATTTAGATTCTCACCTCTCTACTTCTCTTGTACATACTCTTAATAAATAATGAGCAACCTAGCCATTATACTGCTTAGACAATGCAACAACATCGACTCACACTAGAGATCTCCTCACATTTGGACCTTCAAGATGCTATAATGGAATGAACCTCACCAATAGATTCATCAACCAATGAAGACAATACAACCCATTGACAACCAATCAACAACCTTCTAACCTCCCTAGGGACTTCTCAATAGTGCTTGCGGACAAGCACTAAAATCAAAAGGGGGGAATGTTAACTAAGCCGATGTTGCTTAATAGGATCTTGCTAAAGGCCCAAGCCTAGCAACTACACATAAAGCTAGATGCAAAGAAGCAGTAAAGATTGGAGTTACACATTTTCCCAAAATGGTCAAGTATTATAATTTTTTGATTTATTTTTAGCCCTTGTAATAAGTATGATAAGTTATGGGCTCAATGAGAGTTCCAAGCAGTAAAGAAGATGTCAGCTAGTGTGCCTAGGTAGCAGGTAGAGCAAATGTAGAGCCTTGAAGACCTTGGGCACTTGCACATTGCACATTTTTAACCCTAGGTATATAAGGTAGTGTGTAAATTGTTACCATATACATGCGGTAGTGATGTGTGTGAACACACTTAGGACCATCGGGGCATTTTTTCCCTCACTAGGAGGTTTTTTCTCCCATGCATTGTATATACGCCCAACACTTTAGGGCTATCTCATCTTTCCATTACACACTAAGTAATACTACTCTCTATTGTGTACCTTGAGCTTACTTCATCTTCTCCAAGTTGTGTGTGTTTCCTTGCAACCCTATTTCGAACAATTAGTATCAGAGCAGGTTGCATCCTCCCGAGCTTCGTCGCCAACACACGCCTACTCACTTAGATTTTTTGTCAGTGCTATTTTTTTTTATAATAGGTCCCTTTACATTCTTCTACGGGTTGTGCTATATAGAACGTGTTGGTCTCGCTTTGTTTCTCCTCTTTCCGACAATTTTTACATAGGGTGCAGGCATTCACCATGGCTAACAACAACACAGATGTGTTCAAGATGTTTGCTGCTGAGGATAAACTGGATGAAACAATTACTTAATGTGGGCTTACATGATGCAACATGTTCTTGTGTCAAAGGGCATTTGGAATTTTGTGCAAGGCATTGATGTACGTCTCGGTTCTGAGGATGCAGGCGATGTTGAGGATGTTGCATGTTTTGGTGGCAGGATTACTGTTGCTAGAGCTATTTTGCCTACAATCAAGCAGGCTCAATGGGATGTAAGAGATACACAAGCTCATGCATTACATGCATTATCTGTGAAGTGCACTATTACTCCTCACATTCATTCAGGTAAATCTGCAAAACAGGCTTGGGATATTTTGGCTAGTCTTTATGCAAGTCGCAATGAGGCTAAAATTGCATTACTGCTTAAAGAGTTGGAGTCCAAGATTATGCTTGAGGAAGATGAAATGGACACTTTCCTTGGTGGTATCAAGGATATTAACGAGAAACTTATTTCTATAGGCAAAGTCATTTTTGACAGTTCCCTTGTGTAGACTTTTCTTGATGCTTTGCCAAATTCTTACCAGACTTTTGCTAGTACTTTGAGACTTATGACCCAAGGAAATCATTAGGTTGTCAAGTTTGATTCATTATGCACATTACTGTTGCAAGAGTCACTTTCCAAAAAAAAAAATAGGGCTAAATAGCATGCAGTTAAACATGCCTTTATTGTTGCTCAAAAAAAAAGTGGTAACAGCAATGTAGCCACTTCTCATGGTTCTTCTGCTAGTGGTAAATCACATGTTCCTAATGCTTCTACAGGCACCACTTTGTTTGGAAATTTTGGTGAAAAGTCAAAAGGAATATGTGTTGCCATTATTGTAAATCCATGATCACAATAGTGTCCAAAATCGAAGGCAAAAGAGGATAAGAAGAAAGAGGCTAGTTCCACTACAAGTGCATCTATTGTAGAGTCTTCTGTGAAAGGAGATTGTGATGTTGATGTAGATACAGAATGGGCTTTTAGTGTACAGTGCACTTATGATCCTTTTGTCCATTATGCATGTATTGCAGTTGCTACATATGCTCATGTGTGGTACTTTAATAGTCATGCTACAAATATCTCTCATCGTGGCTTGTTTACCTCTCTCAAGGATGTCCCTCGTGGGAATACAATCACTTGTGCTAACAATGTCTCTTATTTGATCAAGGGTGTTGGAAACATTGTGCTGATTGCTGCAAATGGTAGTTCTTTCACACTTGTTGATGCATTGTATGTACCTGGGGTGAAAAAGAGCCTTTTGTCTGTATTTGCACTTGCTAGACTTGATCTTGTTGTCAAATTTGTGGATGACAAATGTACAATTCATGATCTCAATTTTGGTGATGAAATTGTTGCATCTGGCATTTTGTGATGTGGGTTATATAAGCTCACTTTGTATGACAAGTGTGGGAAGAATTTTGCAAATGCAATTGTGGATTCAAAGGCTGTTTCAGATGCAAAACTTTGGCATGCACATTTTGGGCATCTGAATATTGCCAGTTTGCTACATTTGCAAAAATCTGATATGTTTGCTTCTTTGCCGCCTCTTGAAGCACCTCTGAAGCATGTTTGTGAAGGCTGTATTTTGGGTAAGATGCAGCATTCAAAGTTTCCAATGGATGGTTCAGTTAGGGCTACATGCAAGTTGTAGGTTGTGCATAGTGTATGAAGTGGGTTTACAAGTTGAAACGTAAGCCGGATGGTGAGATTGATCGCTATAAGGCTCGACTTGTTGCAAAAGGCTATGCACAGTAGAAAGGCATAGATTATGAAGAGACTTTTGCTCCCACTTATTGTATGATTGTTGTGCATTTTCTATGTGCATTGGCAACTCATTTTGGATGGGAGGTACATCAATCATATAATTTTTACTGCTTTCTTGAATGGTGAAATATTTGAGGAAGTTTATGTAATGCAACATTGCGGTTTTGTCATTAAAGGACAAGAAGGAAAAGTGTGCAAATGTAAGAAAGATTTGTATAGATTGAAGCAATCTCCTCGTGCTTGTATGAGAAAGTTGACACTGATTTGGTCAAATGAGGCTTTGATAACGGTCCAACAGAAAGCACATTGTACGTAAATCATGAGGGTATTGCCTTGTGTCAGACAAGTTACACAGAGACATTGCTATATAAGTTTAGACTTGAGGGTTGCAAACCTATTGCCACTCCCATGGAAACACATTTGAAATTGAGTCTTCATGATGTTGGTGATCCTGTTGATGTCACTCTTTACCAAATTATTGTTGGATGCCTTATTTATGTATGCAACAAGAGACCTGAATTTTGCAATTTCACAGGTCATCAGATTTATGCATAGCCTAGGGTCTAAAAATTTGCTTTTGTCAAGCGGATCTTTTGCTACTTGAGTGGCACTTTACATCTTGGGTTTTTTAATCCCAAGGGGGGATCATTGCCACCAAATTTACATGCTTTTTTGGACTCAGATTGGGGTGGTTGTTTTGACCACAAGTGGGCTTTGTTTCATGCTCGATAGTTCATGCATATCATGGTTGAGCAAGAAGCAACCTATTGTGATCACTTCCACTTGTGAGGTTGAGTATAGGGCAATCTTCATAGCTACGGTTTAGTGTGAATGGCTTAGACGCCTTATGGCTGATTTGAGTGTTGGACAGGACACCTCCAACATCATCTCCACTAACAATCAGAGCGCATTAGCGGTTGAAAAGAACCCAATTTTTCATGCTCGCACAAAAACATTGAGGTGCATTACCACTTTGTCAGAGTGAGGCTCTCGGTAGGAGAGATCAAATTGGCTTATGTGCCAACACAAGACAACATGGAAGACCTTTTCATACAAAGGCATTGTCCCGTGAGAAGTTTGAAGCTTTCCACAAAGCTTTGGGCTTACTCCCTTTTGTGGAGTGATAAGTGACGGATCATGTCCTCGGATCATGTCCTCAGGGCATGGCACTTCCTATACTCTATGTGCCATCTCTTGTTCACCACATCACTCCCAAAGGGAATTTGTTACCATATGCATGTGGTAGTGATGTATGTGAATACACTTAGGACCATCGGGGCATTTTTTCCCTCACTAGGAGGTTTTTTCATGTGCATTGTATAAACACACGTCACTCTAGGGCTATCTCATCTTTCCATTGCACATTAAGTAATACTACTCTCTGTTATGTGCCATGAGCTTCCTTTGTCTCCAAGATGATGTGTCTATTTCCTTGCAGCCCTATTTCCAACATAAATGAAATTAGGGTTTTCAGCCTCATTTGTTGAGAAAACTTCTAGTGAGAGGTCATGTAGTGTATGGCTATGGAGTCTTTGAGCTTCTTCATGCTCATGTGACTTGATTAACATTAATTAATGCTCTTAATTTTCTTTCACTATGCCTCTCTCACTCTCTATTGATAATCTCTATTGCCTTAATTGACTCGATCTTAACTAATTAGTGGTTAAATACTCTCTAACCTTGTGTGATTTCCCTCTATTCTTTGTGTGTGCATGTAGATTCGATTGAAGCTCAATTGCTTGGTAGAATTGTGTGTTTGTTCTTGTGTGATTAATGAATAGAATGATCGGATTATTGATGTTGTGTATCATTGGAATCAATAGTGCGATTAATTAAGTTGATTTAGGTGAGGAAAATTGGAAGTGGAGATTGCCAATCTTGGGACTTTGCTCCTCCATAGGCCAAGATCACCTCATAGAGTTAACTATTTGTGTTGCCTTGATTAGCTCACTAATCTTCTGTGAGTGTTTCCATGCCCTAGCCGGGTAGCTCATCTCTTTGAATCGACATTTATATGTTGTTCATTGGAGCTATGCTACGATGGACCTCCAACACCATCATGCACATCAAAAAGCAAGTTAGTATTTTTCCATGCCTGCACTCCAGGTGTCAAGTCTTCAAGGCACTTGTTATCGATGACCACTATGACTAGTTGAGGAAAGCATTGATCTTATAACCTAAGAGTTAGCCATGTCCATGTATGGTTGGTTGGAAAAGTAGGGGCTAATATGTGCTACCACCTTTATGTAGAACATAGCAAGAAATTCTATGGTGTGTTTTTTTAATAAAAGGAGTTGGAAATGGTGTCATAAAATATAATATCTAACTTTACCAAATGATTTTCTCATATTAAAGTGATCACTTAATATGGAAAGACAAAAGGGGAACAAGAGTTAGGATATATATGTGTGCTTCTAGACCTATCTCAACCGGGGACCGAAAGGAGAAATGGTTGCATCTCAATAGGGGTCCAAAAGGAGACAGTCTACCAAAGAGCAATGTGCAATAAGTGCTTTTAGATTTACCTCAACAAGGGACCAAGAGAAGAGATGGTTACATCTCAAAAGGGGTCCAAACGGAGGTAGTCTATCAAAGAGCAATGTGCATCTAATAGAGCCTAAAAGACCTTAGGGTTAGCTTCATTAAAGACCTCCACACAAAAGTTACTATTAAAAAGTCCTTTGACCTTACGCAAGTTAGGGCTAACCTCGAGGTGGGAATCCTATCCAAGCATGAGGTGCTAAGATGCTTAAAGTGGTTGTGGGAACCTTGCCCAAAGCTTGAGGTGATTTTTATGCTTAAATGACTAAGGTTTTTGAAATGTTAAATTCAAAGATAAAGTCTCAAGAGGCGTGAACTTTCCATGCTTGAGTGACTAAGGCTTGAAGTATTCAATTCAAAACAAATGACTTTAGAAGCATAAAAGACACATGCTTGCTTGATTGACTAAGCCCTTGAAGGATTCAATTCAACCAAATGACTTAATAAGCATAAAAGACATATGTTCAAATGATCCTCCACATGTGGCCCTCATGTTGTGCTTGAATGCTATTGGATAGGTTTTAAAGGGGTCCAATGAGAATTTAGATACATAAAAGAAACAATTAAGTTCTTTTTCTCAAATAGGAAAAAGAGGACACATGTCCAAATGAAATAATAAAATAATACGAGAGAGAGAGAGAGAGAGAGCATGAGCAGGGGGTATACTCTCCCACACACACACATTATCTCATTGTGTGGAGTACAAAGTGTAAGAGCTCCATCTCCTTCTCCAAGTTTGTTGAGAAGTGGAGAGCCTACACTAACACTCTTGGCTATGGAATGCAAATCTAACCAAGAGCCATGCTTCAATGCTTAAGCTTGCCATCTTCTTCATCTTCATTACTATGCTATTATGATATGCTAAGAAAGAAGAGTGATGATAAGTGAGGAACAATTTCTTTCTCCTATGGAATGTTTCTTCTTCCTCTAACTACCCTCATTCCCCGCTAGCTCTCTCCACCTTCTAAGGTGTTTGAGGCCTTGGGACTAAGGCTTGGGATACTTAATGCTTTTTGCAAAGTTTATGTTAATCTCGTGATGCATGAAGCTTTTCATCTTCATAGCATCACCAAGGTCACAAGGAACAAAAAGATTGTATTGTAACAAGTCTCTCTTGATGGGAGAATCTATAATACAAACGCCTTTTGGAGGGGGGATCGGCTCCAGGTCCTCAACTATTGTCATGTTCTCTAATACTCTCTCTCTTGCAAAAGTATTGTTCATGCCAAGTTAATTAAGTACTATGTTTATGTTGCTACCATCAATAAAGTTCACCCTCTATGTTCTCAAAGTGATCTCACAAAAATGCTCACTTTAATTCTCTTAATTCCACTATTCTCAAAGTTCATAGGCAATTCCCATTACATTGGTATCATAGCATTTGGTTTCTCTTTTCTTGCTTAAGAAGAGAGGTCCTTAAGTAGCATATAAATGGTTGATTTTGTTAATTATATTAGGGTAAGTGAGACTGGGATCTATTATAGGTTTTGTTGAGCCCACTATGTGGGATATGGTGCACACCTTGGGAGCTTTGGTCTTAATAATGGGGTCTTTTTAGACTTGCCTATGGCTTTAGCCATAAGAAGTCCGAAAGGAGCTATCCCTCAACAATTCTGCTATGTTAGACCCACCCCACTAATCTCTATAATTAACTAATTCGAGCCATGGGTGTAGATACTTAAGTGGTTATTTTCAAAGGCTAAGAGGAGTAGCAACTAAGGTTTTTAATTGCCAAAGGATACACTAAGTAAACACATAAGTCTAACTAGCATGGCTGACCATAACCAAGAGAATAGAATGAACATTGATAACTTTGATTTTGCACATGAAGGTGCTAATGATGATGTCCCCATGTTTATCAATTATCTTGTTACTAGGTTGCATCAAGCAATGGGCAACCCTACTTTGCAAGCCAAAGTTACCCACCAACAACTTCGTGCTTATGGGATTTCCCTTCCTCTCCAAGAGAAGAGAGAGTTTAGGAGGCCTCTTGATGAGACTCCCAAAAGAAGACTCTCTCCCATAAGAGAGGAGGAATCCAAAGAATGAGAAATAAGTGAATCCCTAATTTTCTTTAGAGATGTGACTCCATAAAGACGGTGGTCTAGACTATCGCCAACTCCTCCCAAGAGGGAACGGTCAACCCATAGTCCTTCTCCTCATCACTCCAAAAGGGAAGCGAGGAAAAAAAGGAAGAAAAAGGCAAGAAAGAGGTCACCCTCTTCTCCTTCTTCTTCACCTTTCTCTTCTTCCGATGAAAGCAATAGTTATTCTCTTAGAGAATACAAGAGGAGAGGACATTGCAAAACTTACCCAGCATGGCGAAGGTCCCAAAAGCTCAAGAAGTTCAAAGAGGGAGGAAAGAGTATCTCTTTTCTCACCTATGATGGCACCTTTGGTGCCACAGACAAAGTATTGGCCTTCATCCAACAATTTGATACGGCCTTTGGAGATGAGGGCTTCACGGAGTCCTCCAAGCTATGCCATGTAGCTATGCACTTCCAAAAATTTGCTTGTCAATGGTGGGCTAGTCTTTGTGGCAATGGCAAGGCCCCAAAGACATGGAAAACTTTACAAGTTTCCATCATGAATCAATTCCTTGTAAGCACTACAAAGGAAAAAGTGCTTACCAAATGGTGGAGCTTGAAGCTGCTCTTCAACGAGTCTATCCACAAATATGTAGACAAGTTTTGGGATTTACATCTCAAAGGTACAGTCTTTCAAAGAATAGACTTTGTCGAACAAAAGAAACAATTTTGTGTGGTATTACCTAAAGAAATCGCCGAATATGTCGACTCACAACAGCCTAGCTCTATCACTGAAGTCATCCACCACACTATGGTTGCTTCAAGGATCACTTTCCAACAAGGGGCAAGAAGAAATTTCAAGCCCATGGAAAAGAAGGATTGAAATGAAGCTAAAGGAAAGAGCAATGCTTAAAACTCTTCCCAAGGCAACACCAACACCAACAACAACAAGGCCAAGAAGAAAGGAGCTTACAAAGGTAAAAATAAGCTCTCTCCCAAAGAATTAGAGGCCTTTCATAAAGACTATAAATGTTTTAAGTATGGGGAGCAAGGACATGGTTATCATTCTTGCCCCAAAAGAAATGTGCTCAATGACACTCCTAGAGCTTCCATGGTTGAATCTCCAAAAGAGGATACTCATTGCAAAGGATCATCTCTCTCCTATACTTGGCGAAAATTAAGGGAGCATGATGCCTTCATCTTGTTTGACCCTGGCTCTACTCACAACTTCATATCAACGGAGTTGTCCACCAAGTTAGGCATTCAAGCTTTTGAGATGGGAGATACTGTAACTGTTGACATAGCTTTCAAGGGAGAGCAAGCCTCCGTTACTCCCTTGATTTGGAAGTTGAGGCTTCACGTCCAAAGCTATATCGACAAAGAAGACTTTTTCTATCTCTCCTCTCCAACATGAGGATGCTATCCTAGGGGCACCATGGTTCAACTGCATGGCTGCCAACATGAAGTTCCCTGAAAGGAGAATCTACTTCACCTACAGGGAAAAGAGCTTGTACATAGATGCTAACGAGTTGGGGAACACCATATCCTTGGTAAATACGCTTGCTTTGATAAGTCAATGAAAATCTCTATTTTTGCGTATATGATTTTTGTTAGAGAATCTGTAAATGATTCTAATGTTTTCACAAGTAGCAATAAAGGGAATCAAGAGGAATTAGAGTTGTCTAGTTTCCTAAATGGATTCCAAGATGTTTTCATTGATGACATTTCTAGTGAGCTACTTCCAAAATGAGGGGATGATGACCATGCAATAGAGCTTCTACTAGGAAGCTAACCGCATAATAAACTTCCTTATTGAGTTTCACAAGCTCAACAAGAGGAGATCATGAGGCAAGTGCATGAATTGGTGGAAAAAGGAATGGTGAGGCCTAGCTCCTCTCCATTCTGTTTACCAGTACTTTTAGTGCAAAATAAAGATGACACATATCACATGTGTGTCGACGATAGAGCACTAAATAGAATCACTTTAAAATAATAAAAAATAATTTTCCGTGCCACGAGTAGAAGATCTATTTCATAAGTTACAAGTTTTGGCCTAACAAATGCTCTAACCTGCTTCAAACTCATGATGGACAAAAAACTTCAAGCCACTCAAATTCTCTTGAGGAGTACAAGTGACACCTCCAGGTAATCTTTCAAGTTGTGAGAGAATAAGGCTTTTATTAATCAAAAGAAAAGTGATTTTTTCCTACAAGAGATTCAATATTTAGGTCACATTATCTCTCAAGATGGTATCCGTATGGATCCATCAAAGTTGGAGGTAATAAAAGCATGGCCTAATCCAAGGAATCTACATGAGCTAAGAAGCTTTATTGGTATGTGTGCATACTATAGATGCTTCATAGCAAAATTCTCTCAAATAGCAGGACCATTGCATGACTTAACAAAGAAGAACATTAAGTACTCATGGACTGGTAAAGGACAAAATGCTTTTGACAAGCTCAAAGAGAAGCTTATCTCTCAACGTCCTCATGCTTTTGGATCTCTCAAAGCCATTTGGGGTCCAATGTGATGTTTTGGTGATTGCCTTGGAGCAGTCTTGCATCAAGAAGGGCGTGCCATAGCATATGAGAGTCGAAGGCTCAATGCCGATGAACGGGTCTTGGGCATATACGAAAAAGATCTTTTAGCTATCTACATGCCTTAGACACATGGAAGCACTATCTCTTGGGGGCTCCATTCATCCTATGAATGGATCACAAAGCCTCAAGAACCTCATGATGCAAACCAAGCTTTTTGACAAAAAAATGAGGTGGGCAAATTTTCTTTCGCAATTTCAATTTCATATTGCTCACATTGCTGGCAAGCACAATCAAGTGGTCGATGCACTTTCACAACGGCCAAGGGGTAAATGTGGTGTCTATAGCAACTCACAATGATCTATCTTTTATAATAGATGAGTATGCTACTGACCAAGACTTTAAGTAGGTAATTACAGCGTTTGCATTAGGGAAGAAACAAAGAACCATTCACCTTGAAGGATGGTTATCTTCCAAATGGCAATAGGCTATGTGTTACTCACCCATACATCAAGAAAGTCATGTATGAATCCCACGCTTCTCCTTATGCGGGGCAAAGAATGATTCCATAATCTATTCTTTGAGGAGTAGAAATGTATTTATGTTGGTCTACCATGAAAAGTAAACATACATGAGTATGTTTCAAAATGCATGGGATACCAAAAATTGGAATTTGATCAAGGGAAGCAACTTAGATTGTTTGAATTGACATGCTTAGCCACTCTATGCCTGCCAAAAAGACTATTAAGGCACATTAAACAGCAACACTCTTTAGTGGAATTTGATCAAGCGAAGCGACTTAGATTATTTGAATTGACATGCTTAGCCACTCTATGCCGGCCAAAAAGACTATTAAGGCACATTAAACGGCAACACTCTTTAGATCTCAAATCATGGCTTGCCAACATCCACAGTGTCCGACAAAGATCCTAGAATGACCAGTAATTTCTAGAAGGGTCTCTTTGAGAATCTAGGAAGTAGATTAAATTTCTCCTTTGGCCTATCATCCACAAATGGATGACCAAAGTGAAATAACTAATCTAATGATTCTTGAAAGGCTACTGTTGGACGGGAAGTCTCACACACCCATGAAGTGCATGCAAACACTACCTAGATCAACATAATGTCAATCGAGGACACAGATGACACGATAGGCACACGGAGGAAATCTCTTTAGCTTGTCAAGCTGAGACCATCCTACACATACAACACTCTGGAAGGCCAACTAAACCACAATCAAGAACCTCACTGCTCTCAACTACACCACCTAGCCACATACACACATACGAAAGGTAACTCACCTAATCATGCCAGATTCGTACGAAACTTAAGGAACACCATCCCCTCACTAGGATACACCTGTCCCTAAGCTTCTATACTCAAAACCCTCACTCTAAACCCGTCTGCGGAAAACGCGTAGGATGAAAGAGCAGAATTCTGAAAGTGCCTGAAACTGAAATTTATGAATACCTATGCGTAGCTTATGTCGCCACGATTCTATAGACTACTAGCAAGCAGAAAACAGACATCGTCTAATACACTTACGGCCACAAATAGCTCGTAGATGCGTCGGCGTGTGCACTTCGTCTCGCAGGGAATGCTTGGCGTTGTCGCGTAGCTCTCCTCGAGCCTACCGCAATGGTGCAGTCGGATCTCCAATGTGTTGAGCGAGCCGGGCGTAGCGAGAGGATGAAGCTCACGCTCACTCTCTTTCTCTCTCACACACAATAGACGGCAGTGCTAAAACTTGATTATGATTAAAAGTCCTTTTTACAAAATGACCTAGGTACCTTATATACTAAGGCTACCTTAGGTTTAACCAAAAATGGGGTTGAAAGGGTCAAATGGCTTTGTATTTACAATCTGGAAGTGCCATTGCACCCTGGCTTCTGAAACTAGAATAACTACTCATTACAAATGACATTTATAGCCATAATCCGCAGCATTTCATAACTCGCAAAAGATACGACTTTGGTACGAAACTTGAGTTATGTTGTGTTGTTGACCCAGCGGTCAACATTCCCCCCTTCCGCGTTCATGTCGTCCCCGACATGACCTGATTGTCGATGGCGATGTGGTCTCTGCTATCGTTTTGTTGTTGGAAAGAAAGTATAGACTTGTTCGTCCAATTCGATGTACATAGTCTTCACATGATTTAGGAAAATCATAATTGATGACGAACTTTATGTCTTTCCCATCCACGCTCCGAGCTGCAACATCTGTTTCTGTCATTATAGGTCTACTGCCAGATCTAAATTCAAAAGAACCCAATGTCGTTTTAACTTGACTCTTATCATCATGGATAGAGAAAGCTCCATCCATCACTTGCTCCAGCAAATCTGTGAATTCGGAGTATTTGTGATTCTCAGAAACAACTTCTACAATCTATAGAATTGAGTGATTGGCTTTCTGATCTTGTGAGGCAATGACAACTTTGTATGATTTATGTTGTGATGTTGACCCAACGGTCAACACTTTGCTGTTGTTTTGGCTTCATCTGTTGCACTGCTTGTATCTTTGTCGAACCACAACAAGAACTAGGATCCATTAGAGCGGACGTCTATCATCATAACCATTCATCTTTTGAGATCCTCTGATTACTTTTAAGTCTGCTCTTCTTCATTGGGGACTTCTTTGTTCTTGTGCAATCATGTTGTTAGTGTTGTCTGCAGCTTTGTCAGTGTAGGCCATTCTTCGACTCGCCATTGAGGAGAAGTATGCTATGATCTGAAATTGGTGCTCCAATTCATTTTCAATTGATTTGAGTAGCATTTCCTTATTGTTGATGTAGAAGGAATATGTACAAGAGGATGGTGATAGGTGTCTTTAGATTAGGGTCTAAAACCTGGATGACCAAAGGGAAAAAACCCGGTGGAAAAAAAATGCCTTTGGTATACGCTCTTATTGGAGTTGAGCAGTTGAACGTGAAGTACATGTTCATGAAAGGTGTGTGCTTGGGTGAAACACGGAAAGAGTGCCTGATGCAAGTGCCAATTATGGGAGACTCTATATGCATATGAGAAATTTGTCAATAAAAGCATGCAATGTGAAAGAAGGAGATGATGGGTGTTTCGAGGAATAAATGTAGCACATGTGACATCAAAAGATGTTTCAATAGCTTCCACCTTTCCAAGAAGGGTTTTCGATGTAGAAGTTTCTCCACTCGTATCTCACTGTGCTAAGTACGTGAGTGTCTTTTGGACCTTCTCCTTCACTTCACCAGATTTAAGTACTTAGACTTCGACTCTTTTGCTCACCTATACCAGCATGAGCGACACAACGTAAATATGCTCAACTCTTCCAGCTTGAGCAGTACCTAGAATAGCTAAGACGCTTAGACCACAGAGAATATTACTTGAAGCTTTGGGACTAACACCTCACTCATTTTGTGGCGTAGCTACTCGACTCTGACTTGTATGACTTGTCGGTTGCATGTTGACACTGCTTTGTGACAAGTTCTTCGGCTGTTGTAGTGGCTGCTAAGACATACTTCGTGAAGTTTCATCGTTTCCCTGTACCTTTTTCTCTTTGTAGTGCTCAGGCCTCTCATCAGTCTTTTCTTCATGTGGATTATGGATTTTTTTTTTTTAATCTTAATAATAAACAAAGAAAATCTTAAAACAACTCAACAAAAGAAAAATCATTCAAATAGAAATCTAAATGCTATGTACACTATACACATGTCCCTAGGGACTCATATATGGATTTTGTCCCCATACTCCTCTGTAACTCTACTATGAGGGCATATACTCTAAATTTCGTCAAAAATTTATCACAATAAAACGCAAAAATTCAATGCATCTCACAAAACATTGCCCTCTAATAGTCATAATGTTAGGTCCGCATTCAGAATGCCTCCCCCCTTCCTATTTGGAGTCATCCTTTACGACAGGGTATCGCAAAGGGTATGTGTTGTGCTTGGGCAATTAAAAGTTGTGCCTATGCAGGCCTTGTAATGTAGCCCTATTATGCATACACAGTCAATGCATGGAAAAGATTTATGTTGTGCAAGATGTGGGTATAAGCAATTTGCTTATTGGCATTTGTTGTCGAGGCTTCCTATTCTAAGCAATGTAATGGTCTTTGAAGCTTCTGTATCGTTGCTTGATTGAAGCGACTTGCTCTCTTCTAACTGTACTGTAATCATAGGAAGAATTGTAAGAATTCAAGCGGCGATGCACTGACAACAGTTTTGTTGTTCTTCTTTGGGACCCATTTCTTGGCGATTATTGGCTCTTTTGTTGCTGGCTCTTGTTTGGGAACCCATACTTGCCCGTGCTTCGTTTGTGTTTGAAGGGACTTCTTTGGGATCCACCTTTTTGTTGTGTGAGTCACCTGTGGTCTTTGCTTCAACCCTTGTACATTGGGTTGGGGACGGTATTTAGGCTTTGAAAGTTGATACTGTGGTTGTTTTGGAATACAAATGAATTCCTGACTTTTTTGTGCTTGAATCAGCTTCTTTGGAGCCCAAACCTGAGTTGTGAAAGCTTGCGACTTTGTGATATTCTTACCCGTTCGTGCACGCTTTCCTTGTTTTTGTTTTGGTGTTGGATCTTGTGATTTGTCATTAGAGATCTTTGTCTTCTTGATCCATATCTGTTTTTGGCCGATCTGGCTTTTTGGTATCCAGATTTGTCGAGCTTTTTGGCTTTGACTTGTTGTCCTGTTCTTTTGACCTATCATGGTTGTTGTTGAAGGGGTTGGTGATAGTGATGGTCTGAGTTGATGATAGGGGATGTCGTAAGATTCATCACTATCGCTACTATCCTCAGGAAGGTTGACTTCTTGTACTTTCCCTTGATTTTTTGGCTGGTAGTGAAAAGTTACTGTCTGTTTGCTCGTGGGTGGTAGTTTCTTGGAGGACTTTTCTAGACCATTGATTAGAGCATTGTTAGCTCGTTGCTCGGGTTGTATTTCTCCTAGTTGAGTCTTAGCATCCTTATTAGGAGCCATGTATGAGGATGCTTGTGGTGGCTGTGTCTTCATGGAGGACTTTGGAATCCACTTTTGATGCACTTTATTCGTGTAGCGATGACATTGATTCCCGGGTCGTTGATCTTCTTGAAGCTCGAAGTGTTCTACAGAGTCATAGAACTCGTCGTCTTCTTCATCTTTTGATTCTCCACATTTCTTTGTTTGCTCCTTATTTCGAGAGCTTGTTGATGTCTGGTTCTCTTCGTTTTCCTGGATTACACTCACTGCAAAATAAGGAACGACATCATAGCCATTTTCATCACAAAACTTTGTTGTGGGAGCATCCTCCATGGCGCACACGTCCAGAGCAGCCAAGATGTGTTCCCATCCAAAAGGCTCTAACTCTTCTTCAGGAAATGGTTCTAGGATATAGTCCTTATCTTCCATAGCTCGCTCTAGGATACATTCCTCACATTTCAAGCTACCACATTGTGAAGCTCCACACATCCACAGTTCTTTAGGCTTACCTAACCAAGCTGGAAGTTCTGATCCTGCTACTGTGGCGGAATCAAACTCCTCAACCGGTGTTCTCGTCACATCCCTATAGCTATGGTCCCTCAAGTTTATCTTTGTTATGGTTTCCATATGTCTCAGGTATATATGGTCATAACCCCAATCTTGGACCATTTTCAACTGTCGCATGAATGGTCTTCCCAGAATGATTTCATAGTTGTTCTTCTTGCCAAAGTCAACAACAGCAAAAGTGTGTTCATATTCAATGCCACAAGAAGTAACAATTACTTTTTCTAGCAATCCTAGGGGCTTTTCCTTGTGTCCGTCTGCAAGCTGCAGGGTCATTCGTGTGGATCTCAAGGCAGGTTTTCCCCATTTTTTCCAAACCTCTTTGGTTGCAATGGCCACACCAGCTCCACTGTCAAGGATTGCCATGGTTTTTACACCATTGAATTCCACAGGAAGGGTGGTGTTTCCATCTTCTCCCTCGTAATACTCGCCTACCTTGTTTAATGGAACTGGCCTAGTATTTAGTTGAGGCATTTCAAGCTCTTTGATGCCTTCCTCGATTTGAGTCATTGGGGTTTTTACACCAAATTTCTCTAGACATTTACCCACATTAGCCCACATGTTTGGTCTTATTCTGAGCAACTCGGCTAACATTATTGTACAGGTGACTGGGGTAGATAGAATATCTACTAGCCCCTTTGAATCGATGGCCTTGTTGGGAGACAGCCTCTTTGATGGGACTGCAACCACATCTGACTTGGTCTCGTACTCTCCCATGTAGGACGGTAGTGTTCTTAGCGAATGGGGTTGATTATCCATAGATTGTACAGATCCTTTGTCGCCCCAACACGATTGCACGTCTAGATTCAGTTGAGGTCTAGTCTCAAATTCCTCTATTGGTGGTAGAAACACTCCTCGTTCATCACCAGTTTTGTCTACTCGTCTTCTTATGTCATCGGCTTCATTGGCCTCTCTGACTTGTTTCCACAATTCGTCAAAACCATCTATCTCTTTACAATCCTCAGGTATAGCTTGGTGACATCCCTCGGAAGAGTTATCCATGGTATTCAATACTATCCCTGGTTCTATTGCTGGGTCTTTGAGGTTTGTTCTGTGCTCATGACTAGAATCTGGCTCTTTTAGTTCCTGGTTTGGTGGGATTACTTGTGTAGGCATGACGCGGATCACATCCTCATGTTTTGCAACTGGTGGTTCTAGTAAAGATTGGGCTGTTTGAATCATTTTCCTGCACATTTCCAGCCTTTTCTTTTCTAATTCCGCATAGGGATATGTCATCCACCTGTGTTCTTGGGTTTGGGTGTTTTTGAGCCTCCCATCATAGGCTTTCAAGAGGGCATCTAATGTCTCATTAACCTTCTCTACCAACACCGATCCTCCTGAACTAGCACTTCTCGGTTTCAAACCTCCAAAGCTTACCATTGATGATTCCCAAGCCCAAGCTCTTCTCAATGCCAAGCTCGCTTCACTCACCATACAATTTCAACTTAATTCCACGCAAGCTCTCATCCAAGCACAAACTATACTCATAAATAATCTCCAATATTATTTGGACGGGTACCACTCTCTTGTTGAAGAGCGCTTCAATGATCTCAACAGTAGGTTGCTCTTGATTTCCATCCCCCTATTGGCAAAAAAAGATTGGAGTCTCAAGCTTACAGAATGGAAAACCTACTCTCTCAACCTCTTCCTCTTCGAAATCCAAACATACATTTTGAATGCCCATCTTACTGCTACCAAGGAGGAAGATTCCGTACATGCACGTAAAAGATCTATCAATGCCTTGGAAGAAGAAGTCCTTTCTCTCCCTAAAGAGCAAACTATAAAAGAGCTTGTGGAGCAAGTGGTAACGGAGCGCTTAAGTTCAAGTCACACTAAACCACGCTTTCCCTCCCCCTCGTTACCAAGCAAGCCCTATCCCCCTCCCAAAAAAGCTTTCTTATCTCCACATAGAACCTTCTACCCCCCTCCCAAAAAACCCTTCCAATCCCCTAGACCCTTTACCCACCCCAACCCCTCCCCATCAAAACATCAATCCATAGCTTCTAAACCATCTCAATCCTCAGCCTATAAACGACCTTTAGAATCTCCCCACAAAGACTCTCCTCCTTGCAAGAAAAAACCCAACTACGTCCACAACCTCAACACACCTATCAATCCTGCCTACCCTCTTAAACCTCGTAGCCCCCAACACCCCACCACTTCCCGCCCCGCTTTACCGTCGGTTTTCTCCTCCTCCCTCAAGAAAACCTCATTTCCACATCACACCTCCCACTACAATTCAAAGCACTCGGGAAAAGGGAAAGGGAGGAGGGACTAGGGCTACGACACCCCACTACATGGGTTCATCTTTTCTTCTCCAAGCCCCCCCTCCTCCCTAACCTTTGGATCTCCAACACCGCCTCTACAAGACCTTTTGACAAAGAATACCTCGAGCCCCCAACCTTCAAAGGACGAGTGAGAAGAAAGTTTTGGCTACCCCTTACAAACCCTCATGGCTACAAGCTGCTCCTATTTGGTAATCTTAAAGCTTTTGCATTTGATAATGGGGTTTCTAATCTTAAAGTGCACAACCTTACGCCTAAGGTACTCTCTCTCTCTCGGAAAAGCGTTGCCTAGCTTTAGGTTTAAAATACATCCCCCCCCCCCCTTCCTAATCCTTCACCCTCTTCACTTCTAAATGCACATGGCGTCATGGCAAGAATTCTCAACCTTAAACTTTTTTTCAATAATCATCCAACCCCTCTACCTTCCCCCTTCAAGATACCTAATCCCTTTTGGAAACCCCCCTTGGAAAACCCCGCTCTCAATCTAATCTTACACAATAACTTTCATAACCTTAGCCGCCTTCTCTACTCTAATTTCTTCCCACCTTCAAAGCCCCCCCGTTTTGTCACACAAGCCTTATGTAGCCTCAAATTGGACCCTTCAATTGTGATAAAACCCGCGGATAAGAACTTAGGCTTGGCCATCTTACCCTTGGATTGGTATGAAAGTAATGCCCTCACCCACCTCAATGATACCTCCACTTATGAGCCTTGCTCTACTATCCCCTTTCCCTTTATTGCCTCCCTCCTCTCCTCCCTTTCCATCCAATTTTCGGCATTACCATCATTAGAGCGTAACTTCATCACCTCACCCCTTGGCAAGCAGCTTAAACCATGCCCCATCTACTTCATCCCAAAGCTCCACAAACCCTCCCTTGTCACACGGCCTATTTGCTCCTACAAAGGCTATATTTTTGAAAAAGCCTCCATATGGCTTCACTTTGTACTTTTCCCGATCCTCCTCACGTATAAGCAAAATCTTAAAAACTCTCTCACCCTCATCCAAGACCTTAACAATCTCCCCCTCCCACCCAATACCCTCCTTTTCACTTTTGATGTTGAGGCTCTATATCCCAGTATCCCTATCAACCAAGGACTCTTAGCCCTCAAAGCCTCCATAGCTACCCATTTTGACCCCCCTAAAACTCGCTTTATCCTCTCTCTGGCGGCTCTCATCTTATCGCACCACTACATTACCTTCAAAGGAAAGTTTTGGAAGCAAGTTAAGGGCACGGGTATGGGTTCCAATTTTGCCGTAGTGTATGCATGCCTTTTTCTTTGCCATTTAGAAGCCTCTTCCTCTCTTTTGCACAATCCCAACCTTCTTTACTTCAAACGCTATGTAGACGATGCTTTTGGTTTATGGGTCGGTTCTTTGACTTCCCTCACCTCTCTTTTGAATGATTATGGGAAACCACTTCAAGAACACATTAGAATCTCTAGCCACATTTCTCCCTACCACGCCACTATCCTCGACATTGAATTTTATAAAGGTACCAAGTTTGCCTCCTCAAGCTTGTTGGACACCCATTGCCACCAAAAACCCTTAAACGCTTATAACTACATCCCTTGGATCTCTTGGCACCCTACGCATCAAGAAGTGTCCTTCATCATCAATGAACTCAAAAGATATATCATTAGGGAAAGCTCCTTTGATGGCTACCTCATTATCCGCAGCCTCTTCTACAAACGCCTTAGGACAAAAGGCTACCCACAAGGGTTCCTTCATAATGTGTTCAACAAAGTCACCTATCAGAACCGTACTTCCCTCTTGGAACCATCACTCCGACTTAAGAAAACACCCCCCATAACCTTCAAGCTACCTTTTACGCCTTCCACAAGAAGGCTATCACCCTCTCACTGTATCAGTAACCCCATTGCTCGGGCCTGCCAATGCAACCCTACACTCTCACACCTACCTAGACCCACCATTTGTTGGAACTCGGGGCCCAACATCCATAAACTTCTTGTACATACCTTACACCACCCCGGTGAACACCCTAACCTTTGATGTTGCGGCCCTCTATGATGGTCGTGCTCATAAGGGAAGTAGTGGTTGGTACCTACCTTCCACTCTATCGCTTAAACTTCTTCCCACCTAATTTTGCCTGTCTCCATCAAATCCTCACAATTTGCTTTCCCCTCCCTAGTATAGCTTCCTATACTCCCCAAAGTTTTGGCATACCCTCATTAACTCATACCCAATGATCCCCTGTCTTCCTTCCTTTTTTACAAAGCCTCGCTTACCAAACACTTTGTTTGCTTGCTCGCTTAAATGTAAACAAATTCTCCCCCCTATTTTTTGGCATCAAATCACACCCCCACCCTCCCCACCCCCCATCTTTAATTTTTGGCATCTAATCACACCCTCACCATTCTCTGCAAGAAATTAAAACTCCTTTTTTTGGGTACAACTTGTCTACCTCTTACCATTAAAGCAAGTACCACCCCTTCTATCCTTACTCTTTCCCTATGTACTTGAGTACATTGCCATTAACTTCCCTTTTTCCCCCCAAATCCCACCTCAAATTGCCCCTCTATAAAGCCTCGCTCACCCCCTCCATTTGTATCTAAACCCACACCACTGATGAGCTCATTTTGAGCGAAACGCGTTTGGTATCCTACCCCCTTGTACCTTAATCACCCCTTAATGCCCTCGTTAACCATTCTACTATATGATCTTTCAACATCTCATCGGTTTTTTTTCTATATTTGGAGTCGTTTCGCACGCTTGCTTATGATTTTATATTGCGGTTTAACCATCTGTGTAAGAGAAGGTGCCTCCTTTTCCTCATGTTGTTTTATCTTCTCCTCAGCTTCGGTAAGCTTCTCAGCTAGGGATTTTTGCTCTCGTTCCCTACGTGCTTTCATCCTAGTCTTTCTAGCTTTCCAACTATTTCGTTTGCTCTTGGTTTTCTCACTAGGTGCGTCTGTCTTTGGTCCATCATCTGTCTTTGGACTCGTGTCACTTTCCATGTTCTTTGTCTCTGGATTCTCATCGGCTTCCTTTTGAGCTTGCGCTCTCGTAACCACTTGAACTGGTACGACATTTTCATTTTCTGAGCTACTAGGTAGCTGAACAATCCCTGATACATTTGTCGTGATTTTCCTGATTTGGTTTGGTTTTTTCGGGCAATCGGGGATCAAGTGAGTGATGCCACACTCAAGACAATAGGAATTTACTTCAGTGATCTCCGTATGAGGACATTGTTTGACCAAGTGGTTGTCACGACTTTTGTGACAATCTGTCTGTGGTTGAGGAGATTCTTTTAGCATTTCCTCTTGGCTATAAGCAAGCTTTGACCTAGATAAGCCGTTATTTGCAATGAATCGCAATGTCCTTTCGTCCATTTCATACCTTCTTTCTTTCGACTAAAACCCAGGAGGTGGAGGTTGTACCGGCCTCACCACTCCCTGTTTTTCTCTCACATTTTGTTGCTCCGAAGGGTAGTACTCACTTTGGTTTCTATACCACATTGTAGCTGGTACTGGCGTTGGTTTATTTGATGCTTTCATCATTGGCATGTATCTCATGTCTACCGGCATTCTAGCACCTGGCAGTGGAGGTTGTTGTCCTAAGATAAGCTGTGGCCTTAAAACTCCTACTGGTCCTAGCGCATTCCCCGTAATGTATCTAGGTGGAGTAGGTGCTTCTGGAACAGGTTGTACATACCTCTCCCTAGCATTTTCCATGCTATAATAGCACTCTTCCCCTGTATGGTTCGTCCATTTTCTCTCAATTTCAAACCACTTCGGCTCTCCCGAATCAGACCTTACGAGAGGAATCAACCTCTTGACCAAGTCGTCAATAAGCTTTTCTTGATCAATAGGTGCCGTTGGCTTGGTAATGGACTCACTTATCTGTGAAACACTGTGCTGAGAGGATGTGTCATCTCCTTGACTCTTTAAGTCCTTTTCTTTGTATGCCTCACAGTTATCCACTAGATAAAGAGCTTCTTTGATCAACTCGTTTAGCGTCATCCTCCTTATCATATGCAGATCCTTCTAAAGGCCCTCATCTCTCATTCCCTGGATAAAGATCAACATCAGTCATGCTTGCGTAGGTAATTCCGCTCTCGGACAGAGCTTAACATATCTCTTGAGTCGTAATGATGCTTTGCGTACTGATTCATCCTCTTTCTATTTGAATCTATGGATTTGCGAGACCATGTTGTGAGCAATGCCTTTTGGTGAGAATTCTTCAATAAACTCCTCAAACAGCTCATCTAGGGTCTCAAAATCCCATTTTTCCACCGAGTCAAACCAAGTAGCTGCATCATCTTCTAGAGTCAATCCAAATCCCGCAAACTGTGTCGCAAAATCTAAAACTTCCTCTGCTCTAATCACTCTTCTAAAAGCCGCTACGTGATCTCTCAGATCTTTATCTCCGGAGTATTTTTTGTTTACCCATTTCTGGACTTGGGATGGTCTAACTCGTCCATTGTCTACAAGTCTAACCAGAGACTCTCCCAATCCTTCTTTCGTTATCGCTCTTGAAGGGAATCCTGGTGGCTCTCTTCTTGGAACTCCTATAGGAATTCTCGTGTTTGGTGGAGGCATTTGTGGTCCTTCATTGACCAAATATCCACCTCTTTCTAGAACAGTCTGTGGATTTGTGCTTTCTACAACTCTGTATTCTCGTCCATACTTGTCGACAACTATAGATCTCCATTGATAGTCGACTCCGTATGTGTAGACATATAAGAGCTTGTAATCCGTTATCTCTTCTAGGTATGGATCTGAACACCTATAAAGATTGACCTCATTGTCGTCAGTGTATCTATATAGTCCTTCACTCTCATGACCAATCATCCAGACTCTCTCAACAAGATGGGTCTTTGTCAATTGCAAGTTTGGAAGATCCATTGTGGGAGGATATTCCTCTATCGTCGGGATCTCCAAGCTTGTGTAAGCTGCGTTTGAATCTAGGGTAGACATGATTTCTGGGCTTAAAAGAGCTTTTGCTTGGTTCAAGTAGACTTAGTCCATTGTGTTCAAGCGCTTTGTTTAGGGAAAAGTCGAAACTATGTCCAAAACCGCAACCGTTTCGTCACAATTCTTGCAAATTGTCGCTTTCAGACACCCCTGACTTCCGGATGAATTTTGAGGCCTTAAACGATGTTTTTTTCAAAATTGAACTAAACGATTGCCGTTGGCATACATTTAGTTCATGTTTTGCTCTAAGATCTGTAGGGCCGCTCTCAGGCTACGTTTTGATATAAAAACTTTTCCGATCCGATACCGTTTGTGAAAGTTATGGCCAAAACAGTGAAATGTAGTTTTAGAATGGAAGAAGATTTGGGATCTCTGTGACACTGTGAACACTTCTGTGTGGTTAAAAGCACAGTTGGACCCTAAAACTAGCCTAGAGACATCCTACGCGTAGTATGTCTATATTCTCAGAATTTAACAAAATTTGGTCCAGAGACTCCCCTTGAGTCCAGCAACACAATGGTATGCTCAGAATTTCAATTGGACCTAAAAATGGCCTTAAGACATCCTACGCGTAGGATGTCTTTTTGCTCAGAATGACTTGAAATTTTCACCCCAGCTTCTCCTTGATGTGCTGATTACAGTGGTGTGCTCATAAGTTGGTTTGGAGTCCTAAATCAAGCTTGAGACATCCTACGCGTAGGATGTCTTTTTGCTCTGTTTCAGCTCCAACTTGCATTGTAGCTTCCCCTTGATGTGTTAAACTCACAGCTATTTTTACTTTTTGATTCTGACACCTATAGGTTGGTCAAATGATCAAGAACCTGTTCCAAAATCTTGATGTCTGTTCTGATGAATTCCCAAGTCAAATCAACTCCAAATTGGACCAAATTTGACTAGGAGGCTTGCCTAAGGCTATACAACACCCTGCTATGGTCACAGTAGAACTTTGGTTTCAGAATTATGCCTTAGACATACTATGCGTAGGATGTCTAACTGCTCAGAATTGCCCCAAATTTGAACCACAGACTCTCCTTATGGTGTTGATCACAGTGGTATGCTCAAAATTAAGTTTGGAGTGCAAAATCACACATATGACATCCTACGCGTAGGATGTCTCTTTGGCCTGTTTGACCCCAGACTTTTCCCACAGCTTCCCCTTGATGTCAGTAACCCAGTGGTATGCTTAGATTTTGATTTGGATGTCAAAAGACCCCAAAACTAGCTATTCTTGCTTTTTGTCAGTCAGAAGTGCTAAAGTCCGCTTTGAACCCAATTTTCTCACCCAAATGAGCTTAAAACTCTCACATGCACTCAAAACATCATTTAGAACATGCCTATGGAGTCATCCTATGGTTTGGTCTCAAAAATTACGCCTTGGACACAATTTGGGTAGGATGTCTGGCAATTCTCGTCTTTTGGCTTTGATCTGTCAAAATTTGGTCAAATTTCCACTTTCCAAGTGAAAATAGGGTAAAACCTACCTTCTGAACACACAGGTCAACTCAGAATTTCAAAATTTCCACCAGATCACCCTGTAGACATCCTACGCGTAGGATGTCTACTGCTGATTTTTTGAGACTAAAGTGTCCCTGATGCTTCCTTATGCTCTCAGCAAGTGCAAGTATGCTTCACAATTGCAAAAACATGCAAAAATCACTCAATTTAAGCCTTTTCTGAAATTTTGCATTTTCTGACTCCGCCTTTTGGCTTTTGGTCAACAAAAATAGGGAAAAACACCCAAGTCAATATGTTACTCGAGTAAAACCTACCCTCTGAACCCACTGGTCAACTCAGAATTTCAAAATTTGGTCTCCAGAACCCCCTTGAGACATCCTACGCGTAGGATGTCTATGTTTACAGAATTGCAGGTTTTCTTCACAGAACCCTTGCAAATGCCCTTTTATATGCACAGCATCAGTGAGTCATACAAAAATATCCACAAAAGCTTGTTTAATGCATTTTTACCCTCAAAAGCACACTTTTCCGTGATTTCAAATGCAATCAAGTACTTTAGCAAATAATTCAGTGATGAATAGCTCTAGATCAGAATCGGATCACTTACCTAAAGCTACTCCTACAAATCATATGGGGTTTTGCATCTATGAGTAGAAAAACGCTTCACTGCCACACACGGACTAGTAAACGCTTCTATCACCTCACAAATCACTCGACCACCAACAACTACTCTAATCCACATATCCTAACTAAACCTATCTAGTCGCAGACCCTCGGCAAGACACACGCTTCCTGGCTATCCACTTGATCACGGAATATCCTCTTCCGGATCCACTTAAGAAAAATGCTTTCTTTAGCCGAAACTAAATCAAGCAACCATCACACGAGTGTTAGCAGGAAACCTACTTAGGTCCTTGTGTCCCTAGCAGCGGCGCCAATGTTGGACGGGAAGTCTCACACACCCATGAAGTGCATGCAAACACTACCTAGATCAACATAATGTCAATCGAGGACACAGATGACACGATAGGCACACGGAGGAAATCTCTTTAGCTTGTCAAGCTGAGACCATCCTACACATACAACACTCTGGAAGGCCAACTAAACCACAATCAAGAACCTCACTGCTCTCAACTACACCACCTAGCCACATACACACATACGAAAGGTAACTCACCTAATCATGCCAGATTCGTACGAAACTTAAGGAACACCATCCCCTCACTAGGATACACCTGTCCCTAAGCTTCTATACTCAAAACCCTCACTCTAAACCCGTCTGCGAAAAATGCGTAGGATGACATAGCAGAATTCTGAAAGTGCCTGAAACTGAAATTTATGAATACCTATGCGTAGCTTATGTCGCCACGATTCTATAGACTACTAGCACGCAGAAAACAGGCATCGTTTGATACACTTACGGCCACAAATAGCTCGTAGATGCGTCGACGTGTGCGCTTCGTCTCACGGGGAATGCTTGGCGTTGTAGCGTAGCTCTCCTCGAGCCTACCGCAATGGTGCAGTCGGATCTTTAATGTGTTGAGCGAGCCGGGCGTAGCGAGAGGATGAAGCTCACGCTCACTCTCTTTCTCTCTCACACACAGTAGACGGCAGCGCTAAAACTTGATTATGATTAAAAGTCCTTTTTACAAAATGACCTAGGTACCTTATATACTAAGGCTACCTTAGGTTTAACCAAAAATGGGGTTGAAAGGGTCAAATGGCTTTGTATTTACAATCTGGAAGTGCCATTTCACCCCGGCTTCTGAAACTAGAATAACTACTCATTACAAATGACATTTATAGCCATAATCCGCAGCATTTCATAACTCGCAAAAGATACGACTTTGGTACGAAACTTGAGTTATGTTGTGTTGTTGACCCAATGGTCAACAGCTACTAAAAGCCTATGTCATGGAAGTAGATCAACGTTCTCAATCAAAGAAGTACCTACCTCTTATAGAGTATGTGTACAATGACATTGTACATACTTCTATGGTGAAAGCACCTTTCGAGGTTAAAGAGGGAAAATCCAAAAGTCCCTTACTACTTAAAGTATATGGGAAGATCTTCGTTGCTGATGAATATAGCCGAGACTCACAAGAATATTTTCCAAAGATTAGGTTATATCCATCTCAAAGCAAAGGCAAAAAGGGTTGCTGCTAATAAGCATAGAAGAGCCTTAGCCTTTAAGGAAAATCATTGGGTCTTGCTAAAGTTCCGCAAGGCTCATCTAAGGCATACTATGGGCAAGAATTCTACAAGCCACCAAGAGTATTATGCTAAACTAGCAAAAATATACTATGGTCCTTTCTTTTAAAATTATTAAGCCAATCAATGAGATGGCTTATTAGTTAAAGTTGCCCAACCATTGGCTCATTCAGAATGCTAACCATGTGAGCCTACTCAAGCCTTACAAAGGAGAGCCACCAAAAGAACCAATAATGGAGAACCCGCCAGAGATCGAAGCTCAAGAAGAGGTGTTGTAGCCCGAATTGATTCTTCGACACAAAGACAAGGTACTAAGAAACGATAAGATCCAATGATATCTTGTTAAGTTTAAGAATTATCCTTTTAAAGATGGTAGATGGATGCAAGGAACCTAACTTAAGGATAATATGAACCTTGTCAATGCTTACAATGCTAAACTAGACTAAGCAAATAAAAATGCATTTTAAATGAACAACATTTTTGTCTTATAAGACTCATTCTCTTTCTTTTATTGTGCACAAAATTTAAGAAGTATGCATGTTTAGGATCATGTTGGTGGTGACAACGTCTCCCAAACACCAAGTAGAACTTGTCACTCTACTTTGGAAGTATGATATGGACTAAAGAGCAGACATGCTTGTGGCAGCTAAGTCTCCCTAGCACCAAATGGATTAGTCATCCATTTTGGAATGATGTCGAAGGGTTAAAAGGGATCCTCTACCTGCTAAGAAACATGGACTAATGACTAGGCTTTATCTTCTCTACCTCATATTCAAGGATGACTATGATTTCAAGAGAGAGGTAATGTCATAAAATATAATATCTAACTTTACCAATGATTTTCTCATATTAAATTGATCACTTAATATGGGAAGACAAAAGGGGAACAAGAGTTAGGATATATATATGTTCTTCTAGACCTATCTCAATAGGAGACCAAAAGGAGAAATGGTTGCATCTCAATAGGGGTCCAAAAGGAGATGGTCTACCAAAGAGCAATGTGCAATAATTGATTCTAAATTTACCTCAGAAAGGACCAAGAGGAGAGATGGTTACATCTCAAAACGGGTCCAAATGGAGGTAGTCTATCAAAGAGCAACCTGCATCTAATGGAGCCTAAAAGACCTTAGGGTTAGCTTCATTAAAGACCTCCACACAAAGGTTATTGTTAAAAAGTCCTTTGACCTTACGCAAGCTAGGGTTAACCTCGAGGTGGGAATCCTACCCAAGCATGAGGTGCTAAGATGCTTAAAGTGGTTGTGGAAACCTTGCCCAAAGCTTGAGGTGATTTTTATGCTTAAATGACTAAGGTTTTTGAAATGTTAAATTCAAAGATAAAGTCTCAAGAGGCGTGAACGTTTCCATGCTTGAGTGACTAAGGCTTGAAGTATTCAATTCAAAACAAATGACTTTAGAAGCATAAAAGACACATGCTTGCTTGATTGACTAAGCCCTTGAAGGATTCAATTCAACCAAATGACTTAATAAGCATAAAAGACATATGTTCAAATGATCCTCCACATGTGGCCCTCATGTTGTGCTTGAATGCTATTGGATAGGTTTTAAAGGGGTCCAATGAGAATTTAGATACATAAAAGAAACAATTAAGTTCTTTTTCTCAAATAGGAAAAAGAGGACACATGTCCAAATGAAATAATAAAATAATACGAGAGAGAGAGACAGGTGTGGACCAATCATGAGAGGGGGGCATACTCTTCTGCGCACACACACACACACACATTATCTCATTGTGTGGAGTACAAAGTGAAAGAGCTCCATCTCCTTCTCCAAGTTTGTTGAGAAGTGGAGAGCCTACACCAACACTCTTGGCTATGGAATTCAAATCCAACCAATAGCCATGCTTCAATGCTTAAGCTTGCCATCTTATTCATCTTCATTACTATGCTATTATGCTATGCTAAGCAAGAAGAGTGATGATAAGTGAGGAACTATTTCTTTCTCCTATGGAATGTTTCTTCTTCCTCTAACTACCCTCATTCCCCGCTAGCTCTCTCCATCTTCGAAGGTGTTTGAGGCCTTAGGACTAGGGCTTGGATAGTTAATGCTTTTTGCAAAGTTTATCTTAAGATCGTGATGCATGAAGCTTTCCATCTTCATAGCATCACCAAGGTCACAAGGAACACAAATATTGTATTGTAACAAGTCTCTCTTGATGGGAGAACCTATAATACAAACGCCTTTTGGAGGGGGGACCGGCTCCAAGTAAATCCGGTCCTCAACTATTGTCATGTTCTCTAATACTCTCTCTCTCTCTTGCAAAGGTATTGTTCATGCCAAGTTAATTAAGTACTATGTTTATGTTGCTACCATCAATTAAGTTCACCCTCTAAGTTCTCAAAGTGATCACATAAAAATGCTCACTTTAATTCTCTTAATTCCGCTACTCTCAAAGTTCATAAGCAATTCCCATCACAAATTGGGAGATGGAAGTCAAGCAAAAGTGAAGTGGTTTTTCATCAAGATAGTAGTGGGCGTATTCTCCAGTGCATTATAGTTTTAACTAGTGGGTGAGGTAAGATTGCAATATTCAATCTCACATTGAGTGGGATGAAAAAAGAATAATACTACCACTCATATCCCTAATATTAGGATAAATCATTTGCGTTTACATCCGTTCTTAGGTCATTGCACCATATGTCACGTGTAAGAGATTTTCCCCATACCCTCTTATTTGTGTGAAAATGACCCTCCTTCCTAGTGTCAAGCCTAAGGTAGGTCTGGGTAGTGGGTCAAGGATCGGGATGCTCATGTGGTTTAGGGGGCTATATTTGGCAGGCCAAGGGCCTATATATTGTGTTTGGGTGGACAGTTGCATGCATCAGTTCCTAGTCTCCTCATATTGGTATCAAAGTTCAAGAAAGCACGAGAGCTATGGAGGAGGGGGAGAGCCGGTGTGGAGAAGCATGGCAAGTGGTCTTCTCTCTCTCTCTCTCTCTCTCTCTCTCTCTCTCTCTCTCTCTCTCTCTCTCTCTCTCTCTCTCTCTCTCTCTCTCCAATGCAAGGCTATGGCGGTTCTGCGGGGGTGAAGAACAGTTGCAGGCCGTGGAAGTTTTTGGAGATCTTTTTTTTTGCATGTATGTAAGAGTTCGTGAAGAAGACGAAGAAGGCTATGTCAAAAAAGTGCAGCGTGTGGGTATGGTTGCCTCGTAGAGTAGGAGCAAATCGATCAACATTGAACTACAATCTTTCTAGTTTGGCGAGTTCGTGTTATCGTGGGGAGGAGTTTTCAACATCACTAAGATTGCAACCAAGATCTGTAGCTTGTAGTATTGCATCATCCTCGTTCTTTATTTGGGCACTTAGCATCACTTACATAGCTCAAGAGCTTCTTCTTCACATGCAACCACCCAAGGGGAGGGCCCTCAAGGTTAAAAATCTAGATAAGGGAGCATGCCCACATGGAGCACACCCCATCACATGCCCTCTTCTAGCGGAGACGAGGATGGTGGGAGAATTTCCGACAAAGACAACAATCTACATCAATGTTCTACTGCAAAAAGTCTACAATTTTGAAATCACAGAACGTTGATAGGTTGAATAAGAATTCCATAACTCCTTGACCATAGTTTGCACGGAAAGTTGATATTGCAAATAATTATGGAACTTATTTAGAATCCATGCAAGGCATGGTGGTGGTCATGGAGCACTATGGACATGCAAGGGTGTTGCGAGTCCCAGACAAGCAATACCTAGATTGTAATTCGGGCAAGACCCTAGGTAGCAAGAAGTAGGAAATCTATTGCAAAATAATGGATTTATTATCTAAATGATGCAAAGGTTTTCAATAAAGAATTTATCAGTTTTCTTCTTGGTTGAAATTAATTTGATTATTACGACGGTGAGGCAAGTCAACACAAGTACTTCATGAGGTACGTAATTGATTTTCACTTTTATTAGAATGTGCTCGATAGCTATGGCATACAATGGATGCGTGTGCTGCCATATAATTTTTTCCATAATTGTGCAATTTAAGTATTCAAGGCACAAGCAAGGCTTGTGGCAATTACCATAAGCACCATTTTTTTTGCCAAATACACTATAGTAAAGAGCAAAGATTGGTTTGATGACCACAGTCAACAAGACTTGAGTAAGGAACGGTTCTAATAAGAAGCACGGCTTCTCCCCATGCAATGCATTGGCAAGAGCACTTCAAATGAGTATAATCATCAGGTTTGAGATTTCCTATTTTCATGAGTTTTTTAGCTTTATATATGATTTCATACTGCAAGATGTTTCCAAGCGGTTAGCTTTTGATGCAAAAGCGAGGCCAAGAAGGTCACAAGTACTTACTAACTATTAATATGGGAAGGCTTGTTGCTAAAAAATTTGAAGGATCCAAACATGTTTGGCATGGCTAGTTCTTTGTAGTTCAAGAAACTTGCAGACATCTCTCTTTCTACATCTCCAAGTTTGGCGTTTGAATTTTTTCTAGGGCATGTCTCCTAGGCAAAATGTTTCTGCACTTGATCAAGACAATGGTCCAAGGTGCACCACGGCTTCTACACATATGCAATATTTTATATGAGCCAACCATACTACATGTGCTACTAATTTCTATACCAAGGGTGGAAATTCAAGCAAGTTGGTAAGGAAGTTATAGTTTACAACTTTGAACTAATCTTGCAAAAGTTTTTATCATGCCAACTTGACAAGCAAAGGTTGCTTCAATCAAGTAGATTTTGGCAGTAAGATAGCTATGTTTCCTAAGCTATTTACTCACTATATTGGGCAATCTAAGGATTTCCAATTATATGTACAATTCGGCAAGGCCTATTCTCTATGAAAACTTGAGAGACGATTCATTTTCTTTTGCATTGACATATGTTTGTCAGTAGGACAAGCTATTGGATATGAGCACGGGCTCCATCCTACCTTATCTTTTTCATGTATTTATGCGAAGAAAGGTTTCAATTTAGGGCATATTCTCCAGGGGTGTACCTTTAAGAAACTATTCATATAACGTGCATTCAAAGGGTATCAAAAAACGTCCTTTTACTTACATGCTTAAGGTAATAGAATGACCCCTTTTTCTTCAAAAAATTTATGGGTTTTTCTCTAAAAAATCATTTTAAAAACCCCTTCTGTTAATATAATCCTGTTTAAATTTTAAAATTTGCGCAATTAAAAATCCCTTTCATTCGAACTCACGTGGTAACTTACATGTCCAAGAGGTGAACCCCCAAGGGGAATATTGCATAGAAGTTTCTAAAGTTTGGAATATGCTATTAGCATACAAACTTGGGAAAACTTTGCAACATGTCCGAATGCTTTTCACTAGAGGTCAGAATGAACAAATCCAAGAGGGCATGCAAGGGACATCCAACATCTCCAAGTCAGGTTCAAGCAAAGGCAACTCGTCTCCAAGGAGCGACAAGTTTACACAATTTTAAGTTCTTTTTTCTTATCTTTAACTTTTCATTTGGAAAAAAAAATCCCTATTGTTCAAAGCAAAGTGCTTTGACAAATCTAACAAGAAGCAAGGCTTCATTTCCATTCCACTGTGCTACCCTTTGACTTAGGATCAATGGTCATCATGACCCACAGGTTTGACAAATTGGCAACATACGGATATAAACTCACATTTTATGTTTTACAACATCCAACTGTGACGTATCCGTGCCAATACAAATTGTGCAAGGCACATATATCATTGGGAAAAATTGTTGAGATTGATATTGTAGCCAAGGGCTTAATATCATTATTTTGCTAATATGCATGCATGGCATGCCAATACGGTGGGATCTATTACATTGAATCATTGTTTATGCTTCCACTATACCATCAGCTACTGTGTTCATGAAAAATTAAGGATGGTATCTTGGCTTGTGACCATTATATATGTCTACAATAGTGGGCACTTTTATATGTCTACAATGGTGGGCACTTTTACATCATTGTCTCTCCACACAAGTTGCAGCTAATATCAATGATGCTTTATCTAGATAGTAAGTAGTCATGGCCTCGCTATCAATCAAGTAATTCATGAAAACACATGAATAACCTAAGAGAGCCTTAACATAGGGGATTCCTTGTTTTTCCACCCAAGAAAATTTAGTATGACTATCTTCTTTGGGGTGTTAGACATCTGTTCATGGAGAGATAAGATCCAGTTGTGAATAAGCTTCCAACTTGAGAAGATATGTTGCTTAGTGGCAGCATTGATTGTGTCTCTAAGAGTGGTATTTTCATAGGTATGACCCAGCTAATACACAATCACTCCATAGGTGTTGAGGATCACAGTTTAATCTCATCATAGTTGTAATTTCTAGGAAAGAAATCTACACTTTGCCAAGGGGTAGTGGACAAGTTCATTTTCCCAAGTTGATTCCAATCAGTGTTAAACACGGTAGAGTGTGTTGGTCACCATTGATTGCTAGTTTGAGAAATCTTCATACAGAGTCTAACCAAGGGGTTTGACACTATAGATTGTAACCAAGGGGTTTGGATTTCCAAGGAAAGACCTAGGGTTACAAGTGCAGTACTACTTGATTTTTAGTAATCTTTCAATTAGTGTTACTAGGCCTTTTCAGGTAGGAGATTTGGTTATGTGATATTTGACTACGGGTAAGTGAACACTATGTTCACCTCCAAGTACACATATGATTTGGTTTTATTTCATTTTTCAATAGGCTTTGATTTACTTGGTTAACTAGGATGCATAAGATTAAATGCTTTCATCCATTTTTCTCTTCACAGACATGACAAGGTCATGTAGGAGCACAAAATTTTGGGGCCATAGTGTCCTAGATACGTTTATGCATTATGAAGTTATGGACCTACATGGTAGGGTTTTTTTTGGAACATGATATCACAGTAACCCAAAGAATATAATCAAAATATCTACATGTATACCGAGCTCTTGCAAGTTTGGCCTTACAGAGTGCTTCAAAATTTCTTTGAGCCTTAGAGTGCTTCAGAAGTCCTTTGATGTATTTGTACTCTTGTGCATGTAGGTATAGGTTGCACCGCATAGGGGAGTGAGCTAATCCCACGGGTATCCCATTCACTTGCATGAAGGTGCTACCATTGCATTGGACTATCCTATTGTCAATCAACCATGAGTTGAGAGATACAACTTGTTCTTTGGAAAAGAAGTTGATTCTTGTACACTTTGTTGGTCCAATGGCCTTCTGAACATAGTGTAGGAAAATTTTTGAATGAGACTTACATGAACTAGGTATATTATATAGAGGACAAATTTATTACAATTTTTTAAGCCATTCTTCCCCTATTGTGGGATGCTCCCATAAAACATTTTACTATTTGTTGATTTAACATATATGGTCTTTTGAGGTAGGCATTTACTACATCATAGAGGGGATCTAGTAGCCACCAAGCTCATACCTTTAGATTATGGTATAACAAAGTTTTTTGGTTTAAGAAAGTCGATCTATGTTTCAATGTAGTTATAATAATTTTCAATGAGCATGCAAATAATAATGAGATTTGGGAGAAGCAACAGCTAGCTCCACTTGTAATCCAACTAAAAGTTTGTATTGTGTGCTTTATAAATGGACATAAGGAAGGGTAATTCCAATTCGTTATTAGTAAGAATAGAGTGCAATACTTATTATGTTTTGCAAGGATTCCTTGGCTATTGATATGTGAGGGATGAAATCTTTTTCTACCAACATGCTCTAGCAAACATCACCAAGTAATACATACATACACAAATTGGGTTGTTAGATGCTTTGTCTAAGCAAGTAATGCAGTATCTATGTCCAAGATCTTTAATGAGAGGGTCAACGTCATAATTTTCTTGACATGTTTCTTGCGTGCTCCTTCAAGAAGAATTGTGGACATGTATTGGTACCCCAAAGAATATAATCAAAATATCTACATGGATATATGAGCTCTTGCAAGTTTGGCCTTAGATAAACAAGATTTAGGACATAATGGAAAGGATTGAGGATCCAAGCTTATCCATAATCTTCAAAACTTATGAGGTTACATTGAATTTAATGGCTCATTCCAATATTTACAACAAGTTTTAGGGGTGGTGATACCTACACCATCAGGCATAACAAAAAAAAAGTTAGTATTTTACCATGCATGGACTACAAGCATCAAATATTCAAGAAAAAATTTGTTGATGGTCATTGTAAGTAGTGGAGGGAATCATTAAGGTTATTACATGAGACTTGGCCATGTCCATGTATGGTTGGTTGGAGAAGTAGGGGTCAATAAGGTAGTCTAAAATAACAGGCAGTTCCATGGTGTTCTTTTTTAGAAAAGGAGTGGGGGAATGGGCAGATGGAGAGTCAAACGGGAGTGAAGTGGTCTTTCATCAAGGTAGTAGTGAGGGTATCCTCCTACGCATCATAGTTTTAGATAGTGGGTGAGGTAACCTTGCATGGACTCTAACACTGCATGGGCTGAAAAAGAAAAAAAAAGTACCACTCATATCCCAAATCTTAGGATAAATCCTTTAAGTGTGTATACATCCTTTTCTAGGTTATCGTACCATATGCCATGTGTAAGAGGTCTTTCCCATACCCTCGTGTGTGTGTGTGTGTGTGTGTGTGTGTGTGTGTGTGTGTGTGTGTGTGTGTGTGTGTGTGTGTGTGTGTGTGTGTGTGTGTGTGTGTGTGTGTGTGTGTGTGTGTGTGTGCGCGCGCGTGCGTCTTTATGATTAATTATCTAACAATATTTTGATTTAACAAACTATTGAACCATACAATGGGACTAGAGAATAGACAAGGTTTACAAAAATACATACAAATACATCTTTATAGTAAATAAAAGTGACAGAGACAAGATTGTACATTGACAACATTTGGACTGGATGTATTAATAACAATTGTACACTTCACGCATATATATACTTATCAAAGAAGTGTTACAAGTACTATCTATACATTGTTTACAAGTACCAAAACCAGCATTGGAAGATCTCCAACTATTACTGCAGTTCCCTTTGTAATCCCAAGGAAGGAACCTCTTCCCTTCCACCATCCAAGAACACAAGCACGTCGTACTAGCATTACTTGGGAAACAGGTGTCAATGACCCCTTCCCCTTGTTATCGGTGTCCAAAAGTACAAAGAGACTAACAGTCTAGTAGAGATTAGATTTTATGACAAGAAAAAGTAAAAATTTGGGCAGCATTTCCTTTGTAAAATGGACAATTTCTCACATATCCATTTGATGCCATCTCTGATGAGACCCTCACATGACGTTTAAGGCTTCTAGCAACCAATCCAAAGCTAAATTATTCCAAAGTAAAAAGTTGTAACTGTGTTATTTTCAAGTCAAAAACCATCAAGCTATGCCTCAATTCAAATTGCTAAGTTTAACAATTATGCATAGTAAGTGTAACCATTCGATATGTTTTTTTAAGTTGTTTAGTGAGGCTCAATATTCCAAACCCCAATTATCCCAATTAACAAGAATCACCAGATGTGCATATCTTTTATCAAAAGAGACATGTATGTGGATCCAAGCAATCGCGCAAAAAGCTATCCTCTTTTAACCTCAAGAAAATCCAATTTTTGGAATAGTTAACCTTTATGAATTTTGTCGTATTAAAACCATGAGATTGCAACTTTCAGTCTATGTAATTAAAAATGAATGTACAGCTTGACGTAGGTTTTAGAGCTCAGCCCCAAAAAAGACCGTCAGAGAGCTCAACCAAAAAGTCTTCATGAGTCATAACAATGCCTTCCTACATTTCGGATCTGCTTCTTTCATAGACTCGAGAATAGGAAATGCGTATAGGATGGTCATCCCAACAACCATCACTCATATAGAATCCATATGATGAATGCCCAACAGTCCTCTTCATTTTAAAGTTAATAACCATTTATAATCTATATTATGTACGCAGAAATTTCGACAGCATTTCCTTTGTACATGCTGAGTCATTTCAAAAAAATCCAGTCAATGTCATCTCCCATGAGACCCTCACATGAGGTTGTATGCAAAACGAATAATGACAATCATTTCCACAAACATTTATCATTGAGTTTCAGCTGATTAGATGTCAAACACGACACTTCTACACTTTCTTTAGCATCTTTATTACAGAGTTATCTGCTTATGATTTCACCTAAGGCTTCAAGGCATACGAATACAAGTAGGACATTAATCCCAATTTAGATTTAGTAAGTCTCAGCTCGCTATTTGCTGAGTGTGTCAACATAGAAAAAGAAGCATTTACCAAAATGTATTTTAAAGAAAACTACAAGCATATACCACTTCTAATTTTACTGAGTAGGTGCAGATGCGCCTACCTTGATGATGATAATTCCCTTGTCTGTACCCCATGCGGGTATGACAATTTGTGTTCATCGAGAATGGCGTTCAGCTTTTGAGGAGAGCCAGGTTGAACCACTAGCTCATGTGTGTTGTGACAGTGAAAGTACGAGGAGATATCATCCTGCCATGATGTTGTACGAAGCCAGCTCACGATCAAGAGGTGTTTTTTTAAAAAAAACTTTCAAAAGCTTGCCTCGTACCTGTGCAAGGGTGAGTGTGTGTGTGTGTGTGTGTGTGTGTGTGTGTGTGTGTGTGTGTGTGTGTGTGTGTGTGTGTGTGTGTGTGTGTGTGTGTGTGTGTGTGTGTGTGTGTGTGTGTGTGTGTGTGTGTGTGTGTGTGTGTGTGTGAGAGAGAGAGAGAGAGAGAGAGAGAGAGAGATGCAATCTTGATAAGCGAGTAGGGATCCAAGGAATGGTGAGTACCAAGCAGGTTTTGTTTGTATGCACGAGCGCCTGTATTTGTGCCTTGACACTCCTTGCAAACGGCCAATACCAGGTTGTGTACTCGTTTATTGCCTGTCCACGTAATAATGATCCCAAACAGGGTAGTCGACATGCAAGCTAATAATAGAATAGGATTGGATTACATAGCATGAATAAAGCACTAATCAGAGTAGGTAGTTTTAGGTGACAAAGCTGCCCAACTAGAAGGTATTTAAAACATACCCAGTTTTGGCAGACCACTTGGGTGATATGGGAAGAGGGAAGCTTTGGTGCATGCACCACTCGGACTTAGAGTGGAGTTGAGGGAAGGAAATCCGCTAAGCACTGCTTACAATATTTTAGGTAGGACCTCAGTATCAATATTAGAGTAAGTGCACGTATATGCACATACCCATGTGGGGACAAGACATTGTCCAAGGTCTTCATACACTTCGAATGATTTATGTTTGTTGAGGGAATGCAACAACTTTTTATTGAGATAAGAAGAAGCTTGGTTTAGACACTACAAGATTAAATTAAGGCCCATGTAAATGTGTGTGTGTAAGTTATGGGTTCATGAGAAATAGTACCTTTCCTATCTATACTTGTGTGTGTGTGTGTGTGTGTGTGTGTGTGTGTGTGTGTGTGTGTGTGTGTGTGTGTGTGTGTGTGTGTGTGTGTGTGTGTGTGTGTGTGTGTGTGTGTGTGTGTGTGTGTAGTTGTTTTAATATAAATAATAACACATAATTGAACTTTTACATTCAAAAGACAGCTGGCTCCAGAGAAAGGGAAATGATAAGTACAAAAACAACTTAGTCTTAGAATTATTTTTGTACAATGCTTATAAGAATGAAGCCTCATTCCAGTATACAGTTATCATAAGTACTTCCTCTACAGTAGTTCTATGTGTAATCATGTGTGGACAGTTGCTTTTAAGCCAAAAAAGCCTCCAAGATAAGATATAGTCCTTACCTGCATCCATCCAAACAAGACAACAGATATGTTAGCATTGGATATGTTTTACAGGTATCAACGGACTATACCAGTTGTTATCCATGTCCATCTCTTAACTTTTTTTTTAAACTTACAAGCTTGGTCCAAAGTAAAAAAAGTTTTATCATCCCAAAGTTTATTTAGTACTTTATACTTACCACAGGGCCATAACCTTTTGAGTTTCTATTTGCCAAATTATTGAGGCTTTGTCTAAAAGACCTGAATACCATTTAATAAGTTCAAAAATTGTTTTTATTTACTGATAAAGTTTTTGCTAATATGGAATCTCATCCTTCCTAATTTTATAAGTCACAATTTCATAGCAAGCCAAGTGGTAGAGAACTTATGTGGTAAACTAGCTCGTCTACTTGTCAAACCAAAAAAACAAGGGCTAGCTATAAATGCTTAATAGTGTATAGCATCATCTTGACCAATGAGCTGATATTGGACAGTTTTATAAATGTAGCTTCGGGCCCTAATCCCCCGAATTAGCCCACGTTTATTAGAACATGCAGTTATCATCGTGTAAAAGGGCAATAAACGACCTCAAAGTTTTACTAAGTCAACCCACATGGTGGGGTCTTTTTGTAAGCGACAGTCATCATGATGTCAAGTCACAGTGACAATACCATATGCAAGAACCAATAATCATCCGGGATATACCCTTCCATCCCAAAGCTCCATTATGCATCGACGGGATACTTACCTTTTCAGTGGGCAAAAGAAACCACCACAAAGTTCAGTAAGCCAACCCACACAATAGGTTTTAACAAAATTTGTAAGCGATAGGCATGATGATGTCAAGTCACAGCGCCAGTACCATGTGTAAGAACCAATAATCATCAGGTGTATATCCTCCATCCCAAAGCTCCAGGTTACTTACTTTTTCAATGTCAATCCAAGAGGCAGTTACCATACAATACTCCTACACATCAGTGCACAGAAAACAACGCTATCTGCGTTGATAATTTACTTACCACCAAATTATGCCAAATCAAGTAATTTTAGACAAATAAATCTCCTAAAAAACCATATGTGGCTTTTACTGGAGAAAATCCAAAACCCAGTTGAGGGGTTAGAGTAACAAAAACCATTCAACTCTATGTACTTGTAATGTAGAGCAACCCCATTCGGTGAGCTATATCAGGCATCCCGTGCAGGTGATCAAAACACCCTAGCATGGTTATGTTTATGAAATCTAAACAAGAAAGAAAACTGCGTTCAGTAGATAGTGACAAACGTGAGTTGTTTGAGCTAACAGCTCCATGTTGGTGTAGCAGTAAATATTGGAAACCAACACACAACCCTCTCTCTCAAAAAACACACACCCAAAGCTAAGTGAGGGGTAGAAAGCGCCTTCACCTCCTTAAATAAAGGGGGAAAACACCATCACCCCTGGCATGCGCAGAATCCTCCCAGGTATTGGGTGTAGTATGCGCCTTCTAGGAATCGACACCATGCGGCCGCCTCGGCAGTGGTCCGGCTCACCATTGCAAAGATTTTTTACCACGGCGCCTCACGGCAGAGTAGGTAAGTGTAAAATAGAGAGATCCACGTTTTTTTAACTTGCCAGTTACTGTTTAAGTGGCAGTTATTAGCCTATAAGGGCTCTACCCCATGGTAGATTTCAAACTTAGTGTACAAAACTGAAGCTATTTTCCCAAGATGACATTATTAGGGTTTAGTAGAGTTTTTTCCAATATGCTGAAAGCTCAAAAAAGCAAGTAACAAAGTGTGTGAGTGTGTGTACCCACCCTGTCCCAGGCACCAAACACAATGGGTCGATAGTAGGCCCATTGTTAATGGTCCTACTACCTTATTAAGATATGAGAATATTATGGTTGAAGTGTAACCCAGGCCAATCATGCTGAGTGAGTGATAAGCAAATTTTATCAATTATGTCGTATCTATTGAATCCATTAAGGCAATACTTTTTTATAAGTAGTTTGATACTTTCCCAAGCAAGGAGGTAATTGGAGGAGGAGTAGACAATTAAGTAAAGCAGGCCAATACAAGTGCTAAGAGCCACTTTGTGGGGTCTATTACTATTCCTTTTTATGAACTCAAAGGGTGGAAGGTTCAGAAGATCTCTTTTCCAAAGAAAATTTAGGTCATATTCTCCAACACAAGGTACATGCAGAGAAAAAGAAAAGCTAAAGAATTGTAGTGAGGTGCAGAAAAACCTATTGGATGTAGTGAACCCTTGTATAGAAGTGGGATTTATTTTTAAACAGTTAGGATATATTTGACAGATCTCTTCTGAAAAGGATTTATTGTTGATGCTCAGTAAGTCATCCATATACCTGTAAGTGTGTTTGAACAGTAAAAGTTTATCACTTTTTTCCCCCATGGCTTTGAGAAACCATTTGTATTCCAAGAAGGCAAGAAAAATGTTACACATAAGCGGGGAGCAGGAGAAGACCATGGGGATGCCAAGGATTTGATTAAAACAGTGTCCTCCATTGAGAATGGTGCAGTTACTAAGTAGCCAAGATATAGAAAGACATAGCTTCTCTTCATTAAAGTGTAATGGGTGGAACAAGTGTGTCTTTTTAATCCATTCTATGTTTCTTGGAAAGAGAAATGTAGAAGACACCCTTTTTTCTAGCATTAATAAATGCAAGTTTGGTATAGAACTTCTTTAAGTCCAAGATCCCCTTCTATGGGGATATTCTCATAACACTAAGTAATATCTGCTGAAAAGAGGTGAAATTTTGTTTAGGGAGGTTAAGAGAAACTTGTGTAGAGTTTTTTGTTATCCAGAAGGGGTTGTATTATACTTGTAAAAAGTAATAGCCGATTTTTTGTTTAGAGGCACATACTAGTTCAGACTCTGCAAGTATAAGGTCAAGATAAAGAGTAATATCTTTAGTAAAATTCGTAAAGATGCCATTTGAGGCATCAAATATCCATCTAAATTTATGTTTATGAATTTTGTAGGTGGAAAAAAGTACTGAAAATTTAGTATCCTGGAGAGGATAGCCCATACTTTCTAAGTATCTTGAGATGTTATTGGTAACATCTTATAGAGATGTGTTGATTTTTGTGATTTCCTTCCCAGATATCCTGGATTGTGCTGATTTCTAGGCTAGGTTTTTACAAATAAGAGTGGGACAATTAGAGCTTTTATCCAGCCCTAGTATGAACCAATTCTTTGATAATTTTTGAAATCCAGTCCCAAGTTGTGGTGTTATCCAAGAGCTATTTGTAGATAACCATTCTCTAGGAATTTGAGAGATTTTTTGAAAAAAACATTCTTCCATCATTTTGGTTAAGTCCAGTAGGACTGTCATCTCTAGTCGGACAGAACTGACAAGGTTAGCTAAGCAGCTCAATAGAGTTGATAAGGCAAGATATGGGTTTTTGAGATAGTTAGGTATGTGGTTAAGCCCTTTAGCCAAGATTTTTCGGACTTTGATATTTTTAATGATGTCAAGATCACAAGTACTAACATGCATACCATATGTATCAAAGTCTTTGCAAAATGTGACAAACTGATTGCAGATACATTCTGGAATTGACTTATTTTAAGAAAATCGTTGATGTATATCAAATCCTTAATAGATGGTTGATATTTCCAGTCAAAAAGTACATTGTCCACAATTGTGTTTCCCAAAGAGTAAGTCAAAGCACTCACAAAAAAGTGTTTTAGGGTGTATTCAGTCGAGAAGCTGATTTTGAAAGAGACAATGTACGTAAATAAAGTCTTGGCTTGGACCTTTTTTGTTGAGAAATTTCCTTCCACATGGGCTCACTGCCACCTGCATGTTCATCAATGATTAAAAATCAAGAAAGTTTTTGATAGGGGTGTTCCTGCCTCTTCCTCATTGTAGCTACAAGATTTCCCTCGATTAGAGGAAGAACTAGGTGTCAAAAGAGAAGTAAAAGAGTTGGGAGTAGCAAGGGAATTGGGTATTTTTAGTGAAGGGGAGTCATCTTCATTAATACAAGGCTTGAGTAAGCTAGTGATAATCTTTACCCCTTTGTAATTGGCTTAAGTGGTGAGATAAATCCCAGGTTCATCAGACTTTAGTTCTTTCAAGATATCCAACATTATCCCTCAAAAGATGTTGAAAGCTATTTGAGCAATAACTATCTATTTAGCTTGGCCACCCAACCAAGAAAAAATAAGGGAGAGATGAAAGTCCACTAGTTTCTCAGGGAAGAGCAAGTCAAGATGGTTGAGAATAAACCAAATAGCATGGTCAAACCACATGATACTGGATTTGCGTGTAGCCTTAGGGTCAAGAAACTTGTAGGCGCATTTGACATAGGGTCAAGAAACATTCCAAATGGATTCAGTGTAGAAATCTAGGTTACTTTTGGCAAACTCCATGTTTCCCTTTGTTCGAATGTATAGGCCTGTATTAAAAGGCATTTGGAACGATCAATGAGGTTGAGGTTGAAGGGGGCTCTAATGAGTTCCCCTTTGTCAAGGAATTGTCCACCTTTTAAAATTTTGAGTTTGCAGTCTTCTACAATAGAGGTAGGGAGATTAGCTAGGTAGACCCAGGTTTCACTAAGAATAGGTGCTAGAAAGGCTTTCTTAGGTGAGACCTAGAGTTGATGGTCTACCCCAAAAGATTCAATTTCAATCTGCCTAACTGGTAGGAAAGGAAAAACTTTGGAGATTTTTGGTACCTTTTCTAAGAGGTTAGAGTCATTGAGGGAACAAAGACTACTCTAAAATTCCTTGACAGCTTCTAGAGTCGCACTATCCCTACAAAAGATACCACCTATTTGAGGGATAGCTAGAGTAGCTAGGGTGCTGATGAAAGAGGGATTGAGGCCACATAGTTTTTTTAAAAAGTTGGATAGGTCAACTCCTGAGGATGAGAATAGGACAAGTTCATGCTGATATTGTACAAAAAGTATAGGAAGCTGAGCTTTGTATTGGGAAATAAGATTAAGACCATCTTTGGAATCCTTGTCCAAGGTAGCCAAAACTTTGACCCAATCATTAAAAGACAGCATATGTAAAATAGACATCTTTTTGTCTATGGTAAGAGCCGAGTCATATATTAGTTGGGAAGCATCCAAGCTGCTAATACATCTGAGGACCAGAGATGTTGCTACAGAAAGGGGTTCAAAGGATAATTCCAAGCCTTGCGAGAGAGCAAGGGTCTGCAATATACAAAAGAGTTAGTGTGGTAACCACTATTGAGCTATTAGAAGCTTGACAGGAGCCGGTGCTATTTTGGTGTCGAAAGACCCTCTCTTCTATTCCTTGCAATTAATGGTATTCGAGCCGCAGGTACAGTAGCTTGAGTGCTTTTTCTAAAGGGGTAAAGAGGAGTAGCAACTAGGGCTTGAAGTGCCAAAGTACACCTTAAAAGTTTACACCTAAAAGTTGTTAGAATGGCTGACAATAGTAAAGAGAGTGAAATTAATGTTGATAACTTTGATTTTGCTCATGAGCAAGCTACTAATGATGCTTCAATGCTTGTTAACTATCTTGTTTCTAGGCTTCAACAAGCCATGGGCAATCCATCTCTCCAAAGTGAAGTGCAACGGCAGCTCCGTGCTCACGGGATTCTCCAAGCTCATCACCATGACGAGAGAACACCTAGGAAGCCTCCTTGTGAGACTACCAAAAGAGGTCTCTCTCTGATTCGGGAAGAAGAAGAGAATCCATATGAAGGGCTCAAGAATTTACTTCTTGATGATGCATCTCCTTCCCAAAGGAGAACTCAAGAGCCTCCACCGAAGGAACGAGAAAGAAGTGAGTCTCCCGCCACCTCGGCGGAGATGGCTCCACGAAGACGGCGGGCTAAACGATCTCCATCACCACCAAAGCGGAGAAGACCATCACACTCTTCTCCATGCCATAATTCAAAGAGGGATGATAAAAAGCAAGAGAAGAAAAAGGCGAGAAAGAGGACACCCTCTTCTCCATCTTCTTCATCCTCTTCCTCTTATGAAAGTGATGGTGAAGACAACGAAGATCAAGACAAGAAAAAGGTGAGAAAGAGGTCACCCTCTTCTCCACCTTCTTCAAATTCTTCACCTTCTGAAGAAAGTGAAGATGCAATATTTGAACCATCAAAAAGAAGAGGCCATAGGAAATCCTATGCCGCATGGAAGAGGTCGTCCAAGTTGAAGAAATTCAAAGAGGGAGGGAAGAGCATCTCTTCCCTTACCTATGATGGCACCTTTGGTGCTACAGACAAAGTCTTGGCCTTTATCCAACAGTTCGATGCGGCGTTTGGAGATGAGGGCTTCACGGAGTCCTCTAAGCTACGCCATGTAGCTATGCACTTTCAAAAGTTTGCCAGGCAATGGTGGTCTAGCCTACAAGCCAACAATGAAGCTCCACGAACATGGAAAGCTTTAAGAGCTTCCATTATGAAGCAGTTTTTGGCCACCGATGCCAAAGACAAAGTACTCACCGAATGGCGAAGCTTAAAGCTCTCTCCCAATGAATCCATCCACAAATATGTAGACAAGTTTTGGGACCTACAACTCAAAGCCATTGTCTTTAAAAAGTTGGATTTTGGAGAGCAAAAGCAACAATTTTGTGCGGGCTTAACCGAAGAAATGGCGGAGTATGTCAACTCCCAAAGGCCACGTACCATATCAACAATAATATAACCTTCCTATGGTGGCCTCTCGAATCAATTTCCAAACGGGGGCTAAAAGAAATAATAAGCCCCCGGAAAACAAGGGTTCCAATGAGCCTAAGGGGAAGGACAATGTCCAAAAGTCTCCTAAGGGCAACTCCAACAAAGCTAAAGAGAAGGGAGTTTACAAAGGTAAGAATAAACTCTCTCCTGAAGAGCTTGAGCGTTATCGTAAGGATAACCGGTGTTTCAAGTGCGGCGAACAAGGGCATGCGTACCGCGCTTGTCCCCAAAAGAACAACCGCCAAGATCCTCCTAGAGCTTCCTTGGTTGAAATCCAAGAGGAGGAGACTCACCAAACTCACCACAAAGGATCTCCTCTATGCCATGCTTGGGGAAAGGTACTTCATGACGCAGACCAAGCTCTCCGACAAACAAATGAGGTGGGCAAATTTCCTTTCGCAATTTCATTTTCATATTGCTCACATTGCTGGCAAGCATAATCAAGTAGATGATGCACTCTCAGGACGGCCGAGAGTGAATGCGGTTTCCATAGCAACTCACAATGATCTATCTTCAATGATAGATGAGTACGCTATTGATCCGATTTTAGAGATGTGATTTCAGCCCTTGCATTAGGGAAGAAAGAAGAACCATTTACCTTACAAGATGGTTATCTTCTCCATGGAAAATAGACTATGCGTTACTAACTCACTACGTGAGAAAGTAATGTATGAATCTCATGCTCCACCTTATGCGGGGCATAGAGGGATTCAGTCTACCTTAAAGGGAATTGAGACATATTTCTATTGGCCTACCATGAAAGTGAACATACAAGAGTATGTTTCTAAATGTGTGGTATGCCAAAAGACAAAATTTGATAGAGGGAAGCAACTTGGATTGCTTCAACCCTTGCCAATCCCTAATTCACCATGGGAGAGCATATCCATGGATTTTATCTTTGGATTGCCTAAGTCTATCCATGCGAATACAGGAATATGGACAATAGTAGACAGGTTCAGTAAACAAGCTCATTTTATACCTGTCAAAAAGACTATCAAAGCCCATCTAATGGCAACCCTCTTCATTTCACAAATTTTCAAGTACCATGGCTTGCGAATGTCCATAGTGTCGGATAGAGATCCTAGAATGACCAGTAATTTATGGAAGGGTCTCTTTGAGAATTTAGGGACAAGGCTAAACTTCTCTTCGGCCTATCATCCACAAACGGATGGCCAAAGTGAAATAGCTAACCTAACCATTCTCGATCTACTAAAAGCCTATGTAACGGAAGTAGATCAAAGATCCCAATGGGAGAAGTACTTACCCTTAGTGGAGTATGCTTACAATAACACTGTACATACATCCACGGGAAAAGCACCTTTCGAGGTAATTGAGGGGAGATCAAAAAGTCCCTTGCTACTTAAGGTACATGGGAAGATCTTCGCTGCAGATGAGTATAGCCGAGACCTACAAGAATCTTTTCAAAAGATTAAGGATGCTATCTCTATCTCACAGCAAAGGCAAAAGGCTGCTGCTGACAAGCACAGAAGAGCCCAAGCCTTTAAAGAAAACGATTGGATCTTGTTAAAGTTTCCCAAGGCTGGATTAAGGCACACGACGGGCAAGAATCCTACGGGCCACCAAAAGTACTATGCTAAACTAGCAAAAAGGTACTATGGTCCCTTTCAGATTCTTAGGCCAATCAATGAGATGGCCTATCAACTCAAGTTGCCCAATCATCGGCTCATACACAATGCTTTCCATGTGAGCCTATTAAAGCCTTACAAAGGAGAGCCACCTCAAGAACCAACTATTGAAGACCCGTCGGAGATCGAGGACCAAGAGGAGGTGCTGCAGCCCGAGTCCATTCTCCGACATGAAGACAAGGTGCTAAGAGGCGGTAAGACTATCCGACGATATCTTATTAAGTTTAAGAATTATCCTTTTGAAGATGCTAGATGGATGCAAGGCATACAATTAAAGGATAACCTAAACCTTGTCAATGCTTACAATGCTTCCCAATGAGTAAGCAAATGTACAAAATGTTAAAAATGAACAATGTTTTTGTCTTATAAGACTTTCTTTTTCTTTATTGTGCACCAAAATGAAGTAGTATGCATGCTTAGATCAAGTTTGCGGAGACGACGTCCCCCAAACACCAAGTAGAGCTTGTCACTCTACTATGGAAGATTGATAGGACTAATGTGCAAACATGCTTACGGCAGCCTAAGTCTCTCAAGCGCCAAATGGACTAGTCATCGATTGTGGAATGATGTCGTAGGGTAACATACGGATCCTCTACCCGCTAAGAAAAGGACTCATGAATATGCTTTATCTTCTCTACACCATAGTCGAGGACGACTATGATTTCAAGAGAGAGGTAATGTCATAATAATCAATATCTAATTCTCCTAAATGATTTTCTCATATTAAACTGATCATTTAATGTGGGAAAGTGCCAGGGGAGAAAAGCCTAGAATATTGGTTAAGCTAGCAGACCGGCCACAGTAGGGATCCAAAGGAGGGAAAATAGGGATCCAAAGGGGGGGGGGGGGGCATCTGCAAAAGAGCCATGTGAAACAATGGGCTAAAAAGACCCTAAGGTTAAGCCCATTAAGACTTCCAAAATGCTAAGGTTCCAAAATTCAAAGGTTGTGTCCAAAGGGTTAAAGCTTAGGGGGAATTGGATGCTTTGTGTGCTCTCCAAAGTCAACACATATCCCTACATGGGAGGGGGCGAGCCCTTCTTCTAGGGTATGAGAGAGAAAGCCACACACACACACACACACACACAGGCTCCCTTTACACAAAGGGAATGAGGGACACATGTCAGCACCCTAGGCCAGATGCCCACAAGGTGTGCCCGGATGACCCTTGAAGTGGACCAATGAGAGTTAAGCTAGAGTAAATCTAGTTTAATTAATTTAAAAACATTTAATAAAAGAAACGATGAGAATTAAGTCTCCTAGAAGACTATTGGGCAGTCTCACAAGGGGTCCAATGAGCATTCAGGAGCCCAATGGCTTGCCTGATTCCTATTGGCCAGGAGGCAAAGGGGTCCAATGAGAGTTTAGTTTAATTATTTAATTACCTAAAGATTTCACAAAAGGGGAAAGGGGGACACATGTCAGAAGGCTATCACTTATGCTGCTTAATAGTCATTGGCTTGACTTGGGGAGAGCCAATGAGGGCTCAGCAAGAGCAAATAGCAAGAGGGCTCGCCCAAGAGAGAGAGGGGGCTGATTTTTGCAAGGCATTATCACACACACACTCACACAATCTCATGTGTGAAGAAAGAGAAGACTATCTCTTCCCAAGCTTTAATGGAGAGCTCATCACCTACTCCAAGCTTGTGAGATAGAAGCCTACATCAACACACTCTTGGCATGTGGATGCAAATCCAACCAAGAGCCAAGCTTCAATGCATGCTCATCTCCTCTACCAAGCTAATTACTAAGCTAAGCTACGCTAATATGAGTGATTATGTGAGGAGATGTACATCTTTCTCGTAAGATACTCCTTCTTCCTCTCAATCTACTCTCATACCCTGCTAGCTCGGTGTGTGAGGTCTTGGGTCTGAGAACGGGGATAATTCAAGTTGTGTTTGCTAAGTGTTTTGCTTAGTGCATGAAGCTTTCATCTTCATTGCACTAGCTAGTCTTGAAGGAACACAAAGAATTGTATTGTACAATGTCTCTCTTGATGGGAGAAACCATAATACAAAGCCTTTTGGAGGGGGGACCGGCTCCATGCAAATCCGGTCCTCAACTGTTGTCATTAGCTTAATTTCTCTCTCTTTTGAAAGTATTGTCGATGCTATCTAACTAGGTGTTATGATTTTTGTTTCTCTCTCCACCCAAGCACTCTTGTAATTCTCATTAGGAATCTATTCTAATGAAATGCCCACTATGTTCATGCTCATTTCCGCTACACACAAGTTATTAGGCCATTAAATGTTACACAATCTCTAAGAAGCTAGCCACCGAGAGGTCGCTATCAAAGACACGACAATTCTTGGCCTTCCAGATATTATTGAAGAAATATTATCTGACAATGTGAGTACATATTATAAGTGCAAAACTTCGAAACTGTTTGCCACCAAGGCACCTATCTCCCTTCTTCACTAAGGCTTGTTTTAGAAAGCTAAAAAGCAGGATTTAAATGACTTCACACTGGTCCCTTCTACATAGTAAAAGTGGAAAAATACCTCTCAAGCTAGCTGCAAAGACAAATCATACAGGGGTATGAAATGGTAAACCATATGCTCTTCATCATTTGTCTGCTGATAGCCTTGACCACATCTCCGTTCTACAACCCATGTGTAGGGGCCCATGCAAATAGATCTGATACAAAATTTTCTCATAACAAGTGGCACACATGATTCACCTTCAGATGTATCAACACCACGTTTTAATGTGGTGCTTGTATAAATCTTAGCTCACCAACAAAAATTTAACCAGTTTTTTCTTGTATCCACCATAACATCACACGCTTCTCCATAATATCTCCTCATCGATTTTTCAAGAGCAGACCTAGATAACCATGGATGAACTGCGAGAAATTTCAACCATGAGCTAACTCCTCTATTATCTCATGAGCTAACTCCTCTATTATCTCATGAGAAACTGGTTAGCTTCTTTTCTCCTCCATAATGTCCATAGCCCTCCAAGATAAGGGTTGGAGAGACCTAATAATAATAGATGACCAAAGGGACACTCCTGCCTGTCACCTTCAACAATCTACCGAAGGTGACATTAGTGCCATGAAACAAACTCTACACTACAGGGATCACTCCAACTAAAGGAGGTGTTACATTGCCCCAAATTTTGCATAGTGCTTGTGAATGATAAGTTTGATGCTCTGCCTTCGAAGGACCAACTATGTGTACTAAAACGTTTGTGGGACTCATGTCTAACCTCACCAATCCTATCTTATTGCAGTATTAGTGAGAATCACAATCAAATTGTCAATCCATGGAATGAAGCTGACTTGACTAGTGCATAGAGGCTACAAGAGGTTGTCAATCTCTTGGAAAACAACTAACAACTCGCATCTAACTCAAGCTACACTCAAGTGACTGAAATCGCCAAAAGCCAATTGCTCATTGGCAAACAAATCACATCCATTGCAGAAGTTCCAAAATCACGATTATTAACAGCATTAGGTTTTTGACCTAGTTGTTTTCGACCCAGAATGCATCTAAATGCTTAGCAATGATGCCCCAATACCGCGCCTATGATTAGTTTTTTATTTGACAATGTAAACTCCTAGTTATGATGAAGTTAGGCCGCGGGTCGGCGACACCAAAAGTTATGAAATACTTTGAACTGCTTATGTCAATGCATAGAGCTCTTACCTGCGGTTGCAATGCAACAAACGCGACTGCAATGTGACAACCGGGGAGGGAGTAGGAAGCACGAGAAGGAGAGGAGTGAGCGCCGTTAGCTCACGCTGTGTATTTCATTATCCAAAACTTATAGAAAACTTACAAAAATTGGCTTTTATACCTTGGCCAAGGTTTTTGGTGGCCAAAACTAATAATCTGAGAGTTCTACCAAAGCTGGGTAATGACAGGCTGATACAATTTGGAAGCTTGTAGCCCCGACTCATTAATTACAGAGTTTATCCGAGAAAATAGGAGTTACAATATTCCCGATTTATCATAATAATAAGTGTTTTACAAAGAGAACTCCGAAAAATGGTATCCGTGTTAGCTTGCTGCTAAGATTCCCCCCCTCCTCGCTTGTGTCGTCCCTTGACATAGCTTTATGGGCTGACATAGTCTTTGGGCTGGCAGCTGGCGAGTCGGTCTTTAAGCGCATCCAGTGCCTTTTGGTATCTGATTTTCCTTTCTTTATTGGGCACTTGCAGAAACTGCATGGTTACTTTGTTCTTCAGCTCCACCATTGAGTAGCCTACAAACCTTGATGTGAGGTTGCTGATCACTAGCACAAATATCTTCGTTCGCCAAGTGAAGAATCCCATGTAGAAAGCTTCCTCGAATGCCAACATATTATGTGATGATAGGAACATACACTCGGCGTAGAAGCCATAGAGGACTTCTTCGGAAGGCTGACCACTGAGATCATAGCATAACCCTTTATTTTCCTCGAGGAATGACATCCACGGGGTGCTTGCTTGCTCTGGCTCATGAAAAACTTCAATACAGGTGAGCAGCATTCGGCGTATTTTATATAACATTCCACAAGAGAGATCCGGTAGACTTTTGAAGAAAGACATGGCGCCCGTTAGGGTTTTCACCATGTATTCCTCTGTGGCCGCTCCCTTTTTTGGAGCTGGAAATCTCAGGTAACTCAGCTAGGTTGGCCGCTTCTTCATTAGTGCCTCATGCTTTTGCCAAGTCCTTACTCTTGGTACATGACAAAAAGCGGAATCTCTTTGCACGGCCGCAGGTGCTCTTGTGAAGAAAATCAAGTACCTTGGGTTTTTGTTCACCCAGCTCAGCCTCCACTTGGGGTGGTCTTGATCTGCACCATCTATTTGCATGTCTGCGTACAACCTTTCTTTTACTTGGAGTAACTCCACCTTTATCAAGGAGTATGGCAGGGATTGTTGATGACATTGCACATTGATTTGATTGGGAGTGAGTTGAGTAACGTTGACAGAGTGAAGAACTCTCAACTCCCAATCCATCGTTGCCTTCCACTGCTCATCCACCTCTTGTGTGATCTTTTCTTTCAATGCATCTTCTTCAGCTTTTGATAGCTAGACCATGGGCATTGTGTCTGCATTTGTAATGTTTATTTGAAACTCATCCTCACCATTCAGATCTGTTATGGACTATGTCTCCAGTTCAGCAAATTACAATGAGGGTATATCTATTTGCAGTTGCTCTGAAGTGTCTGCCTTTTCCTGCGTTTCCGGCTTTCCTTCTCTCAGGAGCTGGTTAACTCTTTTGAGCTCGGCTATTTCTTTTAGGAGCTCTTCTTCTTTGTGGACCCACATCAAAGCCAAGTCCCTGAGTTGAGATTGCCCCAGCTTTAACTCCAGCTCGAGGTCCTTGTTTTTCTTCTCCAATGCTTTATAGACCTCATCTGTTCCTTTGGTTGAGGCTACGGCTGGATTCTCTCTTATTTGCCGTAAGAAGATTGCTTGATCATTTATTCTTTGTTCGGAGTATTGTAAAGAAGCGTTGGCAACATCCAATTGCACTTGAATTTTTTAAGCTGAAAGGGTTGTTGTTAGAAGTTTGTTGGTAACTTCTGTCAGTTGTTTGTCTTTCGCTTTGCAAGCATCTGATAACTTTGTGAGCAGATCACCTAGCTCTTCCATCTCCTTTTGTTGTCTATCTCTAGCTAGCTGATGTTGTTCAGCTTTGGCTTTCACTTCCTGTACTTGCCTCTGAAGATCGGTGATGACGTTCATTCTGTCTTCTAACTCTCCTTGGAGAGCGTCAATCACCATCTCTAACTCCTTATCCTTTGAGCTGCGGCCAAGTGTTGCTGATCGGAGTCGTTCCGTCACATCCTGCATTTGCTTGCATATTCGTTTACTTGCAAGATTACCTCGTCATTAGACTGCCAGTCTTCCTGTCTTGCTAGTTGGGTTGATGTGTCTGCAGCCTCTTGTGTTTCTCTCGGATGTGTCCTGGCTGCTGGTTCTTCTTGCTCTTGAGGATGTGGCTGTTATTTTTCTGCCTTGTCTTCCTGAGGCTTTGTGGATGCCTCGGCTGTTTCTTGCTATGTGGAAGTAGAAGGTGTTGATTCAGGCTTTGTTGTGTTCTCTTGTGCAAGGTTGCCTGTTGTGCAAATTCTTCTACCTCTTGCTATTCACGCTCTTGTGCAGATTCGGCTGCTTTCTCTTGTTCCGGCTCCGCTTCTTTCTCTTTTTGTTGCTCTCTACTTGCAGATGATGGTGGTGGGCTTGGCATAGTATGGTCGAGCTCTTCCGTAGGTGGTGAAGTTGGTCGGGGAGACTCGTAACCTTGTTCTTGTTGTGCCTCTTCCCTTGCCGTTTCCTTGGCTTGTCTCTGGTCCTCTACCTCTTTTGCTTTCCTTGCCTCTTCTTGGGCTTCTTTCAGCTTCAGGGATTCTGCTTCTTGATACATTTTTTCTAAAGATTCTGTGGGATCTTCAACCTCTTTTCTCATGTGATGCTTTGTCCTTGGGCCTTTAAGTACACTAGGCACCCATTTTTCGGAGTCCTTTCCTTGTGCTTGTTGGCTGCGTTGGTAGGCATGTTTTCCTCTTTTGAAACGGGCTTGTTTCTGCACGGGATCTTCTTGGTGTGCGGCCACAACTTTTCTCTTCATCTCCTCTCTTCGTGCTCTCTCCTCATTATCTGAGCTCTCGCTAATGTGCCTTTCTGGCGAGCTTTCAGCCGACTCTTCATCAGATCTGTAGGCTCTCTTTGCTGATCTTGTAGCTCGAAGAGATGGTTGTGCTACCAATATCCACGTGTTTTGATCAGGGGCAGGTGGTAGGTTGTCGGCCATGCCGATGGCATGGTATGCAATCCTTGTCAAGACTTCTAGCGCACCCAGGTAAGTGATCTTTCCTTCTTTCTTTGTGCCCTTCAGAGTGGTCAAGAGGTATTGGGCGCGGTCCACCAGTTGCCTGGTTGTTGACTTGAGAACTTGTGTGAAAGTGGTGGCAACCACGTGATTTGGCGTAGTGTACCTTGGTGGCCTTTTTGCCAGGAAGTGGAAATGCTGGTGGTATAATCGGGCAGGCTCTTCCACTTGCTTGTGATGTAAATTTGCAAAAGTGGTTGCGGCGGTTTTTTTGGTGAATGTACCTGCCGTTTTCCTGTCCCTTGCTGTCATGGTCATTCCTTCTGTGGGCAGTCTGAGTGCCTCTACCACTATTTCTTTAGTCATTACCAGTTTGACCTTATTTCCTTGCATGTCAGAAATTTGAGCAGTTCCATCTTCTTTAATAGTGGACAAAAGCTCGTAAGCTTTCTGGAAATCCACACCGCACAGCTCCTGTTAATAAAAGTCTCTGAGTCCTAGCCTGCGATTGGCTTCTTTGATCTCAGGCTTCGCGGCAACATCATATACTTCTTTAGGTAGGAGTTGCAACTCAACCTGATGTCCCTCCTCACTATTGAATCTGTCGGTGAAGACTGTGGTATGATGCTCTTCTAGCTATTCTTTGGAGAGATAAGCTGCCTTGGCGGCTTTGATTGAATCTGGATCCAATTGATATGCGGACAGTTCTTGTAACTTTTCCTTCTGGTTGAGCTTTTTCTTGGCCCTCTCTGCTGCTTGCATGGCTCCTGTTCAGTGAATAGGTTATCAAAGTTAGCAGATTTATCGAAATTTTCTCTGAAATGTCCTTTAGTCTGAAATGATGACAATTTTGGTCCAATTTTCTTCAAATCAATTTTTGAACAAGCATAGATGCATAAAAACATACAAGGAACAAAACTGTAAAGTCAAAACAATTTTTTTGCAATCAAAGTAAATAATCGCAATTATTTACATCTGAGCATTTTTTTCAACTTTTTGCAAACTTGGCTTCATAGGCTTGAAGTATATACCAAATACATACTCTGAGTGAAATATGGGCTCATTTGGATGCATAGGGTGAAAATGGTACCAGATTTTGACTTTAGGTCTCTGAAACAGTAGATATAGTGGAAATTTGAGATTTTTAGCTCCAAATTGGTTCAAACTTGGCTAGTGGGCTTAACACATCATGTACTTTGGATGTATGATGGCAAAATATCAAAATCCCCCAATTTGGCTAGAAAGAAAAAAATCGCGATTATTAACTTTTCTACCAAAATCAACATTTTTTGGTACAATTTGGTTCTAGGCATTGTATAGACCTGTGTATGAGATATGAGGTGATTTGGATCAAGAACTGTTGTCCATAACCCAAAAATTGGCTTGCAAAGACTTCTTTGCGTTTTTTGGCTATTTTCCAAGTTAAAGGTGCTCATTTTGGCTCATACTTGACTTCTGGCATGTAATAGGTGTGTACACATGATAGGTGACGTGATGTGACAATTTCCAAGCAACAACAGTGCAAAAGTAAATAATCGCAATTATTTACAACAATGACAAATTTTTTGCAAAGCTTATAAATTTTGACCTAGACACATTCCATACACCAAAAACAAGTCCTAAATTGAATTTGGTCAAGTTTGGTCATGCCGGCATCACTTTGTGTTTTTTCGACTCTGAAATCACCATGTTTTGTCACTACATTGCCTGTTGGGTTGGTCAGTGAACTTTGAGGCTTTGGACTTGTCCGCAACATAGTCATGAAGCAACTCATCCAATTCTAGCTCATTTGGAGTCAGTTTGACCCCGTATGTCAAATTTGACGCTTTATAGCCTTTGAGCCGTTTTTTGCTTTTTGAGGGCTTTGTTTGATTGTTTTTACTAAACCAATCATATACATTGTATATGAACCTCGTAGGCAAGCTGTCTGTGGAGTCAGATCGGAATTCTGGCATCTGCCAAAAACCTAGTTTTTCTACTGGGGATCCCCTCCACCCTTGCCGAATGGTCAACTGATGATATAGAAAGGTTCTATTATGTTAGGGCATGTTGCAGTTCAAATCCCATCTGATTTGGTCGAGCTGACAGGCTGCTATGGTTAGTTTTTGGTCGTAGGTCTTCGTGAGCAGCTCGATTTCTAGGGTTTTTTCTAGGAGTTTAGACTAGCTACCGGCCGTACAAAATGGATCATTGACAAGTAAAGAACTTACCCCTCATGTCTCGTGTGCGACGGCGCTGAAAATGAACAAGTGTAGACTCCGGAAAAGACGCACGAAAGAGGTTGAAATCTCTCTATGCAAAGGCCGCAAGTGAAAATGAGATAGTTTTAGCCTATCTTGGATATCTATACCCGAACTTCTTGAACCAATTTTCCCCAGATTCCCCCGTTAGTCCTACTCCGCTGAGAAATCTATGTTAGACTCAAAAATTTCCTTGATCGGATTCCTGTAGCTCATGCTGCAAGAATTTTGCAAAAGTAGGCATGGTCACCTAAGTTACGCTTCCCGCTTCCATCTTCTGATTTCATTGAAAATTTTTGTGCTTGTCCACTTTGTCTTTCTGATCACCATCGTGTCTTTCGTTTTTCCATCTGAGCTTCCTTGCTATTTATTATTAATTTTTGACATGTCTATTAAAAAATCAAAGAAAATAGCAAAATGCTCTAAAAAAGTAAAATAAAAATACAATAATTAAGAAAATCCATTGAAAAACACAGTTTTATTGTTTTTTGCTGGATTTTTCTATTTTTAAGTTTCATTATCAATAAAAATGATTAAAAATATCCAAAAAGGACTATTTTTTGATGATTTTTTGATAGTATATACACTATTTACACTCATCGGGAAGATATTATCAGTGAATTTTTCCCTTGATGATGAATTATAAGGGTATTACTAGGTAATTTTGCAAAAAATCACAAGTTAACATCGAACTTTTTCCTCCCTCTTCAAACATTGCCCTTAATTACTTAGTACTTAGTGCCCTTCCACCCCTCCTAGATGGCGTACTCTGGGACGACTCTGTATATGGGTTGAACAATCATGTCTATGCATAGCGGTGGTTGGCTCTACCATGCTTTGAAGATCAATGCAATTCAAACCATTATGTTGTGCAAGAGCTAGTTCTTGAGTAATTAACTCAAGGGTTTCTGACGTCGAGGTTTGTTGCTGATGTCCTTCAAAGAGCGAATCTTGTAGCTTGTGTGCTCTCTGTTTGATTGTACCATCAGGATGCTTCAACACGCTAATTGCTTGAGCTGTTGGTAGCACTTTTGATTGTTGTCGAGCTTTTTCTCGTCATTGGTAGGTTGGTCTGCCTGGTGTTGTATGGTGTGATGGATTCTTTTGAGACTTTACTCGCATTGCTTGATTGGTTTTATGGTTTGTGGAGAAGATAAGTGCTCCTTTTTCTTCCAAACCAATTTTATGTTAGGTTCCTTGCTCGAGATGCTCGTCTCTGTGTTTTAACCCTTGGAACCTTCTTTTGTTTTGTTGGTGAAGTTTTAGGCACCCAGATATGAATCGGTTTATCCTTAAGCTATGCTATTGGTACCCAAATCTTCCTGACTCCTTGCATGCTACTTGTAGCATTTTCTTGTCGAGGGGATGGAGAATATTGACTACTTCGTGGTTTGGTCTGTTGATTGCTTCCTTTCCATTCCTCTTTGCTTGGTGCAATTGGAACAATGAGTTGCCCGCTTTTAGGTGATAGCTTTAGCTGATTTGTATCCCAATCTGGTACTAGTATGTATGTTCGCATCCAGTGAATTCCAAGAATCATGGTCTCATTCATGTGTTCATCTGGTAAGCATACAAACTAATGAGGACATGAACATCCATGTACTATCACGTTCAAGTTGACTACTCCCAATGTTGGGGTTGGGTTCTTGTTGCATCCTTTGATTGTCGCTATTCCTGCTTTCAATGCTTGACTTGTTGCCTTCTTGTACGTGGAATAACTTACTGCATTTCCTCTAGCTTCTCTGTCGACCAAAGCATTGGTGCTATGATTGTTGAGTTGTACTTTGATGCACAGGTCCATTCCGTCTAACTAGTCACCATTTGTTGAAACTACGTCTTTAGGTAATTCCCATTGTCGGTCATCTATTTCCAGAGTGTTGATGGGAATCGGTATCTATTGATTCTTGAGAGCAGCTTTCCGTTTGAGTACGCGAAGCCAAGCTTCCTCTTGGGCTTCATCAATAACCTGCTATCGTTTAATCTTTCTTTGCTTGGCTGCATGCATTCTTTCTAGCAATTCATTGGTTAGCGGCAAATTATATCTCTTTAAACGACATCCACTAATCCAATTAGCCATTGGTTCACCATCTAGGGTGGACAATTTTAGGGCTCCACTTGGAGATACATCTTCAATGATAAATGGTCCGTTTCTCTTTTTCTTAAACTTGGGAATGTGTTGCTTAAGGGAATAGACTAAAACTAAGTCCCCTTTCTTGAAGATTTTTGTGATTAATTGGGAATCAAAAAACTGTTTCTGAAGAGGCATCAAAAAGGATCGACAGTGCTTTAGGACTAGAAATGGTCATCGAACAAGTGGAAACGGTAAAGATCGATAAGCATGAAGTCTTAATTGCAGAAACACCAAAGTCGAAGTTACGTGGTGAGAAATATTGAGTCACAATAGCTAGGAATCCTAGTTATACTTGCAGAGACTTCCAAAGGAGGTCAGGGGAAGGAATGACCTATGTGGCTTGCAAACACTTGTATTATATCTACTTGAGAGTGTTTGGAATGGACATAAACAACAACATGTTCATTCATCAGTCTAGTCTGGTTGATAACGAGCTCAAAACTTTACTTAGTGCAAAAAGACTGTTGTAATAATCTAGCATTTGTTGGGCTATCACATTTACCTTGAATTGTGCAAACGATGATATTTATTTTGAGTTTTCAACAAAATGAATTCTATCATTGTTGTCTTTTGATATGCAATTAGGGAATGTGTGATGAGAGAGAGAGAGAGAGAGAGAGAGAGAGAGAGAGAGAGAGAGAGAGAGAGAGAGAGACAGAGAGAGGTGACACAAAGAGAGAGAGAAAGAGAGAGAGAGAGAGAGAGAGAGAGAGAGAGAGAGTGGGGGGAGGGGGGAGAGAGAGAGAGAGAGAGAGAGAGAGAGAGAGAGAAGGAGATAAACAGACAGTGTGTGTGGGTGGAGGGGGGAGAGAGAGAGAGAGAGAGAGAGAGAGAGAGAGAGAGAGAGAGAGGAGGTCCTTGAGTAGCGAGAGAGAAAGAGAGAGGGGGAGAGGGCAAGAGAGAGAGAGAGAGAGAGAGAGAGAGAGAGAGAGAGAGAGAGGGAGAGGGAGAGAAAGAGAGAGAGTGTGCTGGGGGAGGGGGGAGAGAGAGACATGTGAGAGAGAAAGAGAGAGGGGGGGGGGGGTAGAGAGAGAGAGAGAGAGAGGAGGTCCTTGAGTAGCCCACTAGAGGGAAGCGTGGGAGAACCGGCGGCAATGGGCGGTGGTGGTAGGAGGAGGAGTGGCAGATGGTGGTAGTGAGCTAACACCACCAAGCACTGGTGGTGGGCTAGGGTGTTGATTTTCATGGGTGGTAAGGGGCGGCAATGGGAGGTAGAGGTGGTGGGAAAAAAAAAGCTCTCTCCATAACCACCCCCACTTAAAGGGTGTAGCATTTAAAGCTGTTTTGAATGAAACTCGAGCCCATAGAGCAGCATGGAGATTCATTTCCTAGTCTGTCCTTCCTGAACTAACCACTTTAGTTAGCACCGAGCTAAGAATTTTGTTTGTATGCTCAGCTTGTCCGTTTGCGAGCTGATTTGTTATGGATGACCATAAACTCATTAAGCAAATACTCGATTACCTCATTGAGGAAATGAGTTCCCCGATCATTGACAATTTCTATTGGCAGTTCATATGAATACATACTCATATAAGAATGCAACAGTGGTTCTGGCATCATTCATTTGAGTTGCTTTAGCCTCGGCCCACTTGGTCAAATAGTCTGTAGCTACAATGATATACTGAGCTTGGGTTCTATAAGCAGGTGGCTGTATTGGCCCAACAAAATCTATACCCCATTTTGCAAAAGCTCTAGCCCCCATCATTGGTCTCAAGGGCATGCTATCTACACGTGTTGGCATTTTTGCTCATTGACAAGCATCACACCTTCGAACATATTCTTTGGCATCCGCAAAAAGTGTTGACCACCATATGCCTGCCATCAAGATTGCTCTTGCGGTGGTCTCTTGCTTCAGTTTCAATTGCTCTTTGACGGTGTTTACTCATATCCTCAAGAAATGTTCGGCTTGATAAGTAAGTAACCAAATAGTTACTCCACTTAGGAACAGGTGACATTTGAAACAATGTTACATGAGGTATGGGTGTTTGTTTTTGACATTGAGGACAATCCTTTACAAAAGATCGAACATCACTTCTCATAGTCAGCCAGAATACTCCAAGCCTCAAGATTCGTTGCATAGTTTGGTCTTCTGCAAAGTGAGGTCCTACTATGGTAATATGTGCTTGACTCAGGTGCTGTTGTTTTTCTTCAGGATTAATGCATAAGACCAATATCCCATCTCAATTTCTTTTGTATAGCCTACCAGCTAGTAGTTGATACATAGCCGATTGCTCAATTAATCTGATCGTAATAGGAAGTGGTATTTGTGAATTCGCTTGAGCTATTGTCATCAATGACACAATGTTTTCCAACCATCGAGGTATCATCTCCACGGAGAACAAATAGGCATCTGGTAGATCATCGTCTACCCCTTTATCTAATTCTCCTGAAACAATCCTTGACAAATGATCATCTCGTTGATGTGTAGTGCCCTTTTTTACAACCACAGTGAAATCAAATTCCAGAAGAATGATAAACCATCTCACTATTCTTCCTATGTTGCATGGCTTGTTGACCAAGTACAACAAAGCTTGGTGGTCCACAAAGAACACAAACTTGTTGGCTAATAGGTAATGTCTATACTTTTTAACGGCATAGATCATTCCTAATCCTTCCCTTTCGGTGGTGGTGTAATTGTTTTCCGCCATGTTCAATTGTCGGCTAGCATAAGAAATAGGAAAGTCAATTTTTTTGTCTCCTGGTTGAGCAAGTATACAACCGATAGCAAAAATGGAAGCATCTACATGTACGTGGAATATCTTATTCCAATATGGTGCTTTCAATATTGGTGCTGAGGTGAGAGCTTGCTTAAGCTTCATGAAGGATTCTTCACATGCCTCGGTCCACTCAAAGTGTGTAATCAAGCTATACATGGGTTTTGCAATTATTGCGTACATGTAGATGAACCATCGGTAATATCCACAATGCCCCATAAAGGCTTGTACCCCCTCGACTGTTGTTGGTCTAGGCAAATCAGCAATGACATGAATTTTTTCAATATCACTAGCTATGCCATTTTTAGACACTATATGTCCAAGAATTTTTCCTTGTCTACCCATGAATGTGTACTTTTCAGGATTCAAGCAAATCCTATAAAGTCCACATTTCTCGAATCCCTTTTTGAGGTGTACAAAATGATTAGCCCGGATTGATGAATGTACGCATAGATCATCCATATACACTTCTAAGAATTTCCTAAGATATTCTTTAAAAGCATGGCTCATCAACCTTTGAAATGTGGCTAGAGCATTAATTAACCCAAACGGCATAACCTAATAGGCAAATATATCTCATTCTATTGCAAAAGCAGTTTTATGCTGATCTTTTGGGTCAACCAAAAGTTGATTGTATCCCGAAAATCTATTTAAGAAGCTGTAAGCTTCTTTTCCTGCAACTCGTTCTAAAACATGCTCAGTGATTGGAATAGAAAAGTTGTCTCTAATGGTAGCTGCATTCACCTTTTTGAGGTTAACACACACTCGTAATTTTCCATTCTTCTTGGGTACTACCACAATTGGAGACACCTAATCTGTGTGTTCAATTTCATAAATGAATTTGGCTTCCTTTAGTTTTTCAATCTCTTCTTTTATCTTCCTGGAAAATGTTTCATTATACGTGTATGGTCTTTGTCTACTTGGTTTCGCATCATCTCTCATGGGTATGGTATGTTGACAGATTTTTGGATCAACACCCTTGAGATCCTTGTAAGACCAAGCGAAGATATCTCGGTATTCTTTTAGCAAGCTCAGCAAGAGCTCTTCTTCTTCTTCTGTTAGGTCATTTGCAATGTAAGCGGGTCTAGGCTCTTCTCTTGGTTCAACCAGGTCTATCTTTTTAGCGTTTTCAGGCCCTTTGTAAGACTCGCCCTGTTTTCATAGTTCCCTAACAGGTTGTTCAACTATGATTTTTTGATCTTGGAGAGTATACTTTTTGTAATGGGATGAAACACTCGTTACATCCTTACGATCCTCTTCCGTGGTTTCCATTTCGATCATATATATCTCCTTCAGAGCTTTTTTCAACTCTTGATATTTCTTTTTCCATCAACTCGAGTCATGAGTGGTTTTTTATCATGTGGGTTTGCTTGAGTATCCTTCCTTGATTTTCTTGATGTTTTAGGGATTTCTGAATTTTCGTTTGAAGGATATCTACCAGTTATTTTGTCCTTGACACAATCATTTGCATCTATCTACATCAAGAATTGTGTTCTACTGGAGACTGATGGCATAGGTCATGTTTTCACGTTTCTGGTGTCTCTCTTTCATCTATACCATTTTTGTCTTCTCGATCTTTGGTTTGGAAAGTCAAAAAACTTTTCCCCCCCTCCTTTTAACAGTAGCTTAGCTCTCATATGTTCTTTTTCTAACCCAGAATCTTCTGAGGTAGCTGAGTGTTCATCTAACTCATTTTTTTGCATCGTAGTAGAGGTTTGAAAAGACTTGTTGAGCTTTCATCACATCCTTGGGTTCCTCATCTTCGTCTTCAATGTTGAGGATTGAAATCATTTGGATGGGAATTATGTCATAGCCATCCTCATTGCAAAATTGAGTAGGCATAGACGTATTCACACATACATCCATTGTCGCTAAAATTTGATTCCACTCGAATGCCTCAAACAAATGCTCTGGAAAGGGTTTAGGCATAGGCTTCATCAGTGCAGTTCCTTTCTAGAATACATTCTTCTTGTTTTAAACTTTCATTTTCTGAAGCTCCACACATCCAAATAGGAGTGTCTTCGTTTAACCAAGATGGAAGCTTAGTTTCAGCCGAAGAGACTGAATCAAACTCTTGTATAGGTGTTTTCAAGACATCTCTATAAGTGTGATCTTTTAAATTTACTCTTGTTATAGAAACCACTTGCTTCAAGTACATCTAATTGTTTTCCCAATCTTGGATAAGTTGTACCTGTTGCATAAAGGTCTTCCCAATATGATTTCATAATTGAGTTTTTTTCCAAAGTCTACTATGAAGGAGTACGAGCGGAAGTGCGACGCGAGAGAGAGTGCGAGAAGAAGAGCACGACGATATGGTGAACTCGCTCTACTGTAATGTGTAGAGCATAGTGAGTTCTTATTAGGTTTTAACAAAAGAATATGTGTACATACCTGGCGGCCCGCCCACTTACCTGGGCGACCACATTGGGCTTTATACCCCAACAACCTCCCACTTAAAGTCCAATGTGGTACTTTAAGTGTGAGAGAAGCTACTATACAAGCTAATATACAAGAGATGTAGAGAAGTGATGTACTACCCTACACCTAACTGCTTGCAAAAATGCGCAAAGCTCTCTGAGGGAAGTCCTTTTGTAAGTAGATCAGCAGGATTTTCTGTGGTGTGAACTTTGACAAGCTGAAGTTGCTTATCCTCGAGCATTTCCTTGATGAAATGATACTTCACATCCACATGCTTTGTCTTCGAGTGATAAACTGGATTGCGAGCCAATTGTATAGCACTTTGACTATCACAATATAACACAGGCATATCTTCTTTGATTCCCAAATCTGTTACTAGTCGATTAAGCCAAATTGATTCTTTGCATGCCTCCGATGCTGCAGCATATTCAGCCTCTGTAGTAGACTGAGTAACACAATCTTGTAATCTAGAACGCCATGATACTGCTCCACCACCCAATGTAAAGACATACCCTGACGTAGACCTTCGGTTGTCTAAGTCATCTGCATAATCTGAGTCTGTAAAACCCTTTACACTTAGCTCCTGACTCCCATAGCATATACGCATACTCTTTGTAGCTTTCAGGTATCTCAATATTCCTTTCACTGCCTCCCAATGTTTCTTGCCTGGGTTTGACATGTATCAACTTACTACTCCCACTGCAAATGCAATGTCTGGACGAGTAGCAATCATTGCATACATCAAACTACCCACTGCAGACGCATATGGAATCTTATCCATTTCAGCATGTTCTTCCTCAGACACAAGACAATCTTGTTTGCTAAGTTTCACATATGGTGGCAATGGAACACTCAATGCCTTTCCCTTCTCCATATTGAAACGTTGCAAAACCTTGTCAATATACTCTGTTTGAGATAACCAAATCAACTTCTTTGATCTGTCTCTCTCAATGCGCATACCAAGTATATGACTTGCCTCACCCATGTCTTTCATGTCAAACGATTTTGCCATCTTTGACTTCAAAGCTGAAATTTCTTCCAAGTGCTTCCCAGCAATCAACATGTCATCCACATACAAAATAAGGATCAGCCAACTACCATCCTTAGCCTTCTTTGTATATAGACAATGATCGAACTCACTACGTTTGTAGCCTTGAGAAAGCATAAACTTGTGGAATTTATGGTACCATGCCCTCGGTGATTGTTTTAATCCATAAAGACTCTTTAACAATTGGCATACCAAATCTTCCTTGCCTTTCTCAACAAACCCTTCTGGCTGCTTTCTTGCATGGTGATTTCCACATCTAAATCACCATGCAAGAACGCTGTCTTGACATCCATTTGGTGCAACACCAAATCTAATATGGTAACCAATGCAAGAAAGCATCTCAATGTAGTCATCTTGACCACCGAAGAGAGAGACTTCATCAAAGTCAATGCCTTGTTCTTGCTTAAAGCCCTTGGCAACAAGCCTTGCTTTGTACTTTGGCTGACTATCATGAGCGGTGATCTTATACCTGTAAACCCATATACAAGGTAGAGGCTTTTTGCCCTGTGGTAATTTAACTAGCTTCCATGTCTGGTTTTTATGCAGAGCTATCATCTCTGACTGCATGGCCAATTGCCAATTCCCGGAGTCCTTCATTTGCACTGCTTCCTTGTAACATGAAGGCTCATTGCAATCAGTCAACATGACATAGTTCATAGATGGAACAAACCGATCAGGAGGTCGCGTGATACGTCCAGATCTACGCACAATAGGTGGCTCAGGCTCAGCCACAACCTGTGGTTCCAATGTCATAATAATCAATATCTAATTCTCCTAAATGATTTTCTCATATTAAACTGATCATTTAATGTGGGGAAGTGCCAAGGGAGAAAAAGCTAGAATATTGGTTAAGTTAGCAGACCGGCCACAGTAGGGATCCAAAGGAGGGAAAATAGGGATCCAAAGGGGGGGCCATCTGCAAAAGAGCCATGTGAAACAACGGGCTAAAAAGACCCTAAGGTTCAGCCCATTAAGACTTCCAAAATGCTAAGGTTCCAAAATTCAAAGGTTGTGTCCAAAGGTCAACCTTAGGGAAAATTGGATGCTTAGTGTGTGCCCAAAAAGTCTTTCTGCATCCCTACATGGGAGGGGGCGAGCCCCAAAGCTAGGGGATGAGAGAGAAAGCCACACACACACACACACAGGCTCCCTTTACACAAAGGGAATGAGGGACACATGTCAGCTCCCTAGGCCAGATGCCCACAAGGTATGCCCAATTCCTATTGGAAGACCCTTGAAGTGGACCAATGAGAGTTAAGCTAGAGTAAATCTAGTTTAATTAATTTAAAAACATTTAATAAAAGAAACCAATAAGAATTAAGTGTCCTAGAAGACTATTGGGCAGTCTCCCAAGGGGTCCAATGAGCATTCAGGAGCCCTATGGCTTGCCTGATTCCTATTGGCCAGGAGGCAAAGGGGTCCAATGAGAGTTTAGTTTAATTATTTAATTATCTAAAGCTCTCACAAAAGGGGAAAGGGAGACACATGTCAGAAGGCTATCACTTATGCTGCTTAATCCCTATTGGCTTGACCTGGGGAGGTCCAATAAGGCAAAAGCCAGACTAACATAGCAGCTAGGGCTCGCCCAAGAGAGAGAGGGGGTTGATTTTTGCTTGGCATTCACTCTCACATTCTCACACTTGACCATGTGTGAAGGGAAAATACTCTATCTCCTCCCAAGCTTTAATGGAGAGCTCATCACCTACTCCAAGCTTGTGAGATAGAAGCCTACATCAACACTCTCTTGGCATGTGGATGCAAATCCAACCAAGAGCCAAGCTTCAATGCATGCTCATCTTCTCTACCAAGCTAATTACTAAGCTAAGCTATGCTAATATGAGTGATTATGTGAGGAGATGTACTTCTTTCTCGTAAGATACTTCTTTTTCCTCTCAATCTACTCTCATACCCTGCTAGCTCTCACCATCTTCGAAGGTGTGTGAGGTCTTGGGTCTGAGAACGGGGATAATTCAAGTTGTGTTTGATTAAGTGTTTTGCTTGGTGTATGAAGCTTCCATCTTCATTGCACTAGCTAGTCTTGAAGGAACACAAAGAATTGTATTGTACAATGTCTCTCTTGATGGGAGAAACCATAATACAAAGCCTTTTGGAGGGGGGACCGGCTCCATGCAAATCCGGTCCTCAACTGTTGTCAATAGCTTAATTGCTCTCTCTTTTGAAAGTATTGTCGATGCTATCTAACTAGGTGTTATGCTTTTTGTTGCTCTCTCCACCCAAGCACTCTTGTAATTCTCATTAGGAATCAACTCTAATGAAATGCCCACTTTGTCATGCTAAATTCCGCTACACAAAAGATTTTAGGCCATTAAATGTTACATTGGTATCAGAGCTCAAGGTTTCTCTTTTCTTGCTCAAGAAGGGAGGTCCTCAAGCTAGCTACAAATGGTTGGTATTATTAATTGCCTGTGAGTAAGTAGAATAGGGATTTTTCAGCCTTGCAGTGCGCCTGCCTTTGTGCAGTTAACGGGGCATCACCGTCGAGAGCTATGGTCTTAATAGTGGAGTCCTACGGGGCTTGCCTACGGCTTAACCACTATTGAGCTATTAGAAGCTTGACAGGAGCCGGTGCTGTTTTGGTGTCGAAAGACCCTCTCTTCTATTCCTTGCAATTAATGGTATTCGAGCCGCGGGTACAGTAGCTTGAGTGCTTTTTCTAAAGGGGTAAAGAGGAGTAGCAACTAGGGCTTGAAGTGCCAAAGTACACCTAAAAAGTTTACACCTAAAAGTTGTTAGAATGGCTGACAATATTAAAGAGAGTGAAATTAATGTTGATAACTTTGATTTTGCTCATGAGCAAGCTACTAATGATGCTTCAATGCTTGTTAATTATCTTGTTTCTAGGCTTCAACAAGCCATGGGCAATCCATCTCTCCAAAGTGAAGTGCAACGGCAGCTCCGTGCTCACGGGATTCTCCAAGCTCATCACCATGACGAGAGAACACCTAGGAAGCCTCCTTGTGAGACTACCAAAAGAGGTCTCTCTCCGATTCGGGAAGAAGAAGAGAATCCATATGAAGGGCTCAAGAACTTACTTCTTGATGATGCATCTCCTTCCCAAAGGAGAACTCAAGAGCCTCCACCGAAGGAACGAGAAAGAAGCGAGTCTCCCGCCACCTCGGCGGAGATGGCTCCACGAAGACGGCGGGCTAAACGCTCTCCATCACCACCAAAGCGGAGAAGACCATCACACTCTTCTCCACGTCATAATTCAAAGAGGGATGATAAAAAGCAAGAGAAGAAAAAGGCGAGAAAGAGGACACCCTCTTCTCCATCTTCTTCATCCTCTTCCTCTTATGAAAGCTATGGTGAAGACGACAAAGATCAAGACAAGAAAAAGGCGAGAAAGAGGTCACCCTCTTCTCCACCTTCTTCAAATTCTTCATTTTCTGAAGAAAGTGATGGTGCAACTTTTGAACCATCAAAAAGAAGAGGCCATAGAAAATCCTATGCCGCATGGAAGAGGTCGTCCAAGCTGAAGAAATTCAAAGAGGGAGGGAAGAGCATCTCTTTCCATACCTATGATGGCACCTTCGGTGCTACAGACAAAGTTTTGGCCTTTATCCAGCAATTCGATGCGGCGTTTGGAGATGAGGGCTTCACGGAGTCCTCTAAGCTACGCCATGTAGCTATGCACTTTCAAAAGTCCGCCAGACAATGGTGGTCTAGCCTACGAGCCAACGGTGAAGCTCCACGAACATGGAAGGCTTTAAGAGCTTCCATTATGAAGCAGTTTTTGGCCACCGATGCCAAAGACAAAGTACTCACCGAATGGCGAAGCTTAAAGCTCTCTCCCAATGAATCCATCCACAAATATGTAGACAAGTTTTGGGACCTACAACTCAAAGCCACTGTGTTCAAAAAGTTGGATTTTGGAGAGCAAAAGCAACAATTTTGTGCGGGCTTAACCGAAGAAATGGCGGAGTATGTCAACTCCCAAAGGCCACGTACCATATCGGCGGTAATACACCATACTATGGTGGCCTCGCGAATCAATTTCCAAACGGGGGGTAAAAGAAATAATAAGCCCCCGGAAAACAAAGGTTCCAATGAGCCTAAGGGGAAGGACAATGTCCAAAAGTCTCCTAAGGGCAATTCCAACAAAGCTAAAGAGAAGGGAGTTTACAAAGGAAAGAATAAACTCTCTCCTGAAGAGCTTGAGCGTTATCGTAAAGATAACCGGTGTTTCAAGTGCGGCGAACAAGGGCATGCGTACCGCGCTTGTCCCCAAAAAAACAACCGCCAAGATCCTCCTAGAGCTTCTTTGGTTGAAATCCAAGAGGAGGAGATTCACCAAACTCACCACAAAGGATCTCCTCTATGCCATGCTTGGGGAAAGGTAAGAGAACATGATGCTTTTATTCTCTTTGACCCTGGTTCTACTCACAATTTTATATCTATGGAGTTAGCCACCAAGCTAGGCATACAATCCTACGAGATGGGAGATATCCTACCCGCAGACAGTGCCTTCAAGGGGCAAGAAGCTTCAGTCACTCCCTTAATCGGGAAATTGAGGCTTCATGTCCAAGGCTATGTGGACAAAGAGGACTTCTTTATCTCTCCTCTCAAGCATGAGGATGTAATCCTAGGGGCACCATGGTTTGACCGTCTGGCTGCCCATGTTAAATTTCCTGAAAGGAGAATCTCCTTTAAGTTCAGGGAAAAGGACATGTATATAGATGCTAGGGAGATGGGTAACACCATCCCCATTGTACATACACCAGCTTTCAACAAGTCAATAAAGAGCTCTATTTCCGTGTACATGATTTTTGTTAAAGATTCTCAAAATGAACCTAATGCTTTAGCAAAAGAAAATAAAAGCAACCAAAAGGAATTAGAGTTATCCAATTTTCTCAAGGGGTTTCAAGATGTCTTTATTGACGACATCCCTTGTGAGCTACCTCCTAAACGAGGTAATGACGACCATGCAATTGAACTTCTTCCAGGAAGTTCACCGCCTAACAAACCTCCTTATAGAGTTTCTCAAGCTCAACAAGAGGAGATTATGCGGCAAGTGCATGAGTTAATTGAGAAGGGCATGGTTAGGCCTAGCTCATCTCCATTTTGCTCACCTGTGCTATTAGTGCAAAAGAAAGACGGCACATATCGTATGTGTGTCGACTATAGAGCACTAAATAGGATCACTATCAAGAATAGGTTTCCCGTTCCACGGGTAGAAGACCTATTTGATAAGCTACAAGGATCGACCTACTTCAGTAGAATTGACCTAAAAAGTGGCTATCATCAAATAAGGATAGTTGATCAAGACATTGTAAAGACCGCATTTCGTACTACATTTGGTCTTTACGAATACATTGTCATGCCTTTTGGCTTGACTAATGCACCAGCCACATTTAACCGCTTGATGGAGAAGCTGTTCAGACCTCATCGAACCTTCACTGGAGTGTTCTTTGATGATATTATCATCTACTCTAATTCATTAGAGGAACATAAGCAACACCTCCAGGTAATATTTCAAGTTTTAAGAGAGAATAAACTTTATGTTAATCGAAAGAAAAGTGAATTTTTCTTGCAAGAGATTCAATATTTAGGTCACATTATCTCTCAAGATGGAATCCAAATGGATCCATCCAAGTTAGAGGTAATAAAAGGATGGCCTAAACCAAGGAATCTTCATGAACTAAGAAGCTTTATAGGTATGTGTGCATACTATAGACGCTTCATAGAAAAGTTCTCACAAATTGCGGGACCATTACATGACCTAACAAAGAAAAATGTTAGGTATACGTGGTCTGCTAAGGAAAACAATGCTTTCGAAAAGCTTAAAGAAAAGCTTATCTCTCAACCTGTGCTTACACTACCGGATCTCTCAAAACCATTTGAGGTCCAATGTGATGCTTGTGGTGATTGCCTTGGGGCTATTTTGCTCCAAGAAGGGCACGCCATAGGCTATGAGAGTCGAAGGCTCGACCCTGTTGAGCAAGCTCTAGGCATATACGAAAAAGAACTCCTTGCAGTTCTACATGCCTTAGACTCATGGAAGCACTATTTATTGGGGACTCCTTTCATTCTGCGAACGGATCACCAAAGTCTTAAGTACTTCATGACGCAGACCAAGCTCTCCGACAAACAAATGAGGTGGGCAAATTTCCTTTCGCAATTTCATTTTCATATTGCTCACATTGCTGGCAAGCATAATCAAGTAGCCGATGCACTCTCAAGACGACCGAGAGTGAATGCGGTTTCCATAGCAACTCACAATGATCTATCTTCAATGATAGATGAGTATGCTATTGATCCCGATTTTAGAGATATCATTTCAGCCCTTGCATTAGGGAAGAAAGAAGAACCATTTACTTTACAAGATGGTTATCTTCTCTATGGCAATAGACTATGCGTTACTAACTCACTACGTGAGAAAGTAATGTATGAATCTCATGCTCCCCCATATGCGGGGCATAGAGGGATTCAGTCTACCCTAAAGGGAATTGAAACATATTTCTATTGGCCTACCATGAAAGTGAACATACATGAGTATGTTTCCAAATGTGTGGTATGTCAAAAGACAAAATTTGATAGAGGGAAGCAACTTGGATTGCTTCAACCCTTGCCAATCCCTAATTCACCGTGGGAGAGCATATCCATGGATTTTATCTTTGGATTGCCTAAGTCTATCCATGGGAATACGGGAATATGGACGATAGTAGACAGGTTCAGTAAACAAGCTCATTTTATACCTGTCAAAAAGACTATCAAAGCCCATCAAATGGCAACCCTCTTCATTTCACAAATTTTCAAATACCATGGCTTGCCAATGTCCATAGTGTCGGATAGAGATCCTAGAATGACCAGTAATTTCTGGAAGGGTCTCTTTGAGAATTTAGGAACAAGGCTAAACTTCTCTTCGGCCTATCATCCACAAACTGATGGCCAAAGTGAAATAGCTAACCTAACTATTCTCGATCTACTAAAAGCCTATGTAACGGAAGTAGATCAAAGATCCCAATGGGAGAAGTACTTACCCTTAGTAGAGTATGCTTACAATAACACTGTACATACTTCTACAGGAAAAGCACCTTTCGAGGTAATTGAGGGAAGATCAAAAAGTCCCTTGCTACTTAAGGTACATGGGAAGATCTTCGCTGCAGATGAGTATAGCCGAGACCTACAAGAATCTTTCCAAAAGATTAAGGATGCTATCTCTATCTCACAGCAAAGGCAAAAGGCTGCTGCTGACAAGCACAGAAGAGCCCAAGCCTTTAAAGAAAACGATTGGGTCTTGTTAAAGTTTCCCAAGGCTCAATTAAGGCACACGACGGGCAAGAATCCTACGGGTCACCAAAAGTACTATGCTAAACTAGCAAAAAGGTACTATGGTCCCTTCCAGATTCTTAGGACAATCAATGAGATGGCCTATCAACTTAAGTTGCCCAATCATTGGCTCATACACAATGCTTTTCATGTGAGCCTCTTAAAGCCTTACAAAGGAGAGCCACCTCAAGAACCAACTATTGAAGACCCACCGGAGATCGAGGACCACGAGGAGGTGCTGCAGCCCGAGTCCATTCTCCGACATGAAGACAAGGTATTAAGAGGCGGTAAGACTATCCGACGATATCTTATTAAGTTTAAGAATTATCCTTTTGAAGATGCTAGATGGATGCAAGGCATACAATTAAAGGATAACCTAAACCTTGTCAATGCTTACAATGCTTCCCAAGAGTAAGCAAATGTACAAAATGTTAAAAATGAACAAAAATTTTTGTCTTATAAGACTCTCTTTTTCTTTATTTGTGCACAAAAATGAAGTAGTATGCATGCTTAGATCAAGTTTGTGGAGACGACGTCTCCCAAACACCAAGTAGAGCTTGTCACTCTACTATGGAAGACTGATAGGACTAATGTGCAGACATGCTTGCGGCAGCCTCAGGCTCTCAAGCGCCAAATGGACTAGTCATCCATTATGGAATGATGTCGTAGGGTAACATAGGGATCCTCTACCCGCTAAGAAAAGGACTCATGCATATGCTTTATCTTCTCTACACCATAGTCGAGGACGACTATGATTTCAAGAGAGAGGTAATGTCATAATAATCAATATCTAATTCTCCTAAATGATTTTCTCATATTAAACTGATCATTTAATGTGGGGAAGTGCCAAGGGAGAAAAAGCTAGAATATTGGTTAAGTTAGCAGACCGGCCACAGTAGGGATCCAAAGGAGGGAAAATAGGGATCCAAAGGGGGGGCCATCTGCAAAAGAGCCATGTGAAACAACGGGCTAAAAAGACCCTAAGGTTCAGCCCATTAAGACTTCCAAAATGCTAAGGTTCCAAAATTCAAAGGTTGTGTCCAAAGGTCAACCTTAGGGAAATTAGTGTGTGCCCAAAAAGTCTTTCTGCATCCCGACATGGGAGGGGGCGAGCCCCAAAGCTAGGGGATGAGAGAGAAAGCCACACACACACACACAGGCTCCCTTTACACAAAGGGAATGAGGGACACATGTCAGCTCCCTAGGCCAGATGCCCACAAGGTATGCCCAATTCCTATTGGAAGACCCTTGAAGTGGACCAATGAGAATTAGGCTAGAGTAAATCTAGTTTAATTAATTTAAAAACATTTAATAAAAGAAACCAATAAGAATTAAGTGTCCTAGAAGACTATTGGGCAGTCTCCCAAGGGGTCCAATGAGCATTCAGGAGCCCTATGGCTTGCCTGATTCCTATTGGCCAGGAGGCAAAGGGGTCCAATGAGAGTTTAGTTTAATTATTTAATTATCTAAAGCTCTCACAAAAGGGGAAAGGGAGACACATGTCAGAAGGCTATCACTTATGCTGCTTAATCCCTATTGGCTTGACCTGGGGAGGTCCAATAAGGCAAAAGCCAGACTAACATAGCAGCTAGGGCTCGCCCAAGAGAGAGAGGGGGTTGATTTTTGCTTGGCATTCACTCTCACATTCTCACACTTGACCATGTGTGAAGGGAAAATACTCTATCTCCTCCCAAGCTTTAATGGAGAGCTCATCACCTACTCCAAGCTTGTGAGATAGAAGCCTACATCAACACTCTCTTGGCATGTGGATGCAAATCCAACCAAGAGCCAAGCTTCAATGCATGCTCATCTTCTCTACCAAGCTAATTACTAAGCTAAGCTATGCTAATATGAGTGATTATGTGAGGAGATGTACTTCTTTCTCGTAAGATACTTCTTTTTCCTCTCAATCTACTCTCATACCCTGCTAGCTCTCACCATCTTCGAAGGTGTGTGAGGTCTTGGGTCTGAGAACGGGGATAATTCAAGTTGTGTTTGATTAAGTGTTTTGCTTGGTGTATGAAGCTTCCATCTTCATTGCACTAGCTAGTCTTGAAGGAACACAAAGAATTGTATTGTACAATGTCTCTCTTGATGGGAGAAACCATAATACAAAGCCTTTTGGAGGGGGGACCGGCTCCATGCAAATCCGGTCCTCAACTGTTGTCAATAGCTTAATTGCTCTCTCTTTTGAAAGTATTGTCGATGCTATCTAACTAGGTGTTATGCTTTTTGTTGCTCTCTCCACCCAAGCACTCTTGTAATTCTCATTAGGAATCAACTCTAATGAAATGCCCACTTTGTCATGCTAAATTCCGCTACACAAAAGATTTTAGGCCATTAAATGTTACATCCAATCTATCTTGTCCTTGCTCCTCTTGAGCCCTGACATTTTATCTTGCACGTGCAGGTCCATCTTCTTGGAAGACAACTCTTCTAATCTCCTCAACCCTCTCTGGTTTAGAATGATATTTGGATTCATTAAAGTGAACATCATTGTTGCGGATAACCTTTCCAGATTCGGGATCCCAAAGTCTGTACCCCATCTCACCAGAATTACCATAGCCTAGAAAGATGCACTTTCTACTCTTTGGCTCAAGTTTGTTCCTAAATTCCTTTGGAACGTGAGTATATGCCTCACAGCCAAAGACTCTGAGATGCTTGTATGAGGGCACTTTGCCTAACCATACCATCTCTGGCACTGAATCCTTCTGCAAAACCTTGCTAGGAGATCTATTTACAAGATGAACAGTTGTTGATACAGCTTCAGCCCAAAACCCATTTGGCAGTTGTGCATTAGACAACATACTTATGACCTTCTCTTGTATGGTCCTATTCATCCTCTCAGCAACACCATTTTGAGGAGGATAAGGAGCAGTAAGTTCACGTTTTATACCTTTTGACTCACAAAAGTCCTGAAATGCCTTTGAAACATACTCTCCACCATTGTCAGTGCATAAGCATTTAAGCTTCTTGCCACTCTGATTCTCCACAAGTGTCACAAACGTTTTGAAAACACTAAACGCTTCATCCTTGTGCTTGAGAAAGTAAACCCATACTTTCCTCGAGTAATCATCTATAAATGTCATAAAGTAAGAAGCTCCCCCTAGAGATAGGTTAGGCATAGGTCCACACAAATCACTATGAACAAGTGCCAACTGTGTATCTCTTCTACTGCTTCTATGCTTATGTGGCTGCTGTGTTTGCTTACCATACATACAATGTTCACAGAATTCAAAATCATTAAATGAAAAGCTAGGCAAATAACCAGAACGAGACAAGATTTCCATTCCCTTCTTGGACATATGTCCTAACCGGCTATACCACAAAGAAACGTTCGGCTGCTCGGTTACATTGATTACATTTTTAGAGACATTTGATACATAAATCATGTAAAGTCCTCCAGACTTTACTCCATGTGCTACTGTCATAGAACCCTTGGATATCTTCCACATGTTCTGTCCAAAAGTGGTGACGTAGCCAGCATCATCAAGTAAACCTGTGCTGATCAAGCTCTTTGTAATTGCGGGAACATGTCTCACATTCTTCAGCGTGAAAGAAGAGCCATTCTGAAACTTCAATTGAACATCTCCAACACCTAAGATGTCACATGTCTGCCCATTGCCTAGCCGAACATGATCTTTAGTGGTCACATAAGAGGTAAACCACTCCTTGTTTGGAGACACGTGAAGTGATGCCCCTGAGTCTATAATCCAGTCACTCAGTGCATTTCCATCAGATGTTGTAAGAAGAGCTGAGTCCATTGTATTCTTCAAGAAGTAGATGTCTCCTGACACTAGACTGTCATCCTCTGCAACAGTGTTTGTCACATTTATTTCTTGAATCTTCACTGAGGACTTGTTCTTCTCACCATGGTCTTCAGCTTTCTCTTTGCCTTTTTCTGCTTTCCATTCTCTGCAGTCTCTTTTTATGTGACCCTTCTTGCCACAATGGTAGCATTCTATGTCACTCTTGCCTTTAGCACTGTGGGACTTGCTACGAGACTGATTCCTCTTTCCACCTTTGTACTTTTCTTTGGTCCTTCCCCTGACAACTAAGGCTGTTCCTTTGCCTTTGTCCATTGTCTTTCTATTGGTTTCTTCAGTAAGCAAACTTCCTTCTACACCTGCTATGTTCAAACCATCTGGAGGTGCAGAATTACTCAAAGCTGTGCGAAAAGTGTCCCAACTTGCCGGCAATGTGATCAACAGGAACATAGCTCTAACAGGTTCATCAAACTTGACACCTTGAGCTGACAACTGACTGTAGACGGTGTTAAATTCATTCAGATGATTGGACATAGGTGTCCCTTCTTTCATCTTCAAGTCAACAAGCTTCTTAAGCCAGTATACCTGTGAAGCTGCACACTGCTTCTCATAAAGATCACTCAGCTTTGTCCATGCTTCATAAGCCGACATCTCGTCTGCTACATTGAAGTAAACGCTTTCTGCCAAAGTCAGCATAATGGTAGAAAGTGCCAATTCATCCATTTCGCTCCATTCATCTTCGTCCATATCTTCTGGTTTTATCCCCTTGAGCTTTATAGGTTTTATCTACTTCTTTTGTACCAACACGTGCCAAATCTGCTTCTTCCACAATGGGAAATTGGTTCCATACAGCTTCTTGATATTGTAAAGAGCAGTGTCCTGTGATCCAACCATAGCTACGCTTCACAGTAGTTTACTTTCCTGGGAAAAATTTGGCAGAGTTTCCCCTGTAAACTGACCTCTGAACAAATATCAACCTGTCAAATGAACCAAGAAAGCTTCAGATTCTGCGGAAATTTCGGCAGAGTATCCTTTGTAAAATGGCTATGGTGTACTCAAAAACATACCAAAAACAGCTCAAAAAACCACTGTCTCTCTAACACTGTAAGCTGTGGGTAAACCTGTCCTGCACCTGTATTGTCTCTCACTGTCCTATAAGCATAGACTGCGACAATGCCTCAACGGCAGTAAAGCAAAGATGCAATCCCAACTGTCTAACTCACAGTCAATACATCCTAGCTGCCTATCTAAGGGTGCTCGAGGGATCGCTCCAAGACCTGTATCACCGAAAGGATCTCAACATTCGAGAATCCCCCAGCTCAATAAAACCTCACTCGACCCTCAACAAAGGCTGCAGTAAATCTGACAATACATAGATTTCCCACAAAGTCATACATCCACAAATTTCCCACTGTATGCTATAACCGCTGCGGTGGTTGTTTGCTGCGTGACTCACAGCCAGCAAACCCTCAACAGACATTCATCATCTCTGACAATACATCCCATGTGGAAGTACCTGCAATGTCAGGATGAAATCTGGAATATCAAGCAGCAAACACAAGCTACCTGATGAACTAGTGGATGTCGCCTACAATCTGTGTGTAGATGCGTCCATGTCGTATGTGACACGCCTCCAAGAACTGTGAGCCGTCCTTTGTTGTGTAGACAGCCACAAATCAGGACTCTGGAAGTGCAGATATCCTCATCACCTGCAGTCGTAGGCCGAAACCCCAAATTTGCAGAGTCGGATCTGCACCCGCCAAGACCACGTAGTCGAAAATGGCATGTGCAGATCTTTGTCAAAGCCGAACGGTGGCCGAGATGACCTCAGAATGAAATTCTGAGAACACCATGCCCTTTGGGCTCTCCCACAGGAATTGGGGCCGTGTCTTCGCCTGTTGAATCTCACTCCAATATGAGCAGGTGACTCTGGCTACCTGCAAATGCTGCCCCGAGCCTCAATCTAAGCTCTGATACTAGTTGAAGGAGTACGAGCGGAAGTGCGACGCGAGAGAGAGTGCGAGAAGAAGAGCACGACGATATGGTGAACTCGCTCTCCTGTAATGTGTAGAGCATAGTGAGTTCTTATTAGGTTTTAACAAAAGAATATGTGTACATACCTGGTGGCACGCCCAGTTACCTGGGCGACCACATTGGGCTTTATACCCCAACATACTATGGCAAATGTGTGTTGATATTCAATTCCACAGCAATTGACTATCACCTTTTCAAACAGCCCTCATGGTCTCTCAATGTGTTCGTCAGCCAATTGCAATTTCATTCGAGTTTGCCTAATGGCTGGTTGTCCACAGGATTCCCATACTGCTTTAGTGGCTATGGCTATGCCTACTCCACTATCCTATTGCTATGCCATGGTTTCAATGTCATTATACTTCACTGGAAGGGTGGTGTTTCCTTCTTCCCCTTCGTAATATTCTCCAACTTTGTTCATGGGAACAGATCGAATCTCTTTGTTGTCCATTTCGTTTTTCAATTTCCCCAAATTTTTGGATATTAACCCCGTTATTCCCACCTTTTCTAGGGTTTTCTGTAGATCATTCCATAAATATGGTCTAAGTTTTAACAGTTCTCCCAAGGTAAGAGTGCATTGGATGGGTGTAGACATGATTGAATGAATGTTGTCTACTTCTAGGGTCTGTTCAGCTCTTTTTACTTGAGTGGTCTTACACACTATGGATTCATCTTCGTTATCTCCCAAGTAAGAGAGTAATGTTTTCAAGGTCAATGGTTTCGACATTCCTGAAGCTTCAGATCTGCAATCCCCGTACAAGGATTGTACATCCATGTTCATATCAGAAGGTAGGTTATCTAACCAGACTTCCTCTATAGGAGCTGACTTTAGAGTTAGGCTCCCATCATTGATCGCTCTAACTTCTTCCCATAAGTGTCCTGGCCAGTCTTCCTCTACAAATGGAATTCCGTCTAAGACATCTTCACTGTTCGGCACTATAAGTTCTGGTTCTTTTGTTTCAAGGTGGGGTTTTTCCACAGCATCAGGTTTTTCTTTAGTGTCTCTTACCACAAGCTCTTCAAGTTTTGTGATACTTTCAAGCTTGGGTTTTTGTTTTTCCATCATTTCTTGCGTGATTCTTACCAAATTTTGATAAGCTTCCAGCTTAGCCGCTTCCATGTCTAGAGAAGGATAGTTTTTCCATTTGTTTTCCATGTTTTGGCTTGCTTTAAGACCTGCTTGGTAGGCTTCCAAGGCGGCATTAATAGGCTCAAAAATTTTATCAACCAGATTTCACGGTTTGTTTCCTTGATTTCATTTCAAGTTTCTTTCAACTTTTCCTGGAATAGATTTTTTGCTTTCTCCATGATTTCAACCCGTTGTTTTTGTTTTCTCATCTCATATCTTTTACTTTTGCTTCTTTTGATTCTTTGAGAGGAAACTTTCGTATTTTTCAAAACATCAGAGGGGTTGTGTTTCTTTTTCTTGGCCTGGGCTCTAGTGATTACCTTGATTGGAACAATCGTTGTACTCTCTGATGAGCTACTAGGTATCACTTGGACTACGTTTACTACTGTTTTACCCTTGTTCAAAGGATTTTTAGGACAATCTTCCGGAAGGTGTCCTCCCTTTTTGCAATATTGTATATAATAAGCTTCAACTGGTTTGAGGTTTTTGTCAGGCTCTAGACATTCATTTTCCAATGATCATCAGCACCACAGTTATGACAGTTTCCTGTTCTTGGCTTAATCATGGGTCTGACCATGGGAGGTCTAACACCTCCATAATACATTGGTGTGAGCTCTGGTGGAGCATAAGTCACGCTTTCTTCCATTGGTGGTGGATGTGAATTATACCAATCTCCTTCTACCATTATTGTAGATGGACTAGGCTCTGCATAGGTTGTAATAGGCACTAATGCTTGTTCATCTATGACTCCTTCAAAGTGCATGTACTTTACAGCCACTGCATTATGTCCTGGATACGAAGGTTGTTGTCCCAACACAGGTTGAGGTCTTTCCATACCCATTGGTGGTCTTTGAGCTTGGGCCATATTAAGTTGATATGTGTACATGGGTTGTCCTTGTGGCCTCATGGGCACGTACTGAACATTCCCATCATACTTTGATCTGAAGTAGCACTCGTGGGTCTCATGGTTGGTCCACTTAGCCTCAATTGCACACCATTTTTGTGGCCTAATTGGTTGTCTCTATTGAGGTATCCCTTGTCCTGGTCCCCTCATAGGTGCTTTTTGCATGTTGTTCATCATGTCGTTCATCCTTTTGAGCATATCTTCTATGGTTGAAAGTGGTGCTGCAGCATCCGTTCCGACTTGTGCTGGTTTAGTGGATGCTGTTTTCTTGCTTTGGTTATCCTTAGGGACATCTTCTTCGTTAAAAATATCACAATTGTCTCCTAAGTCAATAGCATCTGACACACACTCTTCTAGGGTTGTATGCTTTTTACTATAGAGTATAGCATAAAGTTCTTTGTTTAGCAGTCCCTCCAGAAACAATGATACGAGCCGTTCTTCTGCAGGTATCTCTAGCCATGGGCATCTTGCAATATAAGTTGCACAATCCCTAACAGACTAACTATGTTTCTGTTTAAAGCTTTAGATTTGAGCTACCGTATTATGTTTGATCCCCGTTTTGGAACAAGCAGCTACAAATCCTTGAGCTAATGTATTCAAGTCCATGATTGACCTTGGTGGAATTTTTTGGAACCATGTCAATGTTTTTTCTTCTAATGTCATTCCAAACCCCTCGAATTGAGTATGGAAATTGAATATACGTTCTGCTCTTAGCACTTGCTTAAAGATTGCTAAGTGGTCGTATGGATCCCCTGATCCACTGTATTTTCTAACCCACTTCTGAAAATCAGCTGGTCTGATGCGTCTGTTTGGTTCAACTCTCGGTCTCCTGGCAGTTGGTCCTGTTCCTAGTCCTTCAAACCAGTTTGTTGGAAATAGTAACTCATGTAGCCCTAGAGTGGCCTTAGTGTCACCCGATTTTCTACGTAATGAGGTGGTTTTTAGTTTCTTTACATTACTCTCAGATGATCTCTCACAGTGTTCATCTCTTGGAATCGTTTCTGGTCCCTGTCCCAATATCCAATCCCTTATGGAATACCCTTGGTATTTGGTTTCTTCTACCTCCTCAGGAGTCATCATAACAAAGTTGTTCTTATAACAATCCCTAAACAGGTAGGTTGGTAGGTCTGCTGATCCCTTATCTTTGATCTTGAAGATATAGATGATCTTCATGGCCGTTAGTTGTCCTGGCTTGGCATGCGAAGTCCACAAAAGATCTTTTATGTTTCTATCTTCCCAACAATAGACTCCGATCTTAGGATTATCCATAATAAGACATTTAAAAGGCTTCAAATCTACTTGATCGTATCCCTCGAATTCTAAAGTTGGTGGTCCTTCTTTTGCTGACATATCGGGATTATGGTGTTTACTTCTAACCCCCATTTGTCTACCACATTAGGGTTTTCGACTTGTACATACTGAGTTCCATTTCTTTCCATGTACATTTTTCCTTGTTTGTTTGTCCTAATCTCTTCTTCGGACTCAATACCATGGTCATCAATGCGAATAGCATACTCCTTGTTAGGGTCCAAGTAAACCTGGGCTCCATGGCGGCGATTCTTATAAAATAAGAGTATACGCTTATAGCGCATTGTCGTTCCGGTTTTCGAGTGAGTCGAGTAAGAAGACATTTCAGATGTTGAATCTGATAAAGTGTCTGAGACTTCTTCACGTATTGTGTGCAAGGAATTGCCTTGATTCACGCTTTCTTCGGTGGATACTCTACTGGAGGTTTCTCCGAGTTATGTCTTGATTTCCTAGTACACGACCAAATCTAAGATTCATATAAACTTATGAAGCTCTGGTTAGAGTACTTACCTTTGGATTGACTTGTCGTCAATTTCCTCTTGATTCAATTGCAACTTTCTGTCAAGCCACTGATTTCTTGTCTGCAACCTGATTCCGTTACAAATTTGATCAAGTTAGCTATTCTTCTATAAAGACAGTAGAGTTTTTGCTAACTCTCGTGATTGGTCTATGTGTATCACTTCAAATCGAGCTATGGGAGTCAAAATTTGAATTTTAGATTCGACTTTAGCAAAAAATTAAAGCTTCAATCTACAACCTGGAAACTGAGTGAACATGTACAAGTTTGGATCCCATTTAACCCAAAATTGCCAGGTGGCTTTGTATTATGCTGGTCTAACACTCTACAAGTTCAAAAGTCAAAATTGATGTCCCAAACTAGTAGTAGTAAATAATCGCGATTATTTACTTTTGTCAGTTTTTTACACTCTTTGGATTGGTTTGGCAAGTATACAACTTGTTAAAGTCCCTAGACAAGTTTCAACAAGTTTGGACAAAATCTGATCAAGCTTATCAACTGTTTTGTGTCCGTAGACTCTGATTTCAAGAATCTGGCTTAAGTCTCACTTTTGTGATCCAAATTTCACCAAAATTGATTTGTGAGGTCTACTTGATATGCTTGACCTTGTAGTATACTCACATTTGCAAAATTATCAAGTTTTGAAGTAGATGTAAATAATCGCGATTATTTACTCTAGCTATATTTTCACAACTTTTTGCCCCAATTTTGACACAGATCTGTTAAGCACCTCAAGTTAAGGTCACTAGCCAAGTTTCATCAAGTTTGGACAATTTTTGGTCAAATGGTCATCAATTTTCTATCCGCAGACTAATTTTACAAATTTGGTCACAATTTTCAATCCAGTGATCCAAATCTTACCAAATTTGGTTTGTGAGCTTATTACAACATCGTTAAACTAGTGGTATGTTGACTTGGTCCAAAAAGTTGAAAAATGGGACAGATGTAAATAATCGCGATTATTTACAGCTGACAACTTTTTGTATCTTTTGGTCAACTGAGCATGTACACATGTTTATCATATCAATATAAGTCTATGAATCAATTTTCAACAAGTTTGGACAATTTTTTTCCAATTTACACTCAAGATCCAAAAAGTCAATACAAACTTTAGTTTTTACCCAGTTTTTTGTCAATTTGGTGATCCAAATCTTTTGGACCTTCACAAAAGTTGTTTGTACACATACAATGAGTCAATAGTATGAACCTTGGTCAATTTGGAGCAGAAAGTTAATAATCGCGATTATTAACTGCAAGCTTGAACTGAACACTTTTTTGCAATTTTTTCAAAGACAGTCTTTACATGAGCTATTTTAAGCCTATGAATCAAGTCAAAACTTAATTTGACCTAAAATATCAAGAAAAAGTAAATAATCTGAGTTTTGGCCAACTCTTTAAATTTTTACTCGACGTGTCTTTGAGCTTACCAATTGGTTCAGACAACCTTCAAGCTCACTCTCCAGTCGGATTGAGTGGTTTCGAGTCTTTTCGAGCTATTTCTAGCCGTAGACCTGAAATTTTGCAACTTCCAATAACAATTCACACTTGATTCTTTCAGAGAGATCAATGTTCTGAAATCCACCTCGGATCCTACTTACCCTACTCCGAGATTCTCATGCAATGGGGTTGTGAAAAGTGTCCACAAACACTCGTTTTCTTGTCTTTTATGGTTTTTTGAGCACTGATCTTAAAACTTGTCTTGTCTACCAATCATCCTCAAAATTCTAATCTATTTCTACAATCCTACAATCCTAGAAGCACTCAGCAAATACGATTACTTCCAAGCTACCTCTACACAGCAAAAGACGACAATCTTAAGCTATGCGGTTTTTAAAAGAAAGTTTTGAACTCTAGGCGATCCTAGAGGAAGTTAAAGGATAACTTCACAAGACGCTCATGTTGTTCCCTAGTTTAGGTCTCTTCGATCCCCGGCAACGGCGCCAAATGTGGGACGCATGTCTAACCTCACCATCCTATCTTATTGCAGTATTAGCGAGAACCACGATTAAATTGTCAATTCATGGGATGAAGCTGACTTGACTAGTGCATAGAGGCTACAAGAGGTTGTCAATCTCTTAGAAAACAACTAACAACTTGTATCTAACTCAAGCTACAGTCAAGTGACTGAAATCACCAAAAGCCAATTGCTCATCGGCAAACAAATCACATCCGTTGCAGCATCAAATGATATCCAAACGTAACAAAACTTCTAGGACAAGTTTATAAGACCTAATCACACATGCTTATGGTCTCAAACCCCACTTTTAGGTCAAGTTCCAAAATCGCGATTATTAACAACAATGGATTTTTTACCTAATCGTTTTCGACCCAGAATGCATCTAAATGCTTAGCAATGATGCCCCAATACCCCACCTATGCTTAGTTTTTGATTTGATAGTGTAAATTCCTAGTTATGATGAAATTAGGCCGCGGGTCTGCGACTCCAAAAGCTACGAAATATTGTGAACTACTTACGTCAATGCGTAGAGCTCTTACCTATGGTTGCAATGCAACAAACATGACTGCAATGTGACAATCGAGGAGGGAGTAGGAAGCACGAGAAGAAGAGGAGTGAGCGTCGTTAGCTCACGCTGTGTATTTCATTATCCAAAACTTATAAAAAAACTTACAAAAATTGGCTTTTATACCTTAGCCAAGGTTTTTGGTGGTCAAAACTAATAATCTGGGAGTTCTACCAAAGCTGGGTAATGACAGGCTGATACAATCTAGAAGCTTGTAGCCCCGGCTCATTAATTATAGAGTTTATCCGAGAAAATAGGAGTTACAATATTCTCGATTTATTAAAATAATAAGTGTTTTACAAAGAGAACTCCAAATTATGGTATCCGTGTTAGCTTGATGCTAACAATGTTGCATACCCACACAAGCATGTCACCATGGGACAATAGAAACTGAGATATGTGTGAGGGATCCTTTCCTCTAGTCTAGACAACAAGAGGAATGGTGACCGAAGAGGATGGCGCACAATGGCACTCTAGACTACCTGTGTGAATCCTGGAAAAGAGAGGATTCCATCCCACGAGATCTTAGAGAGTGAAAGCATTGCTCCTTTGCATGCAATACATTAGCTTTCCAAATTCACCAAAGCAGAGTTACTAGCACCATGGCATAAAATTTTTGTTGCTTGGTATCAGAACTTCTCAACCTTCTTGCTGGAATTAAAGCACCAATGATTACACAAACAAATGTAATCAACGCTGCCTTAAGTTTTAAGCTATAGAATAGAATGCTCCCTTTTTTTTTATGCGTACCACCTTAACGACAAACATTGAAGATGGAAAAGGTAGATGTCACAAATAGGTAGTTTAGAAGAAGCAACAACTGTTCTTATGGAGGAGAAACTCATTCAGCTCTGTCTGCATAGGACATTATGCTACTTAGTTGAAAAAATAAATAGAAATGCATCAAAGAGATGAACACTGATTTTGGCTTCTCTAATACGCTGCACATAAGAGGAAATAAAGAAGAGGGATCTCATATATCTGGCCTTCGCTACAGTGAAACCCTACAATGGATTATTATAAAAAGGGCTTCCATACATATATCACGCCATAATTGCAATGAAGCTCTAGACTACAATTACAAAAGGTGTATACAAACATACCTCCACGGGAGGTTGCAACTTGAGTCGCTACTCATTCTTGTTTCTTGTAATGAAAGGGTTGTTTACTTTGTGGTTTAAAACTAGAAGCACTTGGATGACTCGCAAAATCTCTTAGACTCAAGGAGATAGTGGCATAGCCGGAGCGCAACCATCTCTCTTTGACCATGCAAATAGTTCTCTGGTAGCAGAAAAGAAGCAACCCAGAAAACTCTTGAGCACGAGTCATTTCAGAAAGACATCGTTAGTCTTGGGCTCCAAATGCTAATCCATATGAGGGTCCAAGGGACCTTGCTCTATTATCAAGGCCTGGCCACAAAGCGCTATGTCACACGCTTGGACACCCCAAGTCAAGAATATGGCACCACACACGAGAGAGTCACTTAAAATACTTCACAACTTTAAAATTTAAGTCGACACGTAGTTCTGTGCCCACAGGTATTGGCCCCAAAACCTGGCGCCCCTTTTGGTATTTCTATATTATATTAATGCTTGAGCAAAATACAACACTCGAGGGGTCTTCTTCTCTCAGACTCTGTGTCCAGATGCTCTGCATAGTGAGGCCCTTAAAGGTTTATTTATTCTTACAAGGGATGCTCTAAAAAGCAAAGCCCCAAAAGCAACTGGCCCAAAAGCTGTCCCAAAATGTAGCCAATGCAAAAAGCAAAAATCCGTACAATCTGCCACCTTATCAGGTGTCAGCACAGTTCACGAAAATCCGTATTGCCTGTCACGTCAGCAGTCAACACAATTTTTGGGATTTTGTAAAGTCAACAATCATCGTAGATTCCGACATTCTGTATAGCATGTCCTCTAGTCCTACCCCCCGGGTGGTCATGCCATGTCATCAATTTGTGACATACCCCTCTTGAAAGAATTGTAGTCGCCCTCAATTCACTACAACACGTTGCACGGAAATCGACACAGATATCGATGGCTCAAAGTTTGTTAAAATTTTAAAAATCTTGATATAAGCGTCGACATCGTATCGTCGGTATCCGCATCAGTATACGAATCGTCCGGAAACCAACGAAATATGCACTGATAAAAACACTACAATAAGTGATGGAAAATATATCGACACGTATCTCGAGGCCTATTCCGATGGTATACCAACACCTATATTGGCGTCAAAACCTGCAAAAAAAAAAATGAGGGCTGGGAAATGATGCTGCATGAACTGCAGCACCAGGAAACAACCCTCTCTGCCCAAAGGAAGAGTACAAAACCAACCGCACTCCACCTACAATTTGACATTGAAGTGCAAGTAAGTACACAGTAGCGAAATTGTAAGCATAACAAAAACAGAAAATCAAAAGCTTAAACATGACAAGTTTTCAAAAGTAAAATCATAACTTCAACTCCCAAAACATAGGCACAAGGACATGAAGGTTTTCTAACCATAATTAAAACATGATTTGAATACCGTAGGTATAACCATAACGTGATTGCCAAACCGTATTTGCAAAACCATAAACATAATCTGCTTGCCATACCATAACCATAACCTGCTTGTCATGCCATAACTATAACAGCCATATAATCATTGCAAAACCATAACCATAACCTGATTGCCAAACCATAATCATAACACGATTGCCATACCATCATTGCAAAACCATAACCATAATCATAACTTGATTGCCAAACCATAACAATAACCTGTGTACCATACCATAAACATACCATAATTGCAAAACCATAACCATAACCTGATTGTCATACCATAATCATAATTGTAAATAAAATGCAAACCCATAAACATAAGCGTGAAAATGTACATGTATACAATGAATGAGCACAAATGTATCAAGAAGACCACAAATACAAAAAAAAACATATATGGAGGATGTCACCCTCATGATAATGCATCCTAGTTGACGGCCTCTCCCTCCTCCTATAGCTAGCTCAAAAGGGCCACAAGTCCATGATTGTACCCGTACTTCTCCTCTCGGCGTGTCGAAGGGCGCATCATGGTAACTTTTTGCAAAATAAACAATCAATCACAAGATAAATCTTCAATAACATATACATATTTGACAATTTAAAGCATACATATAATAATTAAAAACTCATGCCGAAGTGTGTCGTAGCTCCCACTTCCAAGATGTGACGCTCCAAAAGACTCCAAACGTGCTCTGGGTGCATCTCTCTGCTACCGAAATCTCTGAGGATTTTTTGTGTCTCTCGTGCAATCACCGCCCACTCCTCTGCATCCAACCATGGTAGCTTTGGAATGTCCTCCTTGTACCTATCTCTCACCTTTGACCGATGGTGTGACATTGTGGCAATCGCCACGCTCAAGATCCACTCATTCGAAACTGGATCATACCCCTCTGCCGGTCTTCTCTGTGAATGGCCTCGACGATGTAATTCTTTCTTTCAGCATCTTGATCATCCCAAATCTCCATCACACAGTGGCCAAATTGAATTGTACAGAGCTGTCGAATCCTCTGTCGCATGGCCTTTCCGACCCTATCCGCCACAACAGTCCCATCCCGGCTCTTATACACCTTGCTAGGATCATGCTCGTGTGATCCCCAAGGTGTACGTGGTGTGCCAACCGGTGAACTATCTACTGAAGAGAGTGGTGGATGCTCTCTCAGAGGTGTGGACGCATCGGTAGAACCGCCACCACAATAACCATTGTCTCACGAACGACGCCTATCTCGTCTCGAAGAAGAACCAGTCCTTGGTGTAGGGGGCACACTAAACTGAGGTGTAGGGCCGGTTGGTGTAGGGAACACACTAGTCCTAGGCATACGGGCGGTCGTAGTAGGTCTAGAGGAACTAGCTCCCCAAAGGTTATGTGCGTAAGCAACCTGCTCTGGTGTGAACTGTGACAAAAAGGAGCCCATCTGCTTGTGTGACATGCCGGTTGGAGTGATAGGAAAACTAAACTAGGAGAGTATGTATTGTCTTCATTGGCCATGCCTATGGATACACAAATAATACAGATACAATACGTTAGTTTACAACAAAAAAGTTTAATCAATGAAAATAACAAAAAAATGAAGCTACAACACAACTCATTATATATATCCATTGTTATTAAAAGAGTTTTACAAAAGAGTTCCTAGAAAAAATCAGTAGTCAATCTCTTATCTTCTATGAGAGTTGATACACCAAAGATGTCTATCTCAATATGTACTTGTGCATCTTCATCATCAAACTCCACTTCTTTGTCACTTCCGGATCAACTTGCATATTTGAAAGCTCATTTCTAGGTTTAGGCATCTGCTCACCACTGACCTCCAGCTCAAAATCCTCACTTACATCATCTGTCGGCCGTGCACTTTGTTCATGAAGCTCTTCGACCTCAACTTCCAATCCTTTACACACTTGCTTGCTACTTGGAGCAACTTGAACAACATAAACCTAATGCAGTTTAGACATATCTTTTTCATCATTTTCTCTCCATAGTGGATCTATTATGAACACAACTTGTTCACAATGCTGCAAAAGTACGAACGTATCCCGCACATCTATCCACATCCGCCTAAAGTTCACTTGAATCAGTCCACTCTTATCTTTGTGCACATTTGCATTAGGGCCACTGGTAATAACTTTGAACCACTCAACGTCAAAGATAAAAATATCAAACTTCTTAAAGCTAATCTTCAAGAGATGTAGCCAAAGTATTCAAGCTGGCTAGTCTCTGTGTTCTCATCCCTAGCACTACTCCTACTTTCTTGGACAAAGCTTGTTCTAACACCACTGTCAAAGGCAAACCTTTGTTCGCCTACCTGTTGCACTCTAAAGTGTCTCCCATGCAACCACAAAGCTCCATGTCGTCAGTGTAAGCTTGCACATTGAGGTGGTGGTCGAGAAGCTACTATTGTATGCAGTATGGACACGCTAGAGTCGGTGAGGCACTGCAGCCAAAAATTGAAACAAACTTAAAGCTACTAAAGTAATGTGATCATGTGGACCTGCAAAAGAAAGTTGTGAAAAATATTTACATGCCAATCGTAACCCCTTGATATCTCCTCTTCCTCTTCAATAATCAACACTTCGTTCCTCTTTGCCTCTGAGATTGTTGCATCTAGCCACCGCGGAAAGTCAAACAATTTATGAAGATGATCTGGAAAAGGAAGGTTTATAGTGGCACAGTTGCGCTTGAATTGCAAGCGATGTGTCAAGTGTTGTTGCTTTTTCTCTTTGTACCTCTCTAGCCACTTTTGCATGATGTCTAAGTTGAAAAGACAAAATCTCATAACCTTTTCTCGCATTATGATGTTCATATTCCTAATGATGCCTTGTCGCTGCAGTCATTCCCTGTCACCTTGCCGTTGACCTCAATAGTCCACATTCGAGGCATCTCTGGATCAATTGAGCCCAAAAATTCACTGATGGGAACAAGAGACTCTTGTACAAGCCATCCTTTGGCCATGCTACCCTCGGGGCAAGCCGTTTGACGAATGAACCCCTTTAAAGTCTTCATTTGAACCTCTCCAAGAAGAACATCCACCTACTATGGACTACCCCAACAATTTCAACTTCATCGACCACATGCACAAGTAGATGCATTTGGATGGTAAGAATGTTTGTTGGAAAGTACTTCTCCGCCATACACACTGCTTCAATAGCATTTAAGCACGTTGCATCTATGTTGTCTTTTCTTATCTCTTTTAAATTGATCCAACATACCAACTCACTGATTTTATAGATTGTTCTTCTAATGTCAACTGTTAGACAATCCGTTATGGCAATTGGTAAGATAAACAACAAAAAATTGCGCCAATCGTGTGATTTAAGACCACTAAGATTGTCATCTCTAGAAAAAGTCATTTTCAAACATCGCATGCGCCCAGTGGGAGTCTTGAATGAAGATATAGTTTTCCTCACTTGTTGCTCTTCTGCATGACTCAAAACCCATGGACCCTTTGGTATAGAAAACTTTCCATTGGATTTAAGTTGAGGCCACATCTCTGGCATTCGATCCACAGCCTGTAGGTCATCTCTTCGAGCCTTGCTCTCCCTTTTCCCAATGGTGGTTTTCCATAAGATCTCCCCCACATTTTTGAAGATGTTTATTGGGTCGAGCAAATGATTAATCAGCAGGTCACTTCAATACGAGAGTTCATGGAAAATAGAAAGTCTTTTCAAGTCGGGTGGCTTGAAATCTGCCTTCTCTAGCCCCATGTTTTTCCAATTGCTTGCTTTCAATGGATGCATGTCATGTTTGCATATGTTTGGTCCACGTAGCTCATGTCCTTCAAGCAAAAATCTACCATGCTCCTCGTAAATTGTCTTGCTCAAATGATCAGAGCGACGGAAGCCAAGTCGAGGACCACATTTTGGACATGCATGATTGCCAGAGTAACTCAAGCCTGAAAAATCATAAAATTAAAATAAAAGAATTGGCATAGCCATGAATAACATATACTTGAGGGTTTCAAAGATACTTACTTGAACACTCACCAAAGCATGGCCAATCATGCATGGTCCACTTGAGAATGCTTTGCACATGTATATTTCGTCATCCGATTGATTGGACATGTCAACCACATCGATCCCTATCCACAAGATTTAGAGCTCTTCTATAAGTGGTGCCAGATAGACATCCATGTTCTTTGCTTTGTACTTTCCTGGGGCGATCAGTGACAACAACAGATGGCCCTTCTTGATAGCTAGCCATGGTGAAAGATTATAATTAACCAAGCAAATAGGCCACGTACTCCATGACGAACTCCGTAATCCAAATGGGTTTACTCCATCCATTGCTAGACCAAAATGAATACATCCAGGCTCATCCTTAAATGTAGGCCATCTTTCCTTTATGTGCTTCCATGCACGAGAGTCAACAGGTACCCACATCATATCATCTGTCGATCTAGTATTTGAGTGCCATGTCATCAAAGCGCCTATAGACTTGCACCTGAACATGCTCTTTATTCTTGGAATGATAAAAAAGTGTCGAGGGACCTTTGTAAGGATAAATTTTCCTTCCTGTTTGATCCACAATTGGGACACTGTTCCAAATTTGCATACTCCTTGCAAAGGAGTATACAATCATTAGGGCATGCATGTATTTTGTGATAATCCAAGCCTAAGTTATCAAGAAGCTTTTTAGCGGCTGGATGAGTAGGGGGCATGTGATTGCCTTTCGGCAAGATTTGCTTGTTGAGCAACCTGTCATTACATCAGCAAGTGAACACAAGATCATATTATTGAACTGTAAATTGACTTTGACATGCTTAGAATACAATATATTTACATGAATATCACTCTGATGGAGGCATCAGATCAGCCGTAGATAGACTACAGATTAAGCATTGCCAAAGCAGAACGGAGAACTGAGATTTTTGCACCATTGTAAAGCGACATACGTGCAAGAGTCTGCATTTCGTCGTCCTCTTTATCGTTGCTATCATGCCGTTAATATGGATGGGATGACTGAGGTTGGTTCGTAGTGTTGCCTTCTAGGTTTTCAATGATGGGATCCATGTCAAAGAACGCATCTAACATCTGCTCCATCTCAACTGCTTGAAATATGGAATTGGTTATTGGTGGAGCGGACTCCGTCGATGGGTGCTTGTTTGATAATCGTCTTCTTTGGGATGAAATTGGAGCAATATCTACTTGTAGGGGTTGATTTACTGCCTCCGGACCATGAGATTTATAACACAAATCTTGTAGTTGCTCGATGGGAAAGAGACCGTTATTGCGTAAGTGTTGATTGCATATTTTTTTTTCCTAAAGATCTGATGCTTGCAACGCGCATAAGGACGCGCCATCCTATCGTCCATACTTTAATGATGAAACAAATGAAAATATCACTCTTGTTATAAGTACACACCACTAACTACATGACAATGCATGATAACCTCACATTCTCTAGCCATGCCCGATCCCCGCACCCCTCGTTCTAGAGGTGCACAGAGATCAGGACCACCGGGCAATAATCTCGTCTTTGTTGGTCAATGCCTATATATTAGGGTTCGACATAAGTCTGTTTTTAAATTTTGTTTGCGTTTTTTAGATCTATGTGCGCTTTGAAGTTTGTTTGTGTTATTTTACTTTGTTTGTCGAAGTTCATTTGCGTTTTTGAAGTACACAAGTTGTTTCTGAAGACCATTGCGTTTCTGAAGTTCGTTTGCGATTTTTCTACCATTATCGCTAGCTCTAACAACCTCACATTCTCTAGCCATGCCTGATCTCCACACATCTCGTTCTAAAGGTGCACGAAGATCAGGACCATCATGTAATAATCTCGTCTTTATTAATCAATGCCTATATATTAGGGTTCGACATAAGTCTGTTTTTGAAATCTGTTTGCGTTTTTTAAGTCTATGTGCACTATTGAAGTTTGTTTATGTTATTTTACTTCGTTTGTCGAAGTCCATTTGCGTTGTTAAAGTACACAGGTCATTTCTGAATATCATTGCGTTTCTAAAGTCGGCTTGTGATTTTTCTACCATTTGCTGCTAGCTCTAACAACCTCATGTTCTCTAGCCATGCCCGATCTCCACAGATCTCAATCCAAAGGTGCACGAAGATTAGGACCATCGGGTAATAATCTCGTCTTTATTGGTCAATGCCTATATATTAGGGTTCGACATAAGTCTGTTTACGTTTTTAAAATTTGTTTGCATTTTTAAAATCTATGCGCACTATCGAAGTTCGTTTGTGTTCTTTTACTTTGTTTGTCAAAGCTCGTTTGTGTTTTTGAAGTAGACAAGTCGTTTATGAAGACCGTTGCATTTTTTAAGTCCGTTTGCGATTTTTTCTACCATTTATCATTATCTCCAACAACCTCACATTCTGTAGCCAAGCCCGATCTCCGCACACATCCGTCTAGAGGTGCACAAAGATCAGGACCTATATATCAGGGTTCGGATGGCCAAACACATAAGTGACTAGCCCTACCTTAGTAACCAAGTGGGTAGGCCTAAACATTTCAACAACAAAGAGGCTGTTAACCTAAGCAGCAGGCCCTAAGCGATAAGCCTTAAGCGGTCTGAATATGGATTCGTCCTAAGCGACTAGCCTTAGTTAAGCAGTTAAACGGCTAACTAACGAAGCGGCTGGACTTAAGTGACACGAGTAAGCGACTAAATACCTAAGCAGCTGACCCTAAGCGACCAAACCTAATTAAACGATGTGAATACCGATTAGCCCTATGCGACTAGTCCTAAGTGGCTAAATAAAGAAGGGGTAGGACTAAGCAACGCGGCTAAGAGACTGAATACCTAAGCGACTAGCCCTAAACGGCTAGTCGGAGGCAGCTAACACTAAGCGGCTAGCCCTAAGCATGTAGCCTTCAACGGCCTAAATACGGAGTAGTCCGATCTAAGCGGCTAAGCGACTAAATACCTAAACAACTACCTTTAAACGGCAAGCCCTAATAAATTATCTAAATACCGATTAGACCTACACGACTAGCCCTAAGCGGCTAAGTGGCTAAATAACGAAGCTAGCCGAATCGCGTGTAGGACTAAGCGGGCTCGGGTAAATGATTCAATACCTAAGCAGCTAGCTCTAATTAAAAAGCTAGCCTTCACCGGTCTAAATACAAACCAGTCCTAAGAGATGAAATGACTTATTACCTAAACAGTTAGTCTTAAGGGGCTAACTCTAATTAAGTGAATAGCCCAAAGTGAACAAGTACGTCCGATCGACATAACATCGCTTTGTCCTAAGTGATCGACATAACAACGTCGATCAATGATTTGCAAATTAACGAATAAATCTAATCAAACTAAAGGTACTTAGAACCTAACACTATAAAGTTTTTAATTTACATTTACAACACCTACACCAAGTCACATTAAAAAAATAACAATATAAGCTTTTAATTTCTAAATTTATTTACACAAAAATAACAAAACTAATTATAAAATAACATAAATCAAAATAAATCTTTCTCTTAATGATATCGTTATCTTTCTTTGTTAATGATGATTTTTAATTATAATTATTTATAAAATAAGAAAAGTATATTTTCTTTCATTTTTTTGTTTAAATTGAAATATGTGTGTGTGCGCCGTATATAGTGTGTAATGTGCATTTTTGTTTACTTGCGTGCATGTTTATGTGAATGTGTGTATATATGTGCGAATGCAACAAAAGAGAATGATAGAGCACTCACATGCGGCCTATTTGAGCAAAAAACACTTGAAGAAATGCCGTCAAACCTGCAAAAACACACACACATAGACACACACACACACACACACACACACACACTATGTTATTCAAACACACATAAAAGTGAACAAATCTACTACAAATCTTGAAAAGAAGCTTACCTTGTTGATGGGGAGCAGCGTATGAGTGGAAATCTCAAGTCCAGCAAGCCGTGTGGCAGCAAATCTGTAGCAAGTGAGGAGGAGGAGGGCAAGAGACGAAGAGAAAAACGAGCGAAATGCACAGGAGAAACCCATGGGTTTTGTTTTTGTAGAATCAGCTCGTACACGCGCCAGTATATGCATCAATATAGATGTCGAAATGAACGTCGGTATACACATCGATATGGACGCCGGTATACATAGGATTCAAAATTTTGAAAATTAAATTTGATCTCCCTCCACATTCACCTACACATATATTGACGCCCGCCATTCACATCCATAATCTGACGTCGGAATTTAAGCAATCTCTTGTAGTGATTACACCTGCAAAATCAGTCATAAGCCATAAACCAGTTCAGTAGACACTGACTCTAAGTACTGACGCACTAGACGACACAAATCCAGCACTTGTACAAAGACAACAGTCACATCACATCACATTCAAATCATATCACATAGAGTCTAGAACCATGATTCCTGGCAATGTATTTAGCAATCACATCTAGATTTGCACCGGACCTCACTGATGTTGGGTTAGCTAATCCCATATTGTGATCATGTCCAGGGAGTTCGTTCTGATCTAGGACCATGATTCCTGGCAACGTACTTAGTAATCACATCTAGATCCATCCGGGATCTCACTGATGTCGGATTAACTAATCCCATATTGCAATCATGTCTATAGATTTCTTGAGACTGAAATGCTGTAGTCATTTGGTCAATCATTCCATCTGCACTCAAGCACGATCATGTGTGAGTAATCATTTCTGGGGATCCCAACCCATCAATCAGACATTGAGTTCATCCTGAACAGAGTGTTTCATTCATTCAGTTCTAGTTGTGTGGCCATCTCATCCCGCGGAAACTTTTGATGCACACACGACAGTTCCATTGAATCATTCCCCATGATTCAAAATTCATGATTCTTTTCGTTATCAGGTTCATTCTGGAGCTATCATTGCTTCGAACTCGTCATCATTTCATTCTCGATATTCACGTGTTATTTGCACACAACTAGCAAGTTCTTCCAAAAAACATTAATTTCATACATAAATCAAATTTACCTTCAGGAATTTTCACGCAATTCACAAATCAGACACTTAGTTCATGCTGAACACAATGTTTCAATCATCTAGTCATCTCATCCGTCGAGAATTCTTGATGCACCTAGATCCCCGTGTAGCCATCTCATCCCGCGGGAACTCTTGATGCGCTCACCACAGTATCCAGTCATCTCATTCATATGGAATCTTGATGCACTAGAATCATTCATCATCATTCATTCATTCAAATTCCAGAACAATCTTATCTCGAATCAACAGATTCATTCCTGAGCTACCGTTGCTCTCAATTGCTTTCAGATGCCAATTTCCTTGCCATGTCATTCTCGATTTCTCTTGCAAAACAGGCAAAATTTCAAGCAAATGGTTCACCTCTTTGCAAAAGAGTTGATGTCCGGTTCCATGCTTCCAAATGCTTTCATTGGCATGTTCCTCGCTCCAAGTAGTTATTTGCACACAAATAACAAGAGCTTCCAAAAACAATAATTCCACATATATTGTTTTTTTTTTGCAAAAACCCTAATTTTCCAAAGTTGTTGGATATAATATTTGTTCGTGTCAATGTGTAGAGCTTGTTGAGAGGATCAACTTTGCCTTCTATTGCATATCCAAATTGTCAAATGTTGAAGAGATTTTCAAAGGTCTTCTGGCAAACTTCTCTGTCGAAAATTTGCCCTATTTTTCATTCTAATCTTTAATTCCCGCACTGGATTTTGACTTTTCTTTGCTTGCCGATGGAGAGGTGTCATCTCTGTCAGATTCTTTGTGAAAACCCATGTATAATCTGAGGTTTATGATGGCTTATGCCCTGTAAGACAGAGCGATGAAAACGAGAGCGCTCTCGATGCGCGATGAAGTAAGGTGGAAGTGGCTAATAAGTTCGGGGTCGGGGAACAAAGATTCTTCAACAACAATTTCCAAAGTGCCCAAGTGCCATGTCTGCCCTTTGATAGGACCGGTATGCTTTGAGAAAATCACACATCTGATGCTCTGATACCATTGTCACATGCTTGGACACCCCAAGTCGAGAATCCGGCACGACACATGAGGGAGTCACTTAAAATACTTCACAACTTTAAAATTTAAGTCGACACAGCCCTCTCGGCGTAGTCCCGTGCCCAAAGGTATTGGCCCCAAAACCAGGCACCCTTTTCGATATTTCTTTACTATATTAATGCTTGAGCAAAAGTACAAAACACACGAGGGGTCCTCTTCTCTTAGACTCTGCGTCCAGATGCTTTGCAGAGTGAGGCCCCTAAAGGTTTATTTATTCTTACAAGGGATGCCCTAAAATGTTGAGCCCCAAAAGCAGTTTAACTCAAAAACAACTGGCCCAAAAGCTATCCCAAAACGCAGCCAGTGCAAAAGGCGAAAATCCGTACAGTCTGCCACCTCCTAAGCTGTCAGCGTAGTTCGTAAAAATATGTACAGTCTGCCATGTCAGCAATCAACGCAATTTTCAAGATTTCGTATAGTCAGCAATCAGCGCAGATTTCGGGATTCCGTACAGACTGTCCTGATAGCGAACATTAAGCCCATGAATTTTGGAACCTGATTCAAGTGCATGCAAGCTAGCTCATCATGAGGACACACATCAAGCCCATAAAGTTTAGAATGCAAGTCAAGTGCATGCAACTCATAAACCGAAAGCCTTCTATGAGCATCCATAGGCAGCATGTGCGGCAACAAATCTACTAACCTTGGATGCGAATGCACCAAATCTTCCCTATTGGATACAAGAAGTCTCTTACGTGCATCTAATGTTTGTCTGTTAGAAAGCAAAGCTCCTTTATGGCATCCAAGCGCAAAGAGAACCTACGGTAGCAAAGCCTGGCTTGAGAGATGGAAGAGACAAAGCATCTTCAAGGGACTTGACTATGTTCGGCTTGCCAAATGAGAGACTTGTGGAAAGGGCCACGAAAGGAGCTAGCATCTTGAAGGGCTCTGGTGACACTCTCAAGCTCTACTTTTTTGGGTTGATTGGCAAGTCCCCTAAGAGATACTCAACGCTGGGCTTGAAGGGCTCTGGTGACACTGTCAAGCTTTACTTTTTTGGGTTGATTAGCAAGTCTGCTAAGAGATACTCAACGCTGGGCTTGAAGGGCTTTGGTGGCATTCTCAAGCTCTACTTTTTTGGGTTAATTGGCAAGTCCCCTAAGAGATACTCAACGCTGGGTATATCGCATGCCCTTTAGGTAGCCCAAAAAATGATTAAGATCTTCTATGAGAAAATTCTCATCATTACTTTGAGATACCTATCTTTGCAATGAGTGGTTCTTATCTCATTCACCAATCAAACATTTTGCTCTTAGAAATCAGATCTCCCCAAACTCGAAAAAATTAAAAACCTTTCAAAACATCTTAAGTGCATAAGTAAAGGGTGAGTTTAGGAAATGAAAAGACCATGAAAGTGAAAAGTAAAAAGACTTTTATATAAAGAAGAGATGATCTAGTGAACATTCATACATTTGTGTTTTTCTTTTGCTTATTTTTCCCGTGCAGTTTTCTCCTCTTTTAGAGTGTCCTTGCACTATAAAGTGGTGAATTTTTAAAATAAATAAATAAATATATAAAACTCACAATGTGAATAAAAATAAAACTTTCATTTTCATTGGCAAAAAGAAATAATTCAAACAATCAAACAAAAAGAAAACTTCCATTTTTCATTAGCAAAAAGGGTAGGGCCTTGGCCATTTGGGCAAGTCAAAGCAAAAAGAGAACCTCTCTCAACACACAGGATCTTCAACGCACCCTTTCAACTAGCTTGCCCTAAGTTATTAGAAGGCCACATTTTACAGTTCCCGCCCTCTTTGCATTTTCTTGTTGATAGAGGAGGCCCTACTTTTGACTGTTGTGGCCGCCATAGCCAGACCTCGAAAGGCTGCAAAAGAACACTCCCGAAGGCGAACAGAGGAAGGTAATGGACTCTGATGTGGGGAAGCTCTTCATTGGTGGGATCTCATGGGAGACAACGGAGGAAACGCTGAAAGAGCATTTTGGCTCTTATGGCGAGATTACGGACGCAGTTATCATGAAAGACAGAACTACGGGGCGTGCTAGGGGTTTCGGCTTTGTTGTCTTTGCAGATCCGTCGGTTGCAGACAAGGCCGTACTGGAAAAGCACACAATCGAGGGAAGGACGGTAAGAGCAGCCTCTTTCTGCTTCTTGTGGTACTCGTCAATTGCCAAGATTCTTTGTGTAGGGATTGTTGTGTCACTTGAGATCACACCTTTTGTGTTTATGAATGAGTTACAATTGTTACGAGGGTGCAGGTCAGGTTTCTTTTCTTGCGGCTTTGTATATTCCGTTTTGGTCTTGACTTCACCAGGTTTTTGTTGTCCCTTTCGTGTGAAGGTTGATGTCAAGAAGGCAGTTCCTCGAGATGAGCAGCATCAGAATCCTGCAAGGAGTACTAATGCAGGGCCTCGCACAAAAAAGATTTTTGTGGGAGGCTTGGCTGCGACAGTCACTGAGGAAGATTTCAAGAACTATTTTGAGCAATTTGGAAACATAACAGATGCAGTAGTCATGTATGATCATGCAACTCAAAGGCCCAGGGGTTTTGGCTTCATTACATTTGATACTGAAGATGCCGTTGACAAGGTTTTGCAGAAGAGCTTTCATGAGCTTAATCAAAAGTTAGTGGAAGTTAAGCCTGCTGTTCCGAAAGACATGTCGGTACCTGGAAGCAGAGGAGGAACAGGCGGTGGATATGGTGGTGGGGCTGGTTCTGGCAGGGGAGGTTATGGACAGGGCTTTAACTCAAGTCAGGGTAGTGCATATTCAGGAAACCAGTTTTCTGGAACTCCAGCTGGAAGAGGCGGCTATCCTCCTTATGGTTCTGGTGGGTATGGTGGTGCTCCCTACGGATCAGGTGCAGCATACGGGCAAAATATGAATGGGAGCTATGGTGGAGGGAGTTACCCTGGTGGTGCTGGTTATGGTAGTGCTGGAGGATATGGAGGTGCTGCAGGGTATGGTGGATATGGGAATCAACCTCCTCCTACTGCTGCTTATGGGAATGCTGGTGGATTTGGAACAGGATCTACCACAGGGGGTTATGGAGGTGCTCCTTCAGCGGCTCCTCGAAGTCCTTGGGGCAGTCCTGGCGGGATGTATCCTGGAGGGGGAAATCCAGGAGGTTTTGGAGGTAGCAGTGGTGCCATTAGTGGTTATGGAGCTGGTGGGTGGGGTTCGGGAACGAATGCAGGGCAGGGGGCTGCTGGCGCGGGGAGTTATGGAACTGGTAGTGGCTATGGCTATGGAGGAGGTGATGGTAATTATGGCTCAGGAGGTGCTGGTTATGGTGCTCAAGGTGGTAATTATGGATCTGGCCCTGCCGGGGATCCATATGGGACATCTGGTTACCAGAGATCTGGACCTGATGCGAATGCAGGTGGTTATGGGATTGGCAGCGGTCCATCTGCAGAAGGCTATGGTGCTGCTGGAAAGCAATCACAGCGTGGTCCTGATGCTCGTTTTCGGCCTTACCCCACTCATGGTTGAAACCTCTTGCTGAGTATTCTTGTTCCAGACGACCCTTCAGATTTCTGCTCCAACATCTGTCAATCATGGGTTTTTCCTGACATGTTACCCCCTTTGCTGTCGGTTCCCTTGGTCGAATGTGTGTTGGCTGAATTGCATATGGTCAGTAAGTTTGGACTCTGCTGATTAGGAGTAGCTGGTAGCAAAAATTCAGTAGAGGTGCTTTAAATAGTAACAGTCATTGTACTAGCAGGGTATGCTCAATTTTCTTAGTTTTCGTAGTGCTTTTTGAGTAGAAGGGTGCCGGAAGAATCAGCTTATGCACAAGGGCAGTCATCAGTTTTGTGGCTAAGTAAAGCTGACATGGGCCTATCTATAGTAAGGTGTCTAGTAGTTCATGTTTCTGGAAAGTGCAGGATTTACAGCATATTCTGTTTGTAGTTATGAAAGCAGCACATAGACAGGAGGAGATTTGTCTCTGTTACTCCAGGCAGAAAAGCTATGCAAGTTTTCTAGGTTGAGATAAAGCAAGTTTTGTGTGCTCATGTCCTGTGTCCTGATGTGCCAGATTCTCAGGAAACTCTGTACTCTGGATGATGTGGAGCCTTGTTGAAGAAAGAGGATACAAATGACAGCTTTGATCACTCAAGGGAAACAGGTTTATGTGATTTCATATAAAAAAGGGGCACTTACAATTTTTTGTGCCTGCATGCATATAACTTGTAATTTTAACTTGCGAGTGTTGGGCATTTTCTCAACTACAAATGATTTTTGTCGGCTATTGTGTTTTTTTTTTTTTGCTCGTCTGTATGGAATTCGTCTTCTATGAGATTTGGATTTCTGCAAGGGGTCTACCTGGTTTGTGCTTCGTGGCTGTCTAATTGGCCTTATCTTTATTTCCGGAGGACTTGTCTACTTGAACGGTTTAAGATGGTCGTCAAAATTGATCAGCTGTCTGATGGTGCTTGTGGGTGTTGCTTGTTTTGGGGTCTGCATCTGCGCAGGTCTTATTTTCCTGGAAAGTTGTAAATTGCCTGGCCTGTGGAGGAGTCCTGCCTCCACTTATCTTTTTCAACTGGTAAGACTGCAAGGTCTGCGAATAAATGTTTATGCAATGGTACATAATACTATTGGGCTTCAATTGCTTCAATGATATCGTTTTCTCTTGATGTATAATATGATGGAGCTGATGAGCTAATGCCATTTCACTTGCTACTTGTGGGTTTGTAATCATTTGGTAACTCTTCTCATCGTGAAAATTTTGGTAAGGTGTTTTGCATGGATGTAAGGTTATTATTGTATACTCTTGGAGAGGTCCATTGTAATGCTGCTGCTATTTGTCTTTCATATTTGTGGATTGGTGGCTAGTTTGTTGTCTTTCATATTTGTGGATTGTGTCTAGTTTTTGCTACTTATTGTCTACTCCAAGAAGCATCTTGTAACCAGAGATCACTGGTCTAATTGAATAAATCCCTAGATTTGATCATGGGGACAGTCCTGATGGCTCTTTCTTTAATTGGCTGGAGATGCTTACTGCCCATGGCTCCATTGTAGTTGGCCATATGTGCTTTAAATTGTTGAGGTTCTGTTCTTCCCCTCCATTTGAGTGGGGCCTCTCACTGTCAAGTTCATCTACCTCTTTTCTCATTTTGGGGATGTGTTTCTATTATGTCAAACTTTGCTACCTCCCCATTTGAGGAGAATAACGCCATGCTTCAATCTTCTCATCAGATGGGTGCATGAGAAAGAAGTATAGAGCGTTGCTAAAGTGCTCTCTTGTTTTGAGCGTTGCTGAAGTGCTCTCTTGTTTTGATTTGTAGCTTCTTGTGTTTGCTGTCCCTCCTACGTGTATATGCATGTCACATTTTCAACACGCACACGCACACGCGCTCGCGCACGGTTTTGTGTAGAAGCATAGGTGCACAGATATTTCAATGTCTTGTGATTGTCCCTTCAGTGTAAAACCTCTCTCTCTCTCTCTCTCTCTCTCTCTATATATATATATATATATATATATATATATATATATATAATTATGGTTTAGTGGAAGGTTATTTTTGATGATAGAGAGCAGGCATTACTCGATCCTTTGTTTTGGAATTGTTTAGCCTTCAAAAGCTGTGACACTCATTTCTCCCATCTTCTTTTAGCCCTTTTGGTGTGTGCCTAATGCTGCCTTTACTTTTATTTGGTAACCAAGTAACTCTCATCCTTCACCATGATTACTACTCCATATGAAACCTGTCTTTCTTGTCTTTTATGATTAGCATTGCGCTTTGGCAGTCTCACATGCATGGGGTTCTTTTTCTCTATTCAACATGGTGGTTCGAAGGTTGAGAGAGTATGGTCGATGACCCTTGTGGATTTACTTATAGGGAGTAGACATATAGATGACGTCAGGTGCAAATCCAGATTGCAAACCCTTGATATCCCCTGCAGGCCTGAAGCTCCACCATTTATCATCCCACTAAACATGGGAGGACAATCCACCAAAAAATGTACATTGATTATCCAATCAAAACTCAAGTAGATTACATTGTTGGATGCATTGATGGCTTTGTTATCTATAAGTCCGTATCCTGCTGTTGATAATGAATTTGCGTCAATTTGTTTAAGCTTCATCAGCTTCAATCCAATATGATATGCATGAACTAGTGAGGAATAGATATTTTAGTAAAGTTCTCATATTTCTGGAATGTTGGTTGCCTGGATGTTTGCGGTGAGGAATATGTAAGAGGGTTGATGTTCTGTGAACAATTTTAACTTTACAATGGCAAAGTGGTGGCTTAACTATCTCATGGACAACAGCCCAAGAGGACAAATCAAATGACGGAGGTGTAGATTCACACTAGGTGACTTTCTTCTCCAAAGACGGCATAAATACTCTTTGTAAACCTAAGAAGACAAGGGATTCAAGATTATGATCATGCAGGGCCTTTGATGAAGGCTAACTTCTTCCAATATCTAGTTTAGTAAGTTATGCTAGACACATCTTTGGATGTCCTCAACAATTTTGACAATGTATATACTTTTGCATGGACATTTAAATGGTTGGCAATCAACAAGAAGCTTGTGGCAACCAAAATGGCTTGCATGTCATCATTGGGACCCTTGGGGCAGCCTCCTCACAAGGTCATTAAACAAGGAGCTTGACGGCCTCAATTAGTGCTAAGCAACATTGTACTAACATTTGTCCTAATTATTTTAAGATGCTACTTTATAACAAAGGAAGACAAACATGATTGATGAAATATCAATGTCAAGATGGTAAACATTGATAATGTGAATTGTAGTAACAATATACTTACATCGACCATGACACTCCTATTTCATGATTTGACACAACTACCACCATTGTGCCTACATATCGCAAGCGCTATTGCTTGATATTGTGGTGTGCACGGGATTAGGCCAAGATTGAGTATGCCCTCCAGAATGATAGGCATCTCTTTAAATTAAAGGTATTGCGTACATGCCAAGATAGGCTAATGCCAAGAACCTAACTAGACAACTAGTATCTTCCCACACTGGTCGGACACACACACCACACCTCCCCCCTTAGGGAGAAAAAGATGGACATCTTTTTAGAATTTTGGGTTAGGAATGGACTCGACAGGAAAGGATCAACTCCAACACCTCATTTGGGGGGAGTGATCATACAACGGCTTAGGGGCTAAGGATTGAACTTGGGGGCTAGACTCGTCATCATGTTGATCGTCATCAAGGCATGGAACTTGTACATCTCGCTTATGCAAACATTAGGTTGCTATCCCAATGTAATGGACAAGATGAGGAAAGATTAACTAAGAACTGGGCATGATATTATTTTTTGTGACATACATCCGTCTCCGTAAGGGCTTGGTGTGATGATAACGATTATTCAACAAACACTACATTGCGAAATGAGCTAAAGGTGAAAAGACTATCATGAAATACATATAGAAAGGATGAATTGCAGGGCTACAACTTTGCATCACGACTATGGAAGCGGAAACATCGCGCACCTCTGCACCCAAGATGCAACAACTCCAGTCATGTCAAGCATGCTGGAAATAGGAGCCTTTGAAAACCACTTGTAAACCAAAAGACCAAAAGATCCCAAGAGAATGGGCTGCATAGAGCAAGTTGAGTTTAGGTTGCTGCAAAAAACACTCACAAAAATCCAAATGCATCAACATGTGGACCGGTGCTTTGATCGGACTGTCTTGCATCTTTGGAGTTGGTGTGAAACAGTTGGCATTAATAGGTAGCATTGTATGGGAAGCTCTTGTAACAATTTCCAAACAGGTGGACCGTGGACGATATGCAGCATGCAAAATGTGCATGGTTATCCAGAATTTGACCTTCAGTTGTGCCAGCTCAACACCAAATGTGAGATTCGATTGGATAGGAAGCAACAATGTACAGAGAGTTTGTCGTTGCCATTCCGATGGCCAACAGAGCAGGCGGTCAGTGCGTTGACCTCATCCCCGTGATGGATATGGCCCATGAAGGTAGACTCCTTCTCCTGCAAGTAGGCGTCAATGGGGGTCCAGGTAACCAATGGTGTCTTCATGGAGGGTTTAACAGGTGGGGTGTTGGTCATGAGCCCGCGTATGTAGATGAAAAAGCTTCCCACCTCCCGCGACACCAAGGGTAGACTCCCGATTTGCAGTAATGTGCAGGAAACATGGTGCAAAGAGGTAGCATTAAGTGAGCATGTGAAGGGGAGCATTGCGAGAACAAGAAGACTAACAACTCTAGTGAGGATGAAACGCAAGGACTGAAAGCAATTTTTAATGATGACGATGGTCAGGTACAGAATGTGACAAAAGGAAAGGTCACAGAGCTCCCAAAAGAACGCGAGATGCCGACCAACCCATGAGCCTACTTGCCATGACCATTTGCCCTTGTTGCATGTAATCTATTTACGTCCCTCACTTCGATCTCTGTTCACCTCTCTCTCTCTCTCTCTCTCTCTCTCTCTCTCTCTCTCTCTCTAGCCAGTAGCCCAAGCATAGGCCATCTGTGTGACAGACGAAAGAAGCCCAAGAAAATCAAGAACCCTCAAAAGCAAATGCCCTCCGCCTCCACCAATGAGGTGTGCACGACATTAGGCCCAAACTGAGTATGCACAGACCGATAGGCATCTCCTTATATTAAAGGTATCGCTTACATGCCAAGATAGGCTTATGCCAAGAACACAACTAGACAACCAGTGTCCTCCAATACTGGTGGACACACACACCATAATAAATATCAATATTGTGATGTACTCTCGCGACTTGCTAACTAGTCTTGCTTGGTGGAATAGCTATAGAACATAATAGGACATGTCGAGATTAACATCAAGCATTCAACACTAAAGTAAACAAGTACAAAGTGCATTGGCAAATTCTTAAAATATTATTATATATATGATGATTGATTATCTCTATAGCTATCTACAAAATGGTCCAATTTCATGGCATTGGAGAACTTTTAAAAAAGAATTGTATGTGTATTTATTACTCTAAATAAAGCGTAGTCAATTTTCTCTTGTTTCTCTTAGAACTTGAGAGAGAGAGAGAGAGAGAGAGAGAGAGAGAGAGAGAGAGAGAGAGAGTTACATGTTGTCATAGTTGGAAAGTCTTGGCTGTAATGGAAATGGCCTATGAACTTTGAGAGTAGCGGAATTAGGTGGAGCACTTTTGAGAGATTACTTTGTGAGCATAGCGGGTGAACTTAATTGATGGTAGCAACATAAACATGGTACTTAGTTAACTTGGCATGAACAATACTTTTGCAAGAGAGAGAGTTTAGAGAACATGACAATAGTTGAGGACCGGATTCATATGGAGCTGGTCCCCCCTCCAATAAGCATTTGTATTATAGTTCTCCTATCAAGAGAGACTTGGTACAATACAATCTTTGTGTTCCTTGTGACCTATGTGATGCAATGAAGATGGAAAGCTTCATGCATCACAATCATAACATAAACTTGTAGGCATTTGTATTATAGTTTCTCCTATCAAGAGAGACTTGGCACAATACAATCTTTGTGTTCCTTGTGATCTACGTGATGCAATGAAGATGGAAAGCTTCATGCATCACAAGCATAACATAAACTTGTAGAAAGCATTAACTATCCCAAGCCTCAGTCCCAAGGCCTCAAAAACCTTCGAAGGTGGAGAGAGCTAGCGGGGAATGAGGATAGGGAAGAGGAAGAAGAAACATTCCATAGGAGAAAGAAGTAGTTCCTCACTTATCATTACTCTTCTTGCTAGCATACATAATAGCATAGTAATGGAGATGGAGAAGATGGCAAGCTTAAGCATTGAAGCATGGCTCTTGGTTGGATTTGCATTCCATAGCCAAGAGTGTTGGTGTAGGCTTTCACTCTCACAAGCTTGGAGAAGGAGGTAGTGTTCCTCCACTTTCACCAAGTGAGAATGCCCTTCCAAATGAGTTGTGTGTAGAGTATACCCCCCTAGCACCCCCCTTCTTTGCTTTGGGTGAAATTTGTTCATGTTGCAAGCTCATTGGACCCCTCTCCCCTTAGCCAATCACATGCCGCATGCAGTCAAGCACATGGGTAGTCTTTTGATAAGTGTCCTCCTTACCCCTTAGAGAGAGAGAGAGAGAGAGAGAGAGAGAGAGAGAGAGAGAGAGCTTGAAAATATCTAGATATTTGTTAGATGGAAGTAGAAGCTCATTGGACCCCTCTTTAGCCCAACCAATAGCATTCAAGCACACCATGTGGTTAAGCTTAGTGAGAGTCTGACATGTGTCCCATGTGCTCTTTTGGAATTCCCCTAACTTTGAGATTTTTATGCATAGGAAGTTTCTCAAGCAACTTCCTCATTAAGTGTGTAGGTTCTCTTTTTGACTCAAGCATCTTACCCCCCATGCATAGGAAGCTTCTCAAGCAACTTACTCATTAAATGTGACAAGTACCTTAGTCATCAAGCATGACAAGCACCTTAGGTGGAATTTACACCTCAAGCACAGCCCTAGCTTGTTTAAGTTTAGGTCGGGTTCCCACCTCAAGCACAACCCTAGCTTGCTTAAGTTTAGGTCGGGTTCCCACCTCAAGCTCAGCCCTAGCTTGCTTAAGGTCAAAGCACTTTTAATGTTAGGAAATAAAACATAGCTAAATAGATAATTGAGTAGATTACTTAATGGAGAGAGACAGATTTACATACACGAGATTATAGAATAGAGTGAGAGAGAGAGAGTACACACGATATACGTGGTTCACCCAATGTGGGCTACGTCCACGGGAAAGCAGCCACTCAATGGCTTTAGTACGTCAAAACAAGAAGTAGTTTACAAAGGGATTATACCCTTTTGGAGCTCCTGCCTTGCTTCACGCACACTCACCTTGTTGCATCAACTTCACACACTATGAAATGTGTGTAGAAATGGCCTCCTTTTATAGGCCAAAAGGCCTGCCCTCTCTCATGAGAGGGAGCCATGTGTAGCCGCCCTTGTGTAGATAAGTCCAAATCGGACCCTCCAATCCGCCCATGTGTGGCCGCCCTTGAGAAGACAAGTCCGCTTTTGAATTCGGCCATCGGCCCCACTGGCCATTGACTTCTGACCATCGGCCACCGGCCATTGACTATTGGTCACCGGCCAACCGACGGTTGTTTTCCGATCACTTTCCGGCCGCCGTCCCCCGGCCATAATATTCCGGCGAGGGAAAAAAAAGTCTTGGGGGCGGAAGCCCCCGAGGCCCCTAAAGTTGCCCCTGATTTTTGGCCGTAAAAATTTTGGTTTCCGGCGAGTGATTTTCCTTCACGCACGATGGCTTCTCCTCATAATGGGGGCCTTACAAATGTGCACTTTTACCACAGAAAATTACAAGGGTAAATCAGGGTCCATACTTAACATTTAACACTAACCATTGGAGGTCTTTAATGAAGCTAACCCTAAGGTCTTTTAAGCTTCATTAGTTAACCTTGCTCTTTGACAGACCATCTCTCATTTGAGCCCCTTTACCATTGGCCCCGTGTTGAGATAGATCCGTAAGCACATGTCTATATTCTAACCCTTGTTCCCGTTTATTATCCCATATCAAATGATCAGTTTAATATGAGAAAATCATTTGGGTTGGTTAGATATTAGATATTTGATGAAATTAACTCTCTCTTGAAATCATAGTCGTCCTCGACTATGAGGTAAAAGAGATAAAGTCATAGTCATTAATCAATTTGTCTTAGCGGGTAGAGGATCCCTTTTTACCCTACGACATCATTCCAAGATGGATGACTAATCCATTTGGGGCTTGGGAGACATAGCTGCCGCAAGCATGTCTGGTCTTTAGTCCATTTCATCCTCCCAAGTAGAGTGACAAATTCTACATGGTGTTTGAGAGACGTCGTCATCCCAAACATGATTTTAAGCATGTATACTTCTTAAATTTGTGCACAATAAAAAGAGAACTAGTCTTATAAGACAAAAACATTTTTCATTTAAAATGCATTTTCATATGCTTACTCTAGTGAAACATTGTAAGCATTCACAAGGTTTATATTATCCTTAAGCTAGGTTCCTTGCATCCATTTAGCATCTTAAAAAGGATAATTCTGTAACTTAATAAGATATCGTCAGATAATCTTACCGTTTCTTAATACCTTGTCTTCATGTTATAGGATGGACTTAGATTGAAGTACTTTTTCTTGATCTTCGATTTTTGGAGGGTCTGCAAACAACTTTTGCTTCTTTTGATGGCGCTCCTTTGTAAGGCTTACGTAGGCTCTCAAAAACATGGTGCATGAGCCAATGGTTGGGCAACTTTAATTGATAAGCTATCTCCTTGATTAGCTTAAGAATTTAAAAAGGACCATAATATCTTTTTGCTAGTTTAGAATCATATCCTTGGTGGTCCATAGGACTCTTACCCGTAGTATGCCTCTGATGAGCCTTGAGGAACTTTAGCAAGACCCAAATCCTTTTCCTTAAAGGCTAAGACTCTTCTGTGCTTATTAGCAGCAACCCTTTTTGCCTTTCCTGTGAGATGGATATAGCCCCTTTAATCTTTGGACAAAGATTCTTCTAGGTCTCAGCTATATTCATCAGCAGCGAAGATCTTCCCAGGTACTTTAAGTAGTAAGGGACTTTTGGATCTTCCTTTTTTAACCTCTTTGCCCCGCATAAGGAGATGTATGGGATTCATACATGACGTTCTTATTGAATGGGTTATTAACACATAGCCTATTGCCATTTGGAAGATAACCATCCTTCAAGGTGAATGGTTCTTGTTACTTCCCTATTGCAAAGGCTGTTAATTACGTACTTAAAGTCTCGGTCATCAGTAGAGTAGACTCATCTATCATAAAAGATAGATCATTGTGAGTTGCCATAGACACCACATTGACCCATGGTCGTTGTGAAAGTGCATCGACCACTTGATTGTGCTTGCCAACAATGTGAGAAATATGAAATTTAAATTGCAAAAGAAATTTTGCCTACCTCATTGTTTGTCGGGGAGCTTGGTTTGCGTCATGAAGTTCTCGAGGCTTTGTGATCCATTCATAGGATGAATATAGAATAACTAATAGCTTTTTTTTTTGTATTTGCCACTCACTTATTGAAGTTGAGTCTTTGACTCTCATATGCTATGGCATGCCCTTCTTGAAGCAAAATAGCTCCAAGGCAATCACCACAAGCATCAAATTGGACCTCAAATGGCTTTGAGAGATTTAGTAGTGTGAACACACGTTGAGAGATAAGCTTCTCAAAAGCTTCTTGCACTTTTGCAGTCCATGAATACTTAACGTTCTTTTTTTGTTATGTAATGGGCACACATACCTACAAAGCTTTGTACCTCTTGTAGATTCCTTGGATTAGGCCATTTTTTTATTACCTCTAACTTTGTTGCATCCATACGGGTGCCATCATTAGAGATAATGTGACCTAGGTATTGAATCTCTTGTAGACAAAAAATCACTTTTCTTTTGATTAATGAAAAGCTTGTTCTCTCTAACAACTTGAAAGGTTACCTGGAGGTGTTGCTTGTACTCTTCAAGAGAATTTGGATGGCTTGAAGATTTTTTTCCATCATGAGTTTGAATGCCTCTGGAGCATTTGTCAGGCCAAGACTTGTAAATTATCAAATAGATTTTTTTAAAATCCGTGGCACAGGAAATCTATTCTTGATAGTGATCTTATTTAGTGCTCTATAGTCGACACACATGTGATATGTGTCGTCTTTCTTTTGCACTAGAAGCAATGGTGAACAAAATGGGGAGGAGCTAGACCTCACCATTCCCTTAAAAAAAATAAAAAATGAATTCATGCACTTGCCTCATGATCTCCTCTTGTTGAGCTTGTGAAACTCGATAAGGAGGCTTGTTAGGCGGTGAGCTTCTTGATAGGAGCTCTTACATGGTCATCATCCCTCATTTTAGAGATAGCTCACTAGGGCTGTCATCAATGAAAACATCTTGGAATCCTTTTAGAAAATTAGACAACTCTAATTCCTTTTGATTCCCTTTATTGCAGGGATATGGTGTTCCCCAACTCATTAGCATCTATGTACATGCTCTTTGGCCTGTAGGTGAAGTAGATTCTCCTTTCAACGAACTTCATGTTGGAAGCCATGCGCTTAAACCATGGTGCCCCAACGATAACATTCTCATGTTTGAGAGGGGAGATGAAGAAATCCTCTTTGTCCAAATAGCTTTGGACATGAAGCCTTAATTTTCCAATGAAAGAAGCAACTGAGACTTCTTGCCCCTTGATAGCTCCAGTGGCTTTCAATGCATCTGCCATCTCGTGGGCTTGTATGCCTAGCTTAGTGGTCAACTCTATGGATATGAAGTTGTGAGTTGAACGAGGGTCAAACAAAATAAAGGCATCATGCTCTTACATCTTTCCCCAAGAGAACAAGGACGATAACCACGGACGGCCTTGCTCCCTACACTTAAAACATTTGTGGTCCTTACTAAAAGCTTCTAGCTCTTTAGGAGAGAGTTTATATTTACCTTTGTAAACTCCCTTCTCGTTGGACAAATTGTTGTTGTTGTTGTTGGAATAGCCTTGTAAGAATTTTGGGCATTGGTTTTCCCCTTGGCATCATTTTTTGTCTTTATTTTCCATGGGATTGACATTCCGTCTAGCCCCTTGTTGGAAATTGATGCGCAAAACAACCATGGTGTGGTGGATTACTTTGGTGATAGAACCAGGCCGTTGAGAGTTGACATACTCGGCCATCTCTTTGGGTAATCCTGCACAGAATTGTTACTTTTGCTTGACAAAGTCTATCTTTTGAAAGATAGTAGCCTTGAGATGTAAATCCCAAAACTTGTCCACATATTTGTGGATAGACTCATGAGAGAGAAGCTTTAAACTTCACCATTTAGTAAGCACTTTTTTCTTTGCATCACTTGCAAGGAATTGCTTCATGATGGAAACTCGTAGAGTTTTCCATGTCTTTGAGGCTTCACCGTTGCCACGAAGGCTAGCCCACCATTGACGAGCCAATTTTTGGAAGTGCATAGCTACATGGTGTAGCTTGGAGGACTTCGTGAAGCCCTCGTCTCCAAAGGCCCATCAAATTGTTGGATGAAGGCCAATACTTTGTCGGTAGCACTAAAGGTGCCATCATAGGTGAGAAAAGAGATACTCTTTCCTCCCTCTTTGAACTTCTTTAGCTTTTGTGAACTTCACCATGCAGGGTAAGATTTGTGATGTCCTCCCCTCTTGTATTCTCTAGGGACAATAGCCATAGCTTTCATCCGTAGAGGAGGAAGGTGAAGAAGAAGGAGAAGAGGGTGACCACTTTCTTGCCCTTTTCTTCATTTGTTTCCTCTCTTCCCTTTTGGAGTGACGAGGAGAAGAACTATGGGTTAACCGTTTCCTCTTGGGAGGAGTTGAAGATCGTCTAGACCGCCATCTTCATGGAGCCACATCTTTTGAGGAACCTAGGGAGTCATTACTTTCTTGTTCTTTGGATTCCTCCTCTCATATGGGAGAGAGTCTTCTTTTGGGGGTATCACCAAGAGGCCTCCTAAGCTCTCTCTTCTCTTTGAGAGGAAACAAAATCCCATAAGCACGAAGTTGTTGAATAACTTCGGCTTGCAAAGAGGGGTTGCCCATAGCTTGTTGCAACCTAGTAACGAGATAATTAACAAACATGGGGGCATCATCATTAACACCTTCATGTGCAAAATCAAAGTTATCAATGTTCATTCTACTCTCTTGGTTATTGTCAGCCATGTTAATTAAACTTAGGTGTTTACTTAGTGTATGCTTTGGCAATTCAAAACCTTAGTTGCTACTCCTCTTAGCCTTTGAAAATAGGCACTTAAGTATCTACACCTGTTGGGATCGGAGAGCACACACACAGAGAGCCAGCGCGAAGAAGGAGATAGACGCAGTGTGTGGCGGGGCGGTACTCACACTCCACAATGTGTAGTTGTGAGTATAGTTATTATGAATGAGTAAATGAATGGCTGTACATGGGCGGCTGAACAATGGGCAGCCGGGCACACGGGCCTTTAACCCAACAATCTCCCACTTAAAGGCAGTGTGCCTTTAAAGTGGCCAAAGTACAGCAAAAGAAGTCAAGCCATACCCATCAGCGATCTACAGTGTGCAAACCGCTGTGAGGCTAATGACTTCGTGAGTAGATCAGCAGGGTTATCGTCAGTGTGTACCTTGACAAGCTCTATGCGCTTGTCCTCTAGCACCTCTCGTATGAAGTGATACCTCACCTCAATGTGCTTTGTCTTCGCATGGAAGACAAGATTCCGTGCCAACGCTATGGCACTCTGGCTATCACAATGTAGAATCGGAGCATCACAAGCCATACCAAGATCTCCCACTAGTCGTGAGAGCCATACGGCCTCCTTGGCAGCCTCAGTGGCAGCCATATATTCAGCCTCTGTAGTGCTCAAAGCAACGCATGGCTGTAAACGTGATGCCCACGAAACCGGTCCACCTGCAACTGTGAACACATAGCCGCTAGTAGACTTCCTCGAGTCCACTGACCCTGCATAGTCTGAATCTGTATATCCGCAAACAGACATATCCTTCTCACCATAACATAGGGACAACTCTGAAGTCCCTCTCAAGTATCTGAGAATACCTCTCACTGCATCCCAATGACGCTTGCCCGGGTTAGACATGTACCTGCTAACCACACCAACTGCATGAGCAAGATCTGGACGCGTAGCCACCATGGCATACATCAAGGAACCAACAACTGACGCATAGGGAATCTGAGACATCTCTGTAGTCTCCAAATCTGTCTGAGGGCAGTCATCATGGCTGAGTTTTACATATGGAGGTAACGGGGTACTAATGGCCTTCCCCCCTTCCATATGAAAACGCTCAAGCACCCTGTCAATGTACTCTTTCTGACTAAGAAAGAGCATCTTGCGAGAACGATCACGAGTGATCCGCATACCCAAAATATGACTGGCATCCCCAAGATCCTTCATGGAAAAGGTCTCATGTAGCCTATGTTTCAAGGCATCCACATCAGAAATACACTTCCCTGCGATCAGCATGTCATCCACATACAAAACCAAAACAATAAGACTACCATCTGCAGCCTTGCAAGTATAGAGGCATGGGTCCTCATAACTGCGTACATAGCCCAATGAACTCATGAATGCATCAAACTTATGATACCATTCACGAGATGATTGCTTCAGCCCATACAAGGTCTTAAGAAGCCGGCATACCATCTTCTTTGAACCATGAATAACAAACCCACTTGGTTGCTCCATGTACAAATCCTCGTGCAAGTCCGGAAGTAAGAAAGCTGTCTTTACATCCATTTGCTTCAACTCCATGTCTTCTGTAGCTACCAAGGCAAACGACATACGCAAAGTAGACATCTTCACCACTGGGGAGAAGATCTCGTCAAAATCAATGCCCTTCTGTTGCTTGAATCCTTTAGCCACAAGCCTTGCTTTGTACCTAGGCTTTGCATCCATTGAACACAATTTTATCTTGTAAACCCACTTGCATGGTAGTGCCTTCTTACCCTTTGGCAAAGGAGTAAGCTCCCACGTTTCATTTTGGATCAACGAATCCATCTCTGACTGCATAGCCTGCTCCCACTTGAGCTTGTCAACACTAGACATGGCCTCATCATAACATGATGGCTCCCCGCAATCAGTCAACAATACATAATCCATAGAAGGCACAAAACGCTGAGGCTGTCTTGCACGCCGCTCTGAACGCCTCAAAGACTGTGCAGGAGGTGCATCTGACTGTCCCACATCTACATGATCTCCCAACAAGGGCTGATCTGGCTGTCCCACATCTACATGATCTCCCAACAAGGGCTGATCTCCCACTTGAGGGTCAATGGACTGCCCACGAGCAGCCATGGGACCATCATACCGATGTCCATCCTCTTCAAATATCACACGCCGAACCTCAACCGTTCGCGGTGATGCTCTATACATAGAGTCCTCATGAAAAACAACATCATGGCTGCGCACAATCTTCCTGTCAATAGGATCCCACAATCGATAACCCATCTCACCAGAGCTACCATAACCCAAGAAGATACATCTCTTGCTCTTTGGATCCAATTTGCTGCGTTTTGCCTTAGGTACATGTACATAAGCTTCACAGCCAAAAACACGAAGGTGACCATACGAAGGTGGCAAACCTGTCCATACCTCTTCAGGCACTTTGAAGCCCAAAGGAACACTAGGTGAACGATTTATCAAATGCACAGAAGTGGCAACAACTTCAGCCCAAAATCCATTTGACAAACCAGCCATAGAAAGCATACTACGGACTTTTTCCTGTATAGTCCTGTTCATGCGCTCTGCCACACCATTTTGAGGAGGTGTATAGGGAGCACTAAGCTCGCGCCGTATACCCTTCTCAACACATAATGTTGTGAAAGCATGAGACATAAATTCACCCCCATTGTCCGTACGTAAGCACTTCAACTTACAACCTGATTGGTTCTCAACAAGAGCCAACCATTGCTTAAATATATCAAACACCATATCCTTCTTACGAATGGGGTATGCCCATACCTTCCTGCTAGCATCATCAATGAACGTAACAAAGTACATAGCACCTCCAAGAGAAGCATTGGGCATCGGCCCACATACATCACTATGCACCAAAGCTAGCTTTTCCAAAGATCTGTGTGGAACACTTTTCTTATGAGAAGACCGAGCATGTCGACCATAAAGGCAATGCTCACAAAACTCAAAACCACCAAAATCTGAAACGGGAATGTAATCCGCACGTGCCAACAACTTCAAACCTTTTAGTGACATATGCCCCAAACGCTGATGCCATAAAGAAGCAGGAGGTTGCTCAGTGATCCCCACAATGTGATCAGCCACACTAGCTACACAAAGGGAATACAACGTATTCCTCTTAGCACCTTTAACCAAAACAAGGCTGCCCTTAGTGATCTTCCAATCTCCATCACCAAAAGATACATTGAAACCAAGTGAATCCAACTGACCCACACTAATCAAGCTTTTTGCAAGAGCCGGCACATGACGCACACGCTGCAAGACAAACGTAGTAGAGTTTGGCATAGCCAAATGAATATCCCCAATGCCATGAATCTGCATAGAACGCCCATCGGCAATCCTGACAGTACCTGTGCTCGAAGCATCATAGTCATGAAACCACGACCTATGAGGCGTAACGTGAAAAGAAGCACCACTGTCAATGACCCAATCCATAGGCATACTACGCTCATGAGTGAGAAGAAAAGCGTCATCAAAATAGGATGCAAGCAACACATCACCAAGCTCTTCACTAGTAGCACTAGTCGGAGCACATACATGGTCATCTTGAGAGCTACACTCTCCCTGTGTTGCATTTAACTCCTCAATTTTGACATTGGATTTAGGCTTGTCCTTAGCATCATGGTCTTTCTTCTTACCATCTCCATTTTCCCTTTTCCACTTGTAGCAATCCTTTTTGAAATGGCCTTTTCTACCACAATGGAAACATTCCACATCCTTTTTACTTGTGCCTGCACGGGACCTGCTTCTAGATTTACCCCTGTTGGACTTATACTTGTCCATAGTACTGCCTCTGACAACCATTGCACTAGAAGACTTATTACCTGCATTATTCTTTCGATTAATCTCTTCCGTGAGAAGACTAGACTCCACATTAGTACTTGTCAACTCATTCGCAGGAACCGAGTTACTTATGGCTGTCCTAAATGTGTCCCATGACTCAGGCAACGTGACAAGTAAAAACATAGCTTTTACATTTTCCTCAAACGTAATTTCCTGCGTAGCAAGTTGGCTGAAAATTGTATTGAACTCATTCAAATGCGCATTCATGGAAGCACCTTCCTCCATTCGCAAATCAATAAGCTTTTTAATCCAATACACCATAGAAGCAGCCGAATGCTTATCATACATATCGCAAATCCGCTGCCATAGCTCATAAGCTCCACCCTGTGCATCTTTCACATTGTAATAAACAGACTTTGAAAGGGAAAGCCTAATGGTAGACCTGCACATCTCATCCAACTCCTCCCAATCATCCCTCTCCATGTTCTCTGGCTTAACTCCCTGCAACTTTAGAGGTCAAATCTGTTTCTTCTGCACCAAGACATCCCAAATCTGATCTTTCCAATATGAGAAGTTAGCACCATCCAACTTCTCAATATTGAAAACTGTGTCCTCTTTAGTGCCCATTACAACAAGAATGCAACAATGAGAAACCTGTAACCAACCAACAAACTGCCACAACAAAGTAGTGTTGCAAATCTGACAACACCTGCTGCTCAATCAAAGAGCAAACGCATAGAGTATAAATCAGCCCATAATATGGTCAAAAAACGTACGTAGAAATCCACAAACAAATGCATAAACCCGTGACACCTGTAACTCAACCGGCCTAGGGAAACTGTGCCACAAAATGCATCAACAATGAGCTGTCATAGAGGCATAAACATACTCCATGTCTGAATAACCACAATAGAGACATAAGTTGACCAAGCTTACACAAATCCGTGAGCATAAATGGATCCAAGTGAGCATATAACCAATGCACAAGCTCAACGAAGTCCAATCTCTACTGTCAACCAAGTACCTGTCCGTACTCAAACCGCAACACTGCAAGCAAGAGCAAACCCGCTCTATGTATAAGTGAACCAAATCTCCACAATATCATGCATAAAGAGTGTCTGTCAAACTGCCATATCCACATCCATCAACATACATAGATGATGTAAACCTGTAGCTCAAGAACACGCATAAATAGACTGCCCAGAAGAGTAGAAGCTCCCACTCAAACCACAACCATATACATGGCTGTCCCACAGTCAAAATACATGTTTTTGTAACCACAGAAGAAACCTGTATCCAAAGCTCCCTGTAACCTGTAACCTGTACCCGTACCCGTACCTGTACCTGCACCTGTACATGTACCTGTAGTCGAAGAAGACAATGTCGCCAAACTCCCACTCTATCTGTGTGTACGAGGCCACTCCAAGAAGAGGCTACACACTCTCAAATGAGCTGTGGGCTCACGTAAGTGGAAGATATCACAACAATGGCACCTGTAATAGCTATGGAAGCTCTGGCAGCAGAAAACTACCAAAGAGAGCTGAAAAACGCAGCTCCTAGTCTGTAGCTCGGATGGGATTTCTGATGGCACGAATGGCTCCGAAAGGGGGGTTAAACTGCAGGACGCCTGTTGAAAATACTCGCGGAGTGCTGAACCTTCCAATGCCAAGCTCAGAAAAACCTTCTGCTCTTTAGAAATGCGCGCGTGCGCGAAACCGAAAAACGGCAATGAAACAGCAGCAAGTTTCAACACACTCAACAATGATGATGAAGCTCTCAATGCTCTCACTACCAAGCTCTGATACCAGTTGTAGGTCATGAGGGCAACAACTTCCCGGGAGGTCACCCATCCCAGTACTGTTCCCGCGCATATGCGCTTAACTGTGACGTTCCACAAATTGGTCTAGCCATCCAGACCCCAAAACCTTAAGGTGTTAGGGACCTCCGGTCTAACCAATTTATGCAAGCCTCATAGATAGACACCACTTTGTCACCACAAGTTGGGCTTACCCCAACAATCACCCCCTTAAGCCAAACTTGGGACTTTCCCGTCCCCTTGAGTACCAACGTGTTCCATCTTTTTCTAGGCTCAGAGGTTGAGAGCTTCAACGTGGCCGGGAGCTAGCTCAGAGGTTGAAGTCAACATCAACATGTCCTGTTCCACGGACTTAGAGGTTGGACTTTGAACCATGGCTCTGATACCAGTTGTTGGGATCGGAGAGCACACACACAGAGAGCCAGCGCGAAGAAGGAGATAGACACAGTGTGTGGCGGGGCGGTACTCACACTCCACAATGTGTAGTTGTGAGTATAGTTATTATGAATGAGTAAATGAATGGCTGTACATGGGCGGCTGAACAACGGGCAACCGGGCACACGGGCCTTTAACCCAACAACACCCACGGCTCGAATTGGTTAATTATAGAGAGTAGGGGAGTGAGTCTAACATAGCGAAGTTGCCGAGGGATAGCTTCTTTCGGACTTCTTATGGCTCAATAATGGTAAAGCCGTAGGCAAGTCTAAAAAGACTCCATTATTAAGACCAAAGCTCCTGAGGTGTGCACCATATCCCACATAGTGGGCTCAACAAAACCGATAATAGATCCCAGTCCCACTTACCCTAATATAATTAACAAAATCAACCATTAATACGCTACTTAAGGACCTCTCTTCTTAAGCAAGAAAAGAGAAACCTAATGCTCTGATACCAATGTAATGGAAATGGCCTATGAACTTTGAGAGTAGTGGAATTAGGAAATTAGGTGGAGCACTTTTGAGAGATTACTTTGTGAGCATAGCGGGTGAACTTAATTGATGGTAGCAACATAAACATGGTACTTAGTTAACTTGGCATGAACAATAATTTTTCAAGAGAGAGAGTTTAGAGAACATGACAATAGTTGAGGACCGGATTCATATGGAGCCGGTCCCCCCTCCAATAGGCATTTGTATTATAGTTTCTCCTATCAAGAGAGACTTGGTACAATACAATCTTTGTGTTCCTTGTGACCTATGTGATGCAATGAAGATGGAAAGATTCATGCATCACAATCATAACATAAACTTGTAGGCATTTGTATTATAGTTTCTCCTATCAACAGAGACTTGGTACAATACAATCTTTGTGTTCCTTGTGACCTACGTGATGCAATGAAGATGGAAAGATTCATGCATCGCAAGCATAACATAAACTTGTAGAAAGCATTAACTATCCCAAGCCTTAGTCCCAAGGCTTGAAACACCTTCGAAGGTGGAGAGAGCTAGCGGGAATGAGGATAGGGAAGAGGAAGAAGAAACATTCCATAGGAGAAATATGTAGTTCCTCACTTATGATTACTTTTCTTGCTAGCATACATAATAGCATAGTAATGGAGATGGAGAAGATGACAAGCTTAAGCATTGAAGCATGGCTCTTGGTTCGAATTGCATTCCATAGCCTAGAGTGTTGGTGTAGGCTTTCACTCTCATAAGCTTGGAGAAGGAGGTGGTGTTCCTCAACTTTCACCAAGTGAGAATGCCCTTCCAAATGAGTTGTGTGTGGAGTATACCCCCCTAGCACCCCCCTTCCTTGATTTGGGCGAAACTTGTTCATGTTGCAAGCTCATTGGACCCCTCTCCCCTTAGCCAATCACATGCCGCATGCAGTCAAGCACATGGGTAGTCTTTTGACAAGTGTCCTCCTTACCCCTTAGAGTGAGAGAGCTTGAAAATATCTAGATATTTGTTAGATGGAAGTAGAAGCTCATTGGACCCCTCTTTAGCCCAACCAATAGCATTCAAGCACACCATGTGGTTAAGCTTAGTGAGAGTCTGACATGTGTCCCATGTGCTCTTTTAGAATTCCCCTAACTTTGAGATTTTTATGCATAGGAAGTTTCTCAAGCAACTTCCTCATTAAGTGTGTAGGTTCTCTTTTTGACTCAAGCATTTTAGCCCCCATGCATAGGAAGCTTCTCAAGAAACTTCCTCATTAAATGTGACAAGTACCTTGTCATCAAGCATGACAAGCACCTTAGGTGGAGTTCCCACCTCAAGCACATCCCTAGCTTGTTTAAGTTTAGGTCCCACCTCAAGCACAACCCTAACTTGCTTAAGTTTAGGTCGGGTTCCCACCTCAAGCACAACCCTAGCTTGTTTAAGGGTTCTCACCTCAAGCACAACCCTAGCTTGCTTAAGTTTAGGTTGGGTTCCCACCTCAAGCTCAACCCTAGCTTGCTTAAGGTCAAAGGACTTTTAACACTAACCATTGGAGGTCTTTAATGAAGCTAACCCTAAGGTCTTTTAAGCTTCATTAGTTAGCGTTGCTCTTTGACATACCATCTCTCATTTGGGCCCCTTTACCATGGGCCCCGTGTTGAGATAGATCCGTAAGCACATGTCTATATTCTAACGCTTGTTCCCGTTTATTATCCCATATCAAATGATCAGTTTAATATGAGAAAATCATTTGGGTTGGTTAGATATTAGATATTTGATGACACTTGGCTGTCGATCACAGAACCTGGTGCAAAACATATATGAGGAGGAAAATGCTAGGATAAAGGGTTGTCTTAGTGCTATAGAATGATTATGCAGAGAAGAATGTTGGCCTATAATTTATAAGATGCATTGCCAAACAAGGACGTATGTATATTGACATCAACCACGTAGGAATGAAGTGAACATGTAGAGAGTGCATCAAGCATTGCAGTACATAAGTTGAATTGTCTAACTACGAGAAAAGCAGTACGCACAATATATTTGATATATAGATATGATGATCGAGATTGAGCATGTACTATTGAAGAAGACATGTAGCTAAACTAACGTAAGGAAGCATTGACAACCTCAAGATATAAAAAGCATCAACAAACTATAAAAATTAAACTGCACTACCAAGCTGATAATAGTGTACAGGTGTCGTCCAATTGTGCAAGCCGGAGAACAATGTTTGAGTCAAGCTACATAAAAGCAATGTGAATAGTTCAACATTTCGTCTTGCAATGAAACGTCACAAAATAATTATACTAAATATATAGTGCACATCATGCAAAAGTGCCATACAAAAGTATGGTGGAGAGTTGTCACTGTGGTCTCTCCAAAAATTATAAGAAACAGAAGCAGTGCCCTGTCCCATAGCATTTATGTGTTGCACCATGCAAACACAAAGACATCGGAAATTGGATGCAGATAACAAACCTTGCAGTGTTGTCGAGCTAGAACTTTCATGCTTATGCAATCGAAACATCCAATGTTGTGAATATATGTCCTCTCTGTCAGATACAAAACGCACATCAAGATAATTACAAATAAACCTCCTTAGGCTTACCAAGTAAAGATGCAGCATATAGATTTAACTTAAAGAGAAGCAGAGATAAATTTATGTTTTGTCATAGATGATATAGGGGTTATTGTAGTGATGGGTTCTCAGTTCATAAGCTCTAGCGCAATCATTATATTATAATGGATCAATCAATATTAACTTTGTATTTTAAGGGCACCATTAACGTTTATCTATGCATCCATGAAGTTCTCATATGGGGGACATGTGCCAAGGTACAGACTTTTGTGATTTTCAAAGGGCACCATTAAAGTTGGCATGCATATCGAACGAAGAATTGCCAAGCACAACATGTTGTTCCAAGGGCCCTTGAGTATTGCTTCATTATCTCTACTACAATAACTTTTCATTGTGTTGATTTTTGCATTCACTTATGCTATCATGTCTGTCATCTCCAATGCTTCTATCTTGTTCCTCTTTTCTCAACATAGGTTCATGTTCAACATTGTTTTGTTTGCATCCCTTCAATAGCTACTTCCCACCATGCTATAGAGGTTTGCTGTTGCCACCTCTGTCTTTCGCTAGATTGTTAGAGAGAGGACATGGGGAGAAGCGAGTTAAGGAGGAGGGTGGGAGAGGTTAAGCTATGTGGAGGTTCAAGATGGGCATGTCATCATAATTGCCTCTCTTGTAGTGCGCACTTGCACTGAACGATCAATAGTCATTAGTATGTCCTTGCACAATGCTCTACGATCCGAGCAACGAAGTACACAAGCTGGACTACTTTACGGTCATTCTCTCGAGTTTTGTTGCTTGTCAATGTTTGGGAATGTCTGCGTTGATGCGGGACCTGTGCTCACTGGCTGGTAGCCCTGTGCATCATCCCAATCTACACGTTTCTGCATGTCCCTTGTAGCTTTATCAGGATCGTGTCAGGTGCTTTTACAATCCCATTGAACTGCATGTGCTTACTTTTTGATTGATCAGCTGCGTTCATACATGTGTGTAGTATGTCTCTCTACTACCTCGCATCATATTGCACAAGGCTCCATTGTTCATCATACTCATCGGCGTCGTCGCTCAACGCAGGCTGATGCTGATCGTCGAGTCCCTTCAAAGGTCGCTTGTTCTCTTTCTGCTAGATTCTTACAACATATGCCTCTTTTCTCTCAGCATGCCAGTACATCTCGTTTTTGCTTGTTGGTTTTCACCAGCCCCCTTCTTTTGGTAGCGACCTCCGATCGCTTCTTGTCACCTCTCTCCTCCTCTAGTTGCCCATCGACCCTCTGCGCTATTCCCTTGCATTCGACGCTATCCCTCATTAATTTGCTTGCCAGCGTCATGAATTTTTCTCACCAAGCTGCTCCTACAACTTGCAGTGGCGCTCTGCTCGGCTCCTCTCTGCAGCGTCACCTTCTTCCCACACTAGTTCTCATAGCGCTTTGCTTGTAGCCTCGCCGAAATCCCTCCAGTTGATGCTGCTTCTCCTTCTCCAATTCAACTCTATCGTATATGCTACTCAATGGCTCTTGTTCATTGTTCCTGGAGACCAAGTGCCATCGTCGAGTCTTCTCTTGATGTGCTCCTCTCCTTCAATTGCTTGCCCCCATTGGTGCTCGTCTCTGCAGATGCCGAGGCTCATTGACCCTTCTTAAGCTCTCTTGTGATCGAAGACGAGATCGAATAATAGAAACGGAGTCTCTACTAAAAACAAACGTAATTATGATTCAAATGTCCAAAAGAATATTGAGCCTCTGCAAATAGACTCAATTAAATCTAACCAGACTCTCTCTCTCTCTCTCTCTCTCTCTCTTTGAGCAAGCTTCGTTGGCAAGAGAAAGAGCAGAGGGCCGGAGCAACCATAAAGGGAGCCTACCGTTTACGGGCTGGTTGCTCATGCCAGCTGAACATGGAGAGACAGGTAAGCAAGGGTGTGGATTGTGAACTGCTAGCATGCACCCTCACCTAGCCTTGGGATTGTTTTGCAAAACTCATTTTTTCAAGTATAATTTTGGGAACAAAGAGAGGGGGTTTTTGTTGGTCAATTCAGCTCTTGTGAGAGAGTAAGATTTAGTGGTGGTCTACCATCTAGTGGCTTGATCCCACTAAGAAAGCATATGGAGACCGATGATATGAAACCTTCCTCATCGCATGTTGATTATTTGAAATTTTGATGTAGTTTTTGAAACTAGTGTTTGATTAATGCATAAAAGACGGTATACAATATTTTGAAGCAATTTTAAGCACTTTGAAGAACCTTCAAGCACTTGCAGGACTTTGCAAGTGGTTGAAAGTGCTTCTAAGTGCTTTAATGTGCCTGCAGCAGCAACAGGTGGTTCTAAGTGCTTGCAAGTGCATAAAAGCTAGGCACTTTTTAGCACTTGCAGGCATTTGTAGGTGTTTAAAAGTGCTTGGAAGTGCTTGTAGGTGCGCAATTTTTCCACTTGCATTACTTTGAAAGGCACTTGCTAGCACTTGGAAGACCTTTTTAGCACTTTGAAGCACTTTCAACCACCTGCAAACTCCTGCAAGTGCTTACAGGGTCTTAAAAGTGGTTAAAAGTGCTTTAAAGTGATTGCAGAAAGCAATTTTAAGCACTTTGAAAGCTTGAAGCAATTTTAAGCACTTTGAAGCACCTTCAATCGCTTGCAGGACTTTGCAAGTGGTTGAAAGTGCTTTAATGTGCCTGCAGGTGGTTCAAAGTGCTTGCAAGTGCATACAAGTTAGGCAACTTTTAACACTTTTTAGACTTGCAGGCATTTGTAGGTGTTTAAAAGTGCTTGAAGTGCTTGCAGATGGTTTAAAGTGTTTGCAAGTGCTAAATAGTCAAGCATTTTTTAGCACTTGCAAGCACTTTTAACCACTTTTATGCACCTCCAAGCACTTGCAGGCATTTCCAGGTGTTTGCATGTGCTTAAAAGAGCCTATAGGTAACTGAAAGTGCTTGGAAGTGCTTAAAAGGTGAGCACTCTCAACCACTTTTAGCACTTTCTAGCACTTTATACACTTTAAAGACAGAGAAGACTGGAGTACCTACATGGCTGACACCTCCCCCTTCATCCTTGCAGCATCATTGAATCCAAAGGACTTGGAGAGTACCCTTGTAAGGGCTCAGATTTCAGCCTCCTTTTTGGCAATCGCAGTTGCATTTTCTGTTGGAGAAGCTTTCAATTTCTTCACCTCCTCTATGAGGCTCTCCACCTCTACAGTGATGGGTGCACAAGCTGAGGACGTACCTTCGTTGCGCAACCATAAGTCCCGCTTTGCAGCCAGGACTGTCTTTGTAGACTTCACCTTCTCTTCTGCCTTCACTGCCTGCTGCTAGGTCATCGGCAAGATTACCCACCCATGCTGTGTAGAGGGGCTGAGGGGCTGCACACATGTGTTGTAGAGGGAGGTTGGATGCCGCAGGATTGTCCACAACATTCTCTATCAGTCCTTCAAATTTGGGGGCTTCCTTCACGCAGTAATTGAACATGAACTTATGTATTTTTCGATTGAGCCCCCCTTTTTGGCTCTTGACATTTTCTAATACTTGATCCCCAACCAAAGCCCATGCAATCTTATGGCTGTCGAGGCCTGCTTTGGCAGCATCGCAATATTCACATGCATACCCCCTCGCAAACCTCGTCATGAGCTCGCGGTTGGAGGGGCAGCCTGGTAGACCTTCTGATACACAAGCCTGCATGCATCGTAAAGGTGGTCATGCATCGTAATTGCTTTAATGTGCCTGCTGTGCAGGTGGTTCAAAGTGCCTGCTAGTGCATAAAAGTTAGGCAACTTTTAACACTTTTTAGCACTTGCAGGTGTTTAAAAGTTCTTGGAAGTGCTTGCAGGTGGTTTAAAGTGTTTGCAAGTGCTAAATAGTCAAGAATTTTTAAGCACTTGCAAGCACTTTTAACCACTTTTACGCACCTGCAAGCACTTGCAGGCATTTCCAAGTGTTTGCATGTGCTTAAAAGAGCCTATAGGTAGCTGAAAGTGCTTGCAAGTGCTTAAGGTGAGCACTCTCAACCACTTTTAGCACTTTATACACTTTAAAGACAGAGAAGACTGGAGTACCTGCATGGCTGACACCTCCTCCTTCATCCTTGCAGCATCATTGAATCCAAAGGACTTGGAGAGTACCCTTGTAAGGGCTTCGATTTCAGCCTCCTTTTTGGCCATCGCAACTACATTTTCTGTTGGAGAGGCTTCCAGTTTCTTCACCTCCTCTATGAGGCTCTCCACCTCTGCAGTGATGGGTGCACAAGCTGAGGACGTACCTTCGTTGCGCAACCATAAGTCCCGCTTTGCACCCAGGACTGTCTTTGTAGACTTCACCTTCTCTTCTGCCTTCACTGCCTGCTGCTCAAGGTCATCGGCAAGATTACCCACCCATGCTGTGTAGAGGGGCTGAGGGGCTGTACACATGTGTTGTAGAGGGAGGTTGGATGCCGCAGGATTGTCCACAACATTCTCTATCAGTCCTTCAAATTTGGGGGCTTCCTTCACGCAGTAATTGAACATGAACTTATGTATTTTTCGATTGAGCCCCCCTTTTTGGCTCTTGACATTTTCTAATACTTGATCCCCAACCAAAGCCTATGCAATCTTATGGCTGTCGAGATCTGCTTTGACAGCATCGCAGTATTCACATGCAAACCCCCTCGCAAACCGCGTCATGAGCTCGCCGTTGGAGGGGGCACCCTGGTAGACCTTCTGATACATAAGTAAAGGTGGTCATGCACCTGGTGGAGGAAGATCTTAGTCTTCTTCTTCTCTGGCACCTTGAACGCTATTGATCACCGTTCAGGTGGTAGGTCCTTGTCTGTTAAATCCTTGGGCAGCTTGCCCTCCATGCTCAGTCCATATTCCTCATGAAACTGCAATGTAGAATAGCAAAACGTGGAAAGTACCGGATACTCCACCAATGCTGAAAGCAAAGCCATGGAGAAAAATGATTTGTAGCTAATGTTGATTTTTTTTTTTGGCCATGCATTGCCATGAGGCTCAAAGACACGACCAAAACGCAATGTAGAACTCACATTTTCGGGCATATTTTTTTGTCGACAACATGTATTTGGAGAGGGATGTTTCGTTGGTCGTGTTTGTTGCTGGGAATCTGCAGCGTCGTGTTGGTACTGTTGTGTCGTGGTTGTTGAAGGCGTCTACTGTGTCGTATGTGTTATGAGGGTTTGCTGTGTGGTGGCTATTGCGGGGGTCTGCTGTGCTGTGCTGTTTGTTGCAGGGGCCGTCTGTTGTACCACTCTGAGTTGGGTTTTTGCACTTCCTGGAGGGAGTGTTCTTCTTGGGAGTCATCTCTGCAAAGGGTGCTGCTACAACCTTTATGCTTCCGTACGGGGGGCAATGGGGGCAGAGCTCCACTAAGGCTATGGCAGAGCGCGATGGCTACAACATGCAATAAGGGGAGCACGAGCTATGGGAGCAGAGCGAGCATACAGGTAGTACAGGCGGGCGTCCGAGTGACAAGCTAGTTTCGTGACAGGAAAGAAGAAAGAGGACAAGGAGTGTTTAGGCAATGATGATTGTAAGTTTGAAAAAAGGGGACCCAGATATTGCATGCAAATTTAGAGTTTCTCTCTCCCTCTTTTCCCAAATTTGAAAAACGTTGAATTTCCCTCGAGCTAGGTGCTATTGGTGGTACCACCAATAGGTGCAAAAAGTGGTACCACCTAAACATGCTTTGACCCTTGGGCACTTGAGAGAGTGTGTGAGAGAGCAAGAGAGAAAAAATCCAATGAATGAGACATACCCATTGAATTGGGCATACGAATGAAAAAATTCTTGACAAAGTTATTTTGCGCCATCCCCTATATGTGAAGCATGAGTGCAATCAATCGCAGATCGGTTACCAGCTAATCCACGATAACAATACACGGGAGCATAAAATGTTTTCAAAAAGTTCGCAATTGGTTGCGAACCGAGCTACAACCAACATCCCCATGAACTGGCCCATAGAGCACCGTGGCTACTTTTAGATTTGAAAAATTACCAAACTATTAAAATTTGGGAAAATTCCCAAAATGGCCCTGAAATTTCTAAAATTTCTAAAATACCCTTTTATCAATTATGGATGGATTGCTCCTAATTTTGCGTAGTTTAGTCTTTTTGACAATTGAGATCTATCTTTAAGTGTCCTATATATAAATTTTTTCACCAATGAACTCACAAATAGAGACATTGTCCATGATGATAAGCCATTTCACCGTGAGGGCTCACAATGCCATTGAAAATCCTAGTTCTATAATCTTGGTTTTAGGGATAGCTAATCTTCTTATGGAGAGTTGCAGAAAGAAAAGTGTTGGGAGATGCTCGCAAGAATAGCAAGGGATACTTTAATTAAAATTTAAGGGCATTTTGGGAATTTTAGGCAAAATGTGAGGGGTATCTTGGGAATTTTATAAACTTGAGGGGTATTTTGGGAATTTCCCCAAATTTCAGGAATTTCTCCTTTGGATTTTGAATGCCCTCTTTGCAATGCATCCGCTATTTGTGAAATGCCTTAGACGGGCTGATGAAGTAATCTTGAAACAAGGGAAGGGGGCGGGCGAGAGCGATGCGTGGTTTGTAAGCTAAATAGGCCTATGTGTTGAAGCATGAGGGCATTTGGAGGAGGCTGTCGGCAGGAAGAGGAAATTAGGTGATCATATGGCTGTGCCTGATGGGGGCTTGCTAACGGCAGGCCAGGCCCCCGCCTCCCACCCACTGCCCACTGCTCGTGTTTGGTGAAGAGGGAGGACTCAGGAGGGGCCAGGGCCTTACTTAGATTTGTGGAGAGCGGGGTCATGCCATCACTGTTCCCTCCTCTTTTGCAAAAAGCAGAGGAAAAAGCCACCCCACCCGCTCTCTCCACAACAAGGGAATGCTTCTCTTCCCCATTTCTCACGCTGCCACTAACAACTTTATGTATGAGGTAAAGCGATATTCTTCTTACTCGCTTATCTTCTTCTACTTCTACTGTCGTTCATCATAAGACGCACTGCTGATCTCTCTCTCTCTCTCTCTCTCACACACACACACACACACACACACACACACACACACACACACACACAGGGAAACACCCTTTGCGAATTGGAGCTTGGGGTAGGGCAAGAATGTCCTGGCAGGATTTCGTAGATGGGCAGCTGATGGTGGAGCTGGCCCCTGGTAAGCACCTGAGTGCTGCCGCCATCATGGGCCAAGATGGCAACATTTGGGCTCAAAGCCACGCCTTCCCTGCGGTACTCTCCCTCCTCCTTTCCCTTCTCTCTCTCACACACACACACGCGCGCGCGCACACCCCCCCGTTTAAATTAAAATAAACATGGATAGTATTGAACCCGATATAAAAAGTGAGTTGCAGTTGTAGATCTATAAAAATCACAGCTTTCGAACTAGTTTGCCTTGAAAACTAAAGTCTAACAAATCCGTGTTGTCGAGATGAGGTAGATAAAAGGCGAGAGGGTGGTAGGGAGGTATTGCATTGGAGGAGGAGAGGAGGGGTGGGGTGTAGGGGGCTGGGGCTGGGGCTGGGGCTGGTAGGAGGAGGGTGCTTGAGGAGATTCACAAGCAAAGCTAGGAAGTCATAGGGCGAGACAGGGAGGGAGAATTTTCGATAATAATGATTTTACAAAATGAGTTACCATAGGTAATTAGTTTAGTATCTCGTCCACTTTATACGTCTGCCTGCCTGCCTGCCTGCCTGCTGCAGTCCGAGTGATAACATCCTCAACTAAAAGCTCTCACTTCAAATTTGCTGGAATCATCCCATTGTTCTTGTCGAGCTTCCTTTGTAGCTTGCAGAGTACCAGAATTGGAACTTGCTCAATCACCATGTTAAACTCTATGCAACATTCATACAATAGAGTTAAGAAATATCTTGATTTGCAAGTAGCAACAGGTTGGTACCATATGGACACTGCAAGAGTCGAGGTGGTGTGGTAAGACCTTACGCTAGTGTACTCTAGAGTTTCCTGCTTGAAAAGAGAGGGAATGGCAAACCAAAAAGTAGCGAAGCTAGCTAGCATGGCTCAATTATGAAGTGGGTGAGAGAGTAATGGTTACTTGATCTCCTCCCACATTACATGTTCCTAGCAGCAAAAAACAAAGATATATTCTTCATGACGATTTGCAAATCTAAAGCTCCTATGATCTATATGTCCTACAAAGCTTCACTCCCATATGTAACTTGCTTAGTATAGCCACAAACGCAAAGGAACATCATACCAAGAAAAAGAGAGCATACATACAAGGAAACCTAGTGTTTGGTGGTACCCTTGAGTAGAGATGTGAGGGAGAGAGTGAGAGAAGAAGATATGACACAAGTATGATGAGTAGATGACCCCCTATATAAGTCATACAACTCTTGGGCTATATCCAACGGAAAAAAAAAAGCACTTTCAATGCAATAAAAATCCTCAAATATACAAACTTGTATCTACTTATGTAGTAGAGCCTCATATCATGTAAGGTCAAAAGGGCTATGTATCTGATTTTCTCCCCTTCGAACAAGGAAAAATCTCACTTTGTTGGGAGCCAGCTAGTACATCACCTATTACAACTTAGGTAATAGAGGCCAATAAGAGAAAATCGACCCAAAAAATAATATAGATAACCAAAATAGTAGCCAATATAGCTTTTGTGATCTATCTAATTAATTTTTATATAACAAAAATTAATCCTTGATATAAAACTATGCATTTAGAAGTGTATGGTCTAGTAATCTTCAGCCAGCAAAGCATGAAAGCTAAGACAAAAAAACAACATAGACATCTTTATTTAACCACGAGTCTCAATGTAAAATAATCAAATATTATGCTAATGATGTTAACATGCTAGGAATTGAATCTTGATATAAACGTATATGAGAATTGCACATATAGCTCTTGTATGGGATCAAAGAAGCAAAAGGAGAGCATGAAACACGATTGTATGATTGTACATGATGAAAATCAACTTTGGAATCACAGACTTGTGTAAAATTGTTAATCTCTATTGTCCTACAATGTTTTGAAGCGATTTAATTTAATGATGTCTCATTGAAAAGGTCAAGAAAAGCAATTAATCTAATCCCTTCTCAACTCTGCCAAAAATAGACACAATTAAGGCACAATTTTTGGATTATCTCAAAATTGGTTTGGGATCACAAAGTCAATGTGAGACAAACAAATAAGTTTGAGTACTTTGAGAGAGAGAGAGAGAGAGAGAGAGCGAGCGAGAGAGAGAATTTATTAGAGTTACTAACTTTGAGATATTTATTGTTTAGTAGAGGTGAACTACTCTACATAAGAAAAATATTGAGATTTAAAATTGACTAGAATAATGACTAGAGCCTTAAGTAAGTAAAATTTATCACCTATGCTTAATCATAATTAAAGTAGAAAACCACAACAAAAGTACAAGCATAAACACATATCCAATTGCATGGATTAAATAGTGAAAAATTGCTTGTGATATGTGCTCTGTAATCTAGTTTATGAGCATAAGAGAATGAAGAAGCATGATAGTTGTGCATAGAGATCGAAGAAGAAGTGTATACAAAAGAGATATTGATCTCTAGGAGCATAGCATATAGCTTGCAAAGAGCTATGGTGATAGAGACTAAAACTACAATGCGCATATGTTTCAAGTCTTGTTCCTCCCTCTTGAATGCTTCGAATTGATTCAAGAGAGGTGCTACATACATAGAAGCACTCACACAGAGTAGATGCCAGGGAAGGCTATGAAGAAGAAATGAGATGGTGGAGAAGGTCCCTAGAGACACACAGAGGATACACAGACCCTCTACCAAGCCTTTGGTCTCATGAAGGAAAATTGTGGCTTTCTTGTTTCTCAACCTATATTTATACTAAAATCATTGTTGTCAAAATTTGTGTCATCATAAATTTTTCTCATCACAGCTCTCGAAAAACATGATCATAGATTTAAGTCATTTGGTTAGCAATTTTGCCTTTCGACAATTTTTGAGTCTTATCAAGATAATTTTTGGATAAAATTTTTAGTATTAAATTTTTTTATGATTTTACATATATGTAACTTGAATGTTTCTGTTTTTGCTCTCAATTTTGAACATTTTTCTAGAACCTGATTATGACTATTTTGAACTCAAGTTTACTATTAAAGAAGTACTTATTTATGTTTTAATACCTATAAAAAGATCGAGGATCTTACAACGTAGCAATCTTTCCCAAATCCTATCCGATTTCATGTGATACATGGTCTTACTAGGGTGATGGGTTGAAATTTTTTGCAATCTAATTAACGTTAAAAACTCCTTTGTGATGATTGGCTATTGACTCTTAGCTTAGCTACCACTATCAACAATAGACCAAAGACCATTGCACACTTTACATGCTTTTAGAAACTTTGCATTGCACATGAGTTGGAAAGGACACACCTGTAGATAGGCTAGGTTCCAAAGGAATGAGCCATCCAAAGGTTAAAAAAAATTGTACGTGTCCCTAATTGCTTTGAGTATTTGAATATAGCTGATGAGATTAATTTCAACTTAACCGTTGCAAGTAATCTTGCACTATTTGTTTTTTTTTTTTTTGCTCACTCCACCTCTCCAAATCTGTCAATGAGATTTCCATGGCAGTGGTGAGGAAAATTGTTGTGGAACTTTATAGTTTGGACTTTAGTGGTAGGGTCACCCACATTGGTTGTCTCATGGTGTAGGAAATCATGCGTACCCCCCAAATCTATAGCGGATAGTCCCTCCAAAGGCTTTAGTCTCCTCAACTCAACAATGATAGCTTCTTGAGTTTCTCAAGGCTTGATACGCTTCTAAAACAATATGTATACGCTCAAAGTTTTTCAAGCAAAACTGAACCCCTTGATTCCATTGGCAATTGTTTTACCCTATTACAACCTACTTGGTGTTTCTCTGGCTTGGATTTCTAAGAGCTTTTTGAGGACTATTTATTTACATATGGGCTCTTGGCTTCCTCTTGTTATCACCTTGATAGGTATGGTTGGTTCACTCTCTCATGAACTTGCAAGCTGCACCATTGCCAGATTTATTGCCATCTTGTTTTATTTTTTGGGATGTTTTGAAAAATCCACTAGAAAGTGAGTCACACCACACACTCCTTACAATACCTAGGAAGAGGCTCTAAGAACACATTCCTTACAATACCTAAGAAGAGGCTCTAAATTTTGTTCTATCTTAGGGTATTCATTCTTCCAATGAACATTAGCTCCATAGTTATGACAACTTCCCATTCTTGAAGTGCAAGTTTCCTCAGCCCTCAATTTGAAATGCAGTACAATGTGTTCATGTCCCTTGACACATGACTAGAAAGGTCTATAAAAGGTCGTGGAAAATAAGATCCCTCACCAATTGGCATCACAAGGAAGCTCTCATTACAAGGTATTAGAAGAACCATTGCCTACTTGTTTGCTTGCTCTTCTGGTTGCATTAACTTTAGAGGAACATGCCTTCGAGTGACATTAGGGGGATACCTATAAGTTGGTTGCCCTTGCGGTTGCATAAATACATAAGGTATGCTCCCATCATATTTTGGCCTATAGTGTCACGTGAGTCTCAAGGATGGTTTTTTGGAGCCATAGGCTATCCTTGAGGAGGTCCCTAACCCAAGATTTGCAGTGGTATTGGTTTTTGTGGAACCCTTAGTAATCGAGCCATTCTTTTGGTTGTTGTGTCTCCATAGATAATTGGGGTAAAACTTACCAATGGGCCACTTATGCAGATATAACAACAAAAATCCTATTGTTCTTTATATCAAATCTTGGGATTCTTCCCATAAATCTCATGGCTGTCTTGTAAATCTATGGCATCATGTGTACAACCATCTAAAATGGTATGTTTCATGCTATACAAGCTCACATGAAACTATTTGTTTAGCAACCCTTTGGAGAAGAGAAAAACAAGTCTTTCTTGCTTAGGAATTTCTCTCACTAGGCATCTAGATATGTATTGGCTCATTTGATTGGTGAAACCCCTTATAGTTTTCCCTTGATACTATTTGAAGTTATAAACCTATGCCACTATGTTGTCATTAATCCTAAATTTAGAGAATGAAGCTACAATTCTTTGAGCTAGAGCTTGGAGGTTTTTGATGCTTCCCAGGAGGGGAGCTTGGAACCAAGCCAAAGCTTTGCCTTCCATAGTAGCCCAAAACCCTCATACTACATATGAAATTCATAGACTCTATATTCATAGCACTTGATGAAAGCTAGCAAGGTAATCATATGTATTCCCCCGACCATTGTGCTCTTTTACCTAATTTTTGATCATGCTTTCCTTGCATGATTTGATCCGAGTTTTCTCCTCATAATCCAAAGGTCTCTAAACCAAACAATATTGACCTGTGACCCATTTGGCCTTTTATTGGTCTATTGGTCACCATGTTAGTCTTGTTTTGTTTGTGATTCAACAAGGTTTCCCACATTTAGTCAAGGCTTTTGGGATAAAATTTCCACTCTTTTCTAGCTTAGATTGGTCTTGATTTTGGGTAGATCTATGCTATTGAATTTGTGATGGGTTTGCTACCATTTCCTTTTTCTTGTTTGGAGTCCCATAACCCATTAAAAACACCTTGTGCAAAATTTCCTCAAATTCCTCTTTGTTCATTGTAAAGTCATTTTTGTCGGTTGAATCCATCTTGATAAATTATCTAAGGCAACATTTTCAATTTCCTCTATAGGAAGACGTAGATGATATTACTATCTAGGATTGATCCTAGCTTGGGATACATGACCATACACAACTTTGATAATTCTACTTGTTCCCAATAGCTCACTTCAAGTTTTTGTTTCCATCACAATATGTGTATTGGCTAGGACATAACATTCCATCTGTCCTTGAGGTGGCCTCTCAGGCACATCTTCTTGTGTTTCTCTAGCAACTTCATCACTTGTCCACCACATAAATATTTTCTACCAAACGGTATTGAGTCCCTCTTTGTCCATGTATTTATTGACTTTCCAGTTTAAAACTTCCTTGGAAAATACTATCTTAGGCTTAGAAAACTGCCACTTGGCAATTCTCCTCATGTACTTATCAAAAGGGTCAATATAGATTAGTGATCCATGCTCATTTCATACAAAGTGATCAAGATAGTGTGAAACCTCATGTTAGAGCTTCCTTCCTTATAAGATCATGAAAATTCACTGTGCATGCTTGAGCTAGTGTCGAAGTAAGTATTTTGATACCTCTTTTGGAACACACAAAATTCATCCCTCTTGGTTTACACTCTCTTCAATAGACACCCTACTCTCAAAATATTTTTCCAATATTCACATTTCCTAGCACTTTACCAAGTCTAAGGTTCTTCAAAGACTATCGATAATGCTTGCATTCAACCATTTACCTGATAAGTTACATTTACCTCTTGCTTGTGAACCACTTCAATGTCAACTTTATACTCTTGAATCCAAAAGGACTTGAGTATGCTTGTACTTCTATTTGTCATTTCTCTACCAAATCCAAGGATTAAATATCCCCGCCAATTGCAAGATCTACAAATGAAAAAGTTTCTCATTAGTCTATGATGTCAAACCTCATGTAATATTTTTATTAGATACCTTTATGCATGCAATAATTTCTACACTTATCTCCAACTAGATTTCATTCAATTAACAAGATTTTTGGAGTAAGTTTTAAGTGTTACTTCACTAGGCACTAAATCTTGCCTATGAGTATATCATTTTAATTTGAGGAAGCTGATAAATTTCAATTTGTGGTCACCCAACTACAAAAACTGATAGTCTCTTTCCTTGGCTTTGCACAAAAATGCCTCCAAGTCTTAAGGAACTTGGAATTGATTTACCCCTTCAAATTTGAGCTCAATTTTCCATTTGGAATTTCTTTATTTTTTGAAGGTTGGGCTCCAAGTGCATTGATGATTTGGATCTTATGACAGACATTTGCATAGTAAGAGCCATGGTGTTAAGAGTTATTTGGCAGTCCAAGAATGTACTATTGTTTCAAGGGAAGTGTGAGCCTCTGGACTCAAATGTAGTTTTAGAAATGTGTTGGTGGCGAATACATTGTAGTAAGACCTGCAAGTTAAAGATATAGGGTTTGATCGCCCTTCGACGTATTTTTTCTTGGTTATCCCTATGCAAAGGATATGCCAAGGCTCTTTGTGATTTTTTGAGTTTTAATCAATTCAAGCTCAACTGAGCATTTTAAAAAAAAAAAAAAAACCCTTACGTATGAAAGATGGTAGTCCATAGCTACTTTCAACCATGCATATAAACATATTGAAAATCATTTCAAACAAAGCATATTAAAAAACATTTAGCAAAATGTTTTTTTAGAAAACCCATGGAGAACATGAGAAATTACTCTTATTGTTCACATTTATAACAAAGGGCTTTTATTTACAAACCTAAAGTGAAAACATGCGCATATAAGAGAGTTCCAATTCATGCAATATTCATCACCAGAAAACATGAAGAGGGGTGAAAGTAAAGAGGATCACAACCACATTCATAGCCCACACGAGGGGAGAGACACACCCTCATTTCAAGTTGCAAGATGATTGCTCACACACATGGGCACCTTTACTCTCAGACCCCACCTACTATCGCGGGCTACAACAACACATGCTTCCATATCCACATCTTAAAGTCATAGAACACTCACAATTTAAATTGATGAAATGTTGGATTTTCAAATATTTTTAAATTCTATTATATAGTTTTTGAGTGTACCCACTCAAATGTATTGAAAGAAAACTATGTATCTTTCACAACAGTAACTCATGTGGCAAGAGACTTCCACATACCGCATTGATAAAATTTGTACAAAGTATGATCTATATACATGTGTGATGTAAGTCCCATGGTAGGTGGTGCAAGTTGGTAATGTGATTTCCCCCCAAGTATAAAACCAAGTTTGGAGATTCTAGACCAATAGGTCATACTTAATAGCAAAAAAGTTGATAACATCTAAAAATCTTGAAACTATGATTATACCAATATTTAATCAAACATACTTCGTCTCTCCTTAATGGCTTCAAAACAAAATTATTCACTGCTTATATAGTGCAAGCATAGTCTCCAGAAAAGAAAACGTTACAAGAAAAATAAGCAAAGAAAACACAAATGTATGAAGGAGCACTCCACCACCTCTCTTTATATGGACTTTTGACTTTCCACTTCCATGGGTTTTTTCATTTCCCAAACTCACCCATCACTTATCTACTTAAGATGTTTTGATTTGCCAAAAAAAAAAAAAAAAAAAAGAAGTATTGAAAGACTTTTAATTTCTTTGAGATTGGGGCGATCTAAATTTGTCTTCAAAAATAAATAAATTGTGAGTGCACTTTACGATTCTCTTAGAGCCACACAATATTTATAACTCCTTGCTATTTTTCTAGAAGCCTTCTAGCTATATTTTAAGTTTTCTTGAGAATAGTATTTCAAAAGGACTATTAGATGTATGATGCTCTAATTCCTACAGGTAACTTCGGATGAGATTGAGAGCATTGCGAAAGGGTTCAATGATAGTGATGAGCTTGCTCAACATGGTGTTATACTAGGAGGAACTAAGTACATGCTGATTCAAGGAGAGCCAGGCCAAGTTATACGAGGAAAAAAGGTAAACTTGCCACACTTGGAGTAACACCACTATAGGTATGTGATAACAAGAATGTAAGATCAAGGTATGTGGCAACATACTTGTACATATATAGTTAGAGTCTTATCATACTTCAAATTTTCTTTCACATTAAGGGTATGTGTATCTTCTTTGTGTCATTGCATGTAGACTAACTACATTTCATTGAATGAGTTGTTAAAAACATGTATAGATATATGAACAATGCCCATGCAATACATTGGGGATAAAGGATGTGTGTATATGCACTTATGTCTATATACACGAAATCGTGGATACTTACTTGATGTTAGGAAATAGGATGTAGCTAAGTAGATATTAGAGTAGCTTACTTTAATGGAGAAAGATAATTTTCACACACAAGAGAGAGAGAGAGAGAGAGAGAGAGAGAGAGAGAGAGAAAGAACACATGATTTACGAGGTTCACTCAATTTGGGCTATGTCCACAGGAAAACAGCCACTCAATGGCTTTAATACTTCAAACTAGAAGTAGGTTATAAAAAGGATTATACCCTTAATGGAGCTCCCGCCTTGTTTCACTCTCACCACCTCACACTCACCTTGTTTCATCACCTTCACAATGCATTTTGTGTGTAGAAGAGGCCTCCTTTAATAGGCCAAAAGGGATGCCCTCTCTCATGAGAGACAACCGTGTGTAACCGCCCTTGTGTAGACAAGTTCAAGTTAGAGTTTCCAATGCGCCCATGTGTGGATGTCCGTGAGAAGACAAGTTCGCCTATAATTTGGCCACCAGCTAGTGACCACCGACCAATCGATCGATCGTTTTTTGAACACTTTTCGACTGTCATCTGATCATAATATTTTGACGAAAAGAGAATATTCCGACAGATCCAGTCTTGAGCAAAGCTTGAAATTAAACGTGATTTTTTAAATTTTTGACGAGTAATTTTTTTAAAATACACGATGGCTTCTCCTCATAATGGAAGCCTTACAAATGTGCGTTTTCAAAACTAAAAATTAAAAGGGTAATTCAAACTCCATACTCAGCAGTAGACAAACCCCCCCCCCCCCCCCCCCCCAAAAAAAAGTAAAAAATAAAACCCCAAACGCAAACCCACCAAAAAAAGAAAGAAAGAAAGAACAAACCCACCACCCAATGCACACACTCTATAGCTTTAGATAGTTGAGATTGCACATGTGAGAAAATAAAGTAACATGTATGATTGACTAAAATCAAATGAGGATAAGAATGCACATTTGTTTGCCTAAAATGACATTTGGAAAAACAAAGCAGAGTTCTTAAAAACAAATTGATTGTATACCTTTTACAGGTGTTCACGTTATCACAACGTAGTCTTATCTAGAAGTTCATTCGGGCTAACACAATTTTTAGAGATTTTTCAGGGAAAAGGAGGCGTGACAATAAAGAAAACAAGTGCTGCTCTTGTAATTGGCATATATGATGAAGGGATTCAACCAAGTGAATGCAGCATTGTGGTTGAAAAGCTTGGTGATTACTTGATTGACCAGTGTATCTGAGCAAATTTTTTGACTTATAACGAGAACTTGTGAGAGTAACAAAAGGAGTTACATGTGGTGATTGTTGAGACAAAAGGGATACAATGAAACCACACTTCTCAAACCCTTTGTCTCTTTTGTACATGACGCTTAAAAGGTTTTTAAATCATGAGACACTTATTAGAAGTCATTGTTATAATTTTCTCTACTTTTACTTTACATGTCAATCCTTCAAGATGTTTTTGGGTATTTATGACATGCTAGCTTGAATCTAATAGAACATCATTCCCATGCATGTAATAGTGCTTGAGTTGCTATCTTTCTTTGGAGTCTCAATGCCTCAAGGATATCTACAACGGGTTCTAGCATGAAGACCCCATCAAGGAATTATGGCAAGCAACTAGTAGCACGAAGATCAAAAGTTCTGCAAGCCATCCAAGGAGGTGTGATGTAAAACGAACCATGATAGTAAACTTGGACATGGTAGACATGTTTCTCTTTATATGCATAATTTTTCTTTGAAGGGTTATGATTCATGTGTAGGTGTAGTTGTTAAAGAGTCGGTCTCTCATCAACGAGATCAATGTTCAAGACCCACTTGGGCAACAAGAGCCATTTTTGTGGGTCATTGAGGCTCCTTGAGATTCCCATAGACAACAATTCCACAACAAAGTCATCATCAAAGACCTATGTGGTTTAGTGCTCGTTTAGTCAGGAGGGCTTTAATGGCATTGACAATAATGATTCAATAAGCTTGTATATAGAAGTGATGTATTACTCCTTGGAAGACCAATTGTTACAAGGTTACCAAGAGGATGCTTATGTACTCTCTAAGTTATGCAAACAGTTTGCAATTGACCCAATTGTAAGGCTTATATCAAATTACAAGGTCAGCAAGAGGATGCTTATCTATCCTCTCTAATGTAAACAATTTGCAATTGAACCAATTGTGAGGCTTAGATCAGATTACAAGGTCACCAAGAAGATGCTGATCAGTCCTCTTAAAGTTATGTAAACAATTTGGAATTGGACCAATTATAAGGCTTCAATCAGATTACAAGGTCACCATGAAGATGCTTATCAGTCCTCTTAATGTTATGTAAACAATTTGGTATTGGACCAATTGTAAGGCTTAGATGAGATGACCACAAACAATTCAAGACAAAGCTTCCATAATGACCTTCTGAAGGTGCATGGGTGATTATACCACTCAATGCTACCTGCACGTTATACCTTGAATCCATGCCCTTAGGATTGATACATAGTTTTGGAATGGATGTCTTCTTTTGGTCCACCTTATCATGGATGATGCATACATAGTGGTTGTGTTTCTAAAAAAGTGCACCATGCATAGTTTAAGTTCTTACAACTTTTTGTTATGCCATGTGAATTTCTCTTTCTTGCATACCTCTTTCTTGTAGGCTTAGTTTGGTGAGTCTACCCTTGGCTCGAGTGAGCTACTTAAGTTGCACTTAGAGAAATAACTCGTGTCATGCCAAGGGCATATCCAAGGGAGGTCATGGACCTGGGCCAGTAAGTGGCCAGCTGCCAGTGTGGAACAGGGGATTCAGTAGCCACGGGCTATATAAGAGAGGCTGGGCGGTGAATCCAGGTCAGGCAGTTCCCTAGGCATTACATTGGCATCAGAGCTCAGGAGAGGAGAGAGCTATGGAGGAAGGCTTTGCATGGAACGAAGGCGTTGCATGTGATCTCTCTCTCTCTCTCTCTCTCTCTCTCTCTCTCTCTCTCTCTCTCTCTCTCTCTCTCTCTCTCTCTCTCTCTCTCTCTCAGTTGGAGGTGAGGCATGGCCTCCCTTTCTTTGCGGTCTTTCTCTCGCTCTCTGTCGTTATCAATCTGCCAAGGATAGGAGCACGACATCGCATGGGCCATATCCCTTATGATAAGGCGGAGCAAGGTCGAGCAGAGTTGTGTAGCGGCCGTGTGTAGGCGCTCTTGGAGTAGGAGAGATTCAATTCTCAACCAAGTCAAAATCGTGCACAGGTGGGTTCAGCGGGGTCGCGGCTCCAAGGGGAGAAAATCTCGACCCTGCAATGCATCAAGAGGTGCCTCATGTTCTTCCTTGCGCTACGCTGTAGTAGCAGGCCGTCGCCATCGTTTTTCTCCTTTTTCCACTTGGGGGCCGCCCACGGTCACATTTTGGCCACTCTTTAAAGGTTTTAAGGGTGCATGCCCACCCCAGGCACACACCCAGCAGTCGCAAGCGACTGCTATGGATGTAGAAGGGCTACAAGGTGCACGTTTTTGAGAGATGCAGCATGCAAAATTTAATAACACAGATAGAGTCTAATGAGGACACGCTGGTTCAAGAACCATGGAGGCTCGAACACACCAATCATGAAAGGGGTTTGAAGAAGAGCACCATGATTCATGCTGAGCAACATTACAGTGGTGACAATGAATGTCGATACACGGAGGTGGATTGTTTGTTGACTGATCGCCTTTCGTCAAGGATCTTGGTATAGCATGCAAGGCATGCGACAAGCTCTTGCTAATCGAACGAATGCTTTTATGAAATTGAAGAAGATAGTACAACTATCTTTCCTACGTCTCTGAACATTGTTTCTAATTGGGACAAAGGAGCAAGGCTATATCCAAAGACACTCATGGTCACGGTTTGTGTAACCCAACTAGAGCATTGACGTTTTCACAAGCTCTCAATTCAGTTGCGAATAGGGCAAGGCCCTCGACATGAGGAAGTAGATCATCCATTGCACCAAGCAACAGTGTCTGGAGAATTATTTATCGGTTTTCTTTTTGCTTGCAAGTCATTCTTTTTTTGGGTCGGCAAGATTTGTCGGCAGGTGTACTTATTGAGGTATGCAATTGATTTTTGTTTATTGAACATCTGCTTGATAGCTATGATATGCAATAGACGTGCATACACTTTAGGCACACAAAGCACAAGCATGGCTTATGAAAATTATTGTAAGCACCATAAATTTGATTGGTTTAAAGAATGGAATCAAGCATGGCTTTAGTACCAACTGCATTGCTCCATAGCACAACTTCCCAACGGTTTCATTTTGATGCAAAAGCATAGCAAATTGGCACTATTTTGGAATCTCAAGGAGATTGGCACATTCTATTGCTTGAATTGATGAAGGAGGCACATTGCTCGGCATGGCCGACTCCTTCTTACTGTGTCTTGAAGCTGACAAAGGATGCTTACCACACAGTACTGGTTAATTTCAATCAAAATTGCTTGACACGGTCGATTCTTTTTGTCATGATATCTGCAGCCACATCGGTTGGCTCTTTGCCCAAACATATTTATGAGAAGCAAGGCTTCAATGTAGGAATTTTGCATGGAGATTGTTTCCGTTTGGGGTATGCTATGAGCACACGTCCTTGGGGAATTTCTCCATATGCCTGCAGGATCTTTCAAGGAGTGTGCATGATACATACGCCACCTTTCTCTTGTGCAACAGAGATGGTTATGATCTCCACTTGAGCGAGCTTTTCCTTCGACATCTCCAAACAACTGGTGACAACAGGATGACCAGGTTAGACCATGTTCAGTATTGTTTATTTTTCATGTTTATACATTTACATTAGAGACTACTGCTTTTGTGCAAAGCAAAGTGCTTTGACAATTTTACATGAAGCAAGGCTTCTCCCTTGTGCCAAGGTACTGCCCAATGACTTGGCATCAAGGGCAGTGGCACACAAGTTTGGGGAACTGGCAAAATAGGGAATATCTTTCATAGAATCCCTCCCAATACATTTGTGCAAAGCACTTATGGTTTTGGATCTCACGTTTGAGGCCATCACTTTTGCAAAGGGCTTTAAATTTTGCATGCACAACATGCTAGCTAGGTAGATTCAGTTCTACCGCCTCATGCAATATGCTTCCGCTATAACACCAGACACTTTCTCACGGACAAGATAAGTTTTGGATTGTTTAACATGATTTTTTTGGTTGCTGTCAACGCACAACAACACTTAAATGAACCTAAATCTAAGACTTAATTCACCGGCAAAGTGCCATATTTAAGTCATTTTTGTACAGTCACGATCCCCTACACGGTAGGTGAGGCAAGGTGTGACTTGTGTTTTCTGTTACCTCTTTGATGAGAGTGTTATACAGCCAGATTATTGCATGCTTATAGGATAAGCTGTACACTACACATAAGATGCAGGAAAGTTCCTCAGCCCAACAATCTCTCTCTCTCTTTCTTATTTCTCTTGAGGAATAATGAAAACTTTTTAAGAATCTTTTGATACGTGTTTTGTTTGGGAGTCAGCTTGAGCCAAGGTGCTCTAACTCTCAGCTAGAAATTGGGCAAGACGCTCTCTACATCAATCTTCATCGTTTTGTCAATTGAACACTAATTGCCATAAGGGCTATGAGCCACACACGCTGGCTAGGAGTCATTGTCAGATCTCGGGTACGACCCAACTGTTGGCATTCCTTTGGTGATTGTTTATAAGATCGAACAAATCTACCCAGTGGAGTACACATCGATGTTAATGGACAAGCAAGAGTCTTGTCATTACGGATGTTTAGGGTGTTGTTTTTGCACTACATGTTTTCCGTGCAATGCTCGAGTTGAGTTTTTGATAACCATAAACTCACATCAGTTGATCTCTACCACGGATTCTAGATGCAACAAACCGTTGCGACAGCATGGCTGTCCATAAGAGCTAGGCTTTACACGTGTGGATCTCTTGCTCTCTCTGTAGCACTACAAGTGTCTATGGACGCATAGTTTTGGGGTAAGACCCCACGGGTGCTTACTAAATCACCCCATAGGCATTTATGATCATAGTTTGATCTATATCCATTATACTTTCAAGGAAAGAATTCTGCACTCTACCACGTGATGGTGGACAAATTCAACTTTTCAAGTTGATTCCCATCATTCTGTACACGGTTAACTATGTTGGTTACTGTTACCTGCTAGTTGAGCAGTTTCTACGAAGGGTCTTACCAAGGGGTTTGACTACGTAGATTCTACCCAACGGGTTTGGATTGCGAAGGCAACACCCAGGGTTTCCAGTGCAATGTTTCTTGGTTTTTTCACAGGTGGGAGACGTGCTCCTATGCATTTGAATATGGATAACCAAACTTTCAGTTCAATCCCCAAGGCCATGCACAGGGCATGTTGGAACAAGTATTTTGGGCCGTAGTGTCCAATATACATTATGCTGTTATGAACCCACTTGACGGATTCGATTTGGCACATGCTGTCACATGGGATACAACATGGTCTAGGGACTCAAGGAGTTTGGTTTAGCTAGTGTGGAGCAATGAATGAGGGTCCTCTCACTCTTGTCGCGGAGTGTTTAGAGTTACCTCTACACACTAGTACATTTTGTACTTGAAGGATGTTCTTTTCTCAGACACCCTTACATGAGACATATTCCACATGTGGAGAATATGAGTCTCTGGGACTGACACTGGCACCCGCTATTTCAATTCCGTGTCACGACAAAGTCCCTAGGTGCTGGTCAAATCTGTTTCCTAGACCATTTTTAGCACGATATATCAGGAGCAATTTTGGTGGTAAAAAATTGTCGGATACTTAGACTGATTTGTTAAGGTACAAGTGGAGCTAAACAACATTATAGATGGTTGTTTATGCATCTAGCAAGGCTATGAGTGTTAATAAAAAGGTTTCATTGTTTGTACCTAGAAGTGATCACTGTTTCACCTTCTATTATGGTTCAAACGTTTCAGCACGATAGGCACATGATTGCAGCTGAAATTATTTAGTTTGTGTTCCTAACTATTACATTCCTTTTCAATGTGTGCTAGGAGCACCATATTCGCCATAAGTATTTGCAAGGACAATTATGGATATACAGGTTTAGATTTGTTTTTTGCTAAATGCATGCACACTAGCTGTTATGGCTATAGTGTTTAGCAATGGCTGATTTGGAACGGCATGCGTATTCATAAAGTGATTGCTTATGAAGCATTTTTCACTCTATGTACAATATTTCTCTGAGATTACTTTTGGGTCTACTAATCACCAATAGAGGTCATGGCTCAGTTTGGGTACTTGTGGATCTTACAAGTTAACCACGATGGTTATTCAAAACATTGTTGATTCCTCAGCAATGTTGTACGATATTGTGATCCTCGTTTACTCGTCATCTAGGACGAATGTTTGTAAACCGTGGGGGAAACACACCTCAGTACTGTCAATTACCCAAGGGGATAGGTGGATTACAAAGTGTAATCTGGTGCTAAAGGAAATGCAAAGTGCGTACGTTAGCACCACGTAGTCCGATTAGTAAGCATTTATTGCTCTACTTGGAGTTTGCATATCATAGATTAAAGCATGTTTGTGACTTAGTTTAGTCCCTTCATGTTTAAGTTGGTTCTCAACTTTGAACACTAGTTATGGTGGGATTGTTTCCCGATGAAATTAGCAAACAAGTCAAGGACTTAAACTTGGATGATGAGCTATGTCAGCAAGTTACTTTCATGAAAAGTGAAAGCGGTACTCTTTCGGGTACATATTTGTTGTGATAACTCATTTAGCATGCTCATGTGCGTTCTAAATGGAGTCCACACACTCTGATTGGATAGGAATTGGTAAAAACTGATGGTTACAAATGGACAACAATATGGAAAATTAAGATGTTACTCTTGGTTTCATTGAACCTCCTACTGAACTGTGTTCCGATCAAGCAAACAGTTGGATCCATGAAGGATGCCACGGTGACAAACATTAGTGTATCATCACTCTTGTTTTCGAGGACGAAAACCCGTCTCCAAGGGGGGAGTAATGTCATGCCAAGGGTATATCCAGGGGAGGTCACGGACCTGGGCCAGTAAGTGGCCGATTGCCAGTGTGGAATATGGATTTCAGTATCCCTTGTCTATCCCCTTGGATAACTGATAGTACTGAGGTGTGTTTCCCCCATGGTTTACAGACAGTCATCCCAGATGACTAGTAAACGGGAATCACAATATCATACAATATTGCTGAGGAATTAACAATGTCCTGAATAATCGTCGTGGTTAACTTGAAGAATCCACAAGCACCCAAACCGAGCCATGACCTCTATTGGTGATTGGTAGACCTAAAAGTAATCTCATAGAGATATTGCACATAGAGTGAAAAATGCTTCATAAGCAGCAACTTGATGAATATGCATATCCAGGGGAGGTCACACACCTGGGCCAGTAAGTGGCCGGCTGTCCCTAGGCATTACAACTCGTCTTAACTAGGGATACATGTGGGAACTCTTTATTCTGGTCAAGTGTTGAGTTGATTTCAATTATAATATCAACTTGTTTATATGTTGATGAAATTACCAAACTGAGTTTCCCTTGAGTCATCTGCCATTGTTCTACTTTTGTGTGGCATCCAATTGGAATTTTTATATAGAAACTCATCAAGTAATGCTCTTTCCAAAATAGTGTGCTCTAGGCTTCTTCTCAATGTGGTGTTTCCATGCACATATTTATGCACACTAGACTCAAACTTCTCCTTATAGTGACAACAAAAAGTTATTGGTATTCCATTCATCTCATACAATGCTTCACAACAAACCGACAACCAATAGCCTAAATTGGTATTGCATCTTTTGACCCATTCCATCCCAATGGCCACATCTAAAAAGAATTTCATAAACATAATTCGTGCTTGTTTTTTGTGATTTTCCCCAATAATCTTGTTGTAACCTCATCAACATGTCATGATTTGTAAGTAACAATAGTCTTGCATAACAATGAATGCAATGAACACTTTGAATTGATTCAAGTGACCAATAGAGACTAGAAATAGGTTGAGATGTCCCCTTTTGCTTCCTATTTATAAGGGTATAGTGCCTCTTTGTAGAAAAAGAAGTAGCCATACCTTGATTATTTTTGTGTCCATTATTTCACTCATTAGAAGTATATCCAAATCCAATGTGTATTCCATTGAGGGTAACGTAGCATTGCAATGTTAGGGAACATGGATCATGATTCATTGTTGACAGAAACTTGACAGAAAAGTTGTACCAATAGTGTTCATACACAAGAGGTAGTCACTTGGCAAAGTTTCAAAATCTTACAAAAGTTGGATTGTGCGATCCATTATTTTCCCCCAATTGACTTAAGACTGATACCATAGGTTTCCCTAGTGATAAAAAACCCATTGGTGTTTTCCAATCTAAATGTGGATCAATAAAAGCATCTTAATCAAGCTTAAAAGTGTTTCAGAGTGTGGAATCGATAAACTGGAAAAATTTGGTAAAATCTAAGTGTAAATAGCAAGGAAGTTAAGAACTTTTGATAATGCTAGATTTTAGGTTGGACTCAAGAAGTGTCATTGAGCTCTACACGAATAGAAAGATGGTATTTAGAATCACAAAAATCAAGTATGGGGTTGGGATTTTGTACCATTCTCCATTGCAAAACCAAGGTTATTGAGAGCCGTTGTGGAGAGGGGGAAATAGGAACACACCCAACACACAATCGCTATGCCTCTCTTTAGCCAAAGGTTTCCACAACACCTCTATCCTCTCGAATTCACTCTCACATACACACTTTTCTCAATGGAGCACTCACAATTGCACATAAATGGGTGCACACACTCACCCAAAACCACAATCTACTGCACACCCATACACACACCAATTTCCCGTTTCCTACACAAAAATACCACTCCCTCTCTCTCTCTCTCTCTCTCTCTCTCTCTCTCTCTCTCTCTCTCTCTCTCTCTTTGCACGACATAACCTCAAGGGTGGGGGGGGGGGGGACACTTGCCGACACACACCTGGGACCACACACACAAAATAAAGAAAAAGAGGGGGGAAGGTGATCAACATGACAAAATTCAATGCACTGCAAGGGCAACAATTTGATTCCACAATATCCATCCATCAAGGCCGACACATGGTGTGCACAAACATGGCAAGCCCTCATGCATCGCTGAGATCAAATGGCAAAAATACCTTTTCAATCCTCTCTAACTCCTCTTATAGGAGATCATATTTTTTTTTTCTCATGCTCTGCTTGTGCAACTCTCTCTCGGAGCTTATTTAAGTATTTTATTACACTCCACACATGTGGCTAGTCATCTTTGGATATTTTGCATGGTGGGAACATATCCGCCAATTAGCTCTCTTACATACACTTCACTATGTGAAAGCCCCTTCTTTGGATGTCACAGTGCCATGACAAGCTTTGTGGGAGCCTCCCCTTCAATGAAAAATCTAAGCCCAGGGGGCCGCGGGACCAAGCCCTTGCCACATCAGCATCGTATACTGCACAACCGTTTGACAATCGATCGCAATTGTGTTTCTTGTGTCACCCACCAAAATCCTGCTAGCGACCGCCCATTGGTGCTGACAAATGCCCCAAGCAGCACCCCGCATGCTCATGCCATAGCCTAGGGCTCCACGAGCTCCAAGGGGAGCTTCTCTCCATGCTTGTGACCATAGGGAGCTCACACTCTTATATATATACCACAAAATCTTACCCCTTGGGTCCTCATGTGGGATAATTTCCTTGACATGTGGCACCTTCAAAACAAATTGTCCCTCCAAGCTTCTAAAGAACTCTTCATTGTTTTTTTCAAAACAACTTTTTTTTTGGCCCCAACTTCAACACTCAATCAATTTTTGCTCTTGAGGCCAATGCTCGGGCCACAAAATAGTGCCGGATCTCCATTGTGTTGAATCCAAACCCCAAGACCTTTGCCACATTCCAAAGCTCCGAGACCTACAAACTGGGGCCGCCAATGAGACTGTTATCCACCTCCAAGAATGATGCAACTATGTCACAATGCAAACATTTGGCAACACCCTACCACCAACTACCCTAGACTTTGATTTGGCATATCTTGCCGCATATGACTCCAATTGCCGAGCTGTCAAATCTTATCACCTCCACATGATACACACAAACTTTGGAACCTGGTCAATCCCAAAAGAACACTGGATGTCATGCCTATTAATGTGATCAAGTTGGCCCATAACTGGCCCCCGACGAATCTTCAACTAGCCATATCTTGCTCGTTTGAAATCCGATCGATGACCCAAAAGGACCGGCATGCTTCATAACTTGAGCACGTCACATTTGTCACCTCAAAACAGATTTGACCACCTATCCATACCTACCCTATCTATCGGGTATCTGCAAACCATTCCATCTTTGGACATCCATAACTTCCACACCATAGCTTTGTTTGAGGAACCATTTGGACTAGCTCGTAGAGCACTCCACATTCCAAGGCATCAACTCAACACTTTGAACACATGGACCTACCATCCAAATTGGCCCCCTTTTGGAGACCTTTTTGGCTATGAAACCAAATCAAGCATACATTTCCTCTATCACTTGCCTGCCTAGGTCTTCCATACCTACTTTAGCACTCTATCATGCACATGTGGACACCCAATTCCTTGATTTGCACACTTACCAACATCACTTTAGATGGACCATCATTGCCCAACCCCCTTATTGAACATTGATGTTCAACCAAACATAGGCTTATTGAACTAAAAACCTGCAACTTCAAACAAGCACTGTGGACATACCAAACCTGCTACCATATGTACATAGGCTGACTCTTGCTACCCGCCACCTTTGTTCAAACGGGTTGCCCAACCCCTTGCATCATAGCATAGCTTCCACCTGGGTCAAACACCTAGCTTTGATCTCATCCATCCACCTAGAATTGCTTCCCATAGTGCTGCACCCAGCACATGGAAAATCATGCACACAAGCTGCCCATGGCATACCTTCACTCCTCCAAGCACCCATTGGCATAATGCCCACCTCCAACAAAGCATCACCAAGCACACCATCACTCTCCAAGCACATATCATCATTCACGTTAGACATACCTAACCCTCCATCCCAACCATGTAGAGCAAGATCCTCCTCAAACAAACTCTGTATCTTCTTGATAGCCCATTGCACAGATGCACCTACCAACATACCTTTCAACTGTGTCACATATACCTCTATTGAAAGCTTGTCCCCAACATGGGATTCTTCTTCATTCACCATAGAGAATACCTATTGCACTGGCTTCCACCTTTGGCTCCATGATCTCCTCTTTGCCTGCAATGCACTCAATCCCAGCATCATCAGTTGGCCCTTCAAGGTCACCTAGCACTTTCACCTTGTCAACTTCACTTGTCTACTCTTCAAGCACCTACTCTACCGTCGCATTATGCTCCACCAAAGAAGAGAGAAACTCCCCCATACCACACCATCCACCATCTCTTCCTTTATAGTTGAGGTTGCTCTATCTTTCATGGAAAAATTATATACCTGTTGCACCACCATAGCACATTCCACGGCAATTTTCAACAGCATAGCCATTAGCATGGCACCACACACCATGTTTATTTTCATGTCTCCACCTATAGACTTGGATGACTCTACTTGGTCTCCATCAAGAATGTTGGCTTGCGCTTCACCTTGCTCCTTACACACACACACACACACACACACACACACGCACACACACACACACATACACACACACACACACACACACACACACACACACACACACACACACACACACACACACACACACACACACACACACACACACACACACACACACACACACACACACACACACACACACACACACACATGCAAGAGATCAAACTCTTCATACCTTGACTGAAACGACTCAGTTTCCTAACTTGTACCCGCATCTATAAAACTGCTATCACTCGGCTCCATCTCAAGAATTGGAATCTCCTCTAGATTCATCTCTTTGACCTTATCTGCAAACCGCACCTTTTGCTCTCTAGCACACTTCAATGGAGCTTGACATTCATACCTTGACTCGTCTGTGCATCTTTTACTTGATCTGGAATTGTTGGCACTTTCTCCAAAGCTGGAGCTTCTCTAACTAGCATTCTTGGCATGGAAACTACTCCATCTCATTGCAGCCATAGAACCCTCAGTTCTTGTTATACCGGCACATCTCTTTGTACCAACTTTTGCTTTACTTCCACTGCATCAACCTGCTTTGGCACCACCTAACTCAATGAATCCCACCTAGCTTGACGTTTCTTTAATATCTTCTTCGTGCTTCCTCTTACCAAAGCCACCACTTCTTCATATGACACAGGGCCATCTATCTCCACTTTGTCTCAAAACTCCTCAAGCAAGAAACTCATGAATTCACTCAACTTTAGAAAACCAACATTCTCAACAAGAGCTACCTTGATTAGCCATCCCCAAAGGGCTTCAACCTCCCACTCGAGTGCTTGAAAATCACCATCCAAACTTTGCTTTAATGCATCCAACTTTTTCTTCACTTCATCCAATTGCGCATCACTATAAATTTTCTTCCAAATGCCACTTCTAGGGCTTCATGATTCATCTTCTCTTCTTTTGATAGACCATCGTACCATATCCTTGATTTTCTAGGAACCATATCCTTGATTTTCTAGGAACCAAGAGCGAGAAAACTTGCACTACACCTTCTTCCCTTCATAAGTTGTTCTCTCGAAAAAATGAGCCATTATCTTGGAGCCAAGTTTTCACATCTTCAACCCCAAAGAAAATAAAAAAATTGGACCACATCCTTTGCTAGAAGCATCTTCTCTTAAAAACTTGCACCTTCGGCATCACCACTTCAACTTCAAACATGAGCAATAAGATGCTTCTTAGTGGGGTCACAAGAAGATGAAGAGGGGGAAATAGGAACACACCCAACACACAATCAGTACGCCTCTCTATAGCCCAGGGTTTCCACAACACCCCTATCCTCTTGAATTCACTCTCACATACACACTTTTTCTAATGGAACACTCACAATTGCACATAAATGGACGCACACACTCACCCAAAAGCACAATATACTGCACACCCATACACACATTAATTTATTGTTTCCTACACACAAATACTACCTCTCTCTCTCTCTCAGTCTCTCTCTCTCTCTATCTCTCTCTCTCTCTCTCTCTCTCTCTCTCTCTCTCTTTGCACACACAACCTCAAGGGGGCACACCTACCAACACACACCTAGAACTAGGCACACAAAAGAAAAAAAAAAGAGGGGGGAAGAGGATCGACATGGCAAAATGAAATGCACTACAAGGGTAGAAATTTGATTCCACAATATCTATCCATCAAGGCCGACACACAACATTGTACATAAACATGGCGAGCCCTTGTTGGCATCACTGATATCAAATGGCAAAAAGCCCTTTTCAATCCTCTCTAACTCCTCTTATAGGAGATCATAAATATTTTTTGAGTCCTGCTCTCCTCATCATCTCTCTCTTGGAGCTTATTTTAGTATTATATTACACTCCACACATGTGGCTAGTCATCTTTGGATATTTTGCACGGTGGGGACATGTAGGCCAGTTAGATCTCTCTTATATACCCTTCACTACGTTAGAAGCCCCTTCTTTGGATGTCACAGCATTGTGAAAAGCTCTGTGGGAGCCCGGGGCTACGGGACCAAGCCCCTGCCATGCCAACATCATATAATCCACCATTGTATGACCTCAGTTGTGCCACCCATGTCACCACCAAAACCCTACCAACATCCTCCCACTGGTGCTAAAAAATGGTCCAAGCAGTGCCCTGCACGCTCACACCATATCCTAGGGCTCCACGAGCTCCAAGGGGAGATTCTCTCCATTGTGTGACGATAGGGAGTTCACACTCCCATATATATAGCACAAAATCTTACCCTTGGGTCCTCATGTGGGATAATCTCCCTGAAACGTGGCACCTTTCCAACAACCTATCCCTTCAAGCTTCTAAAAAACACTTCATTTTTTTCTCCCCAACTTCTTTATGTTGTCAATTTTTGCTATTGAGTCCGATACTGGGGAGACAAAACCGTGTTGGATCTCCATCATGTCGGCTCCAAACCCCAAGGCCCTTGCCACATTCCAAATCTTTGGGCCTGCAAACTGAGGGCTGCCAAAACATGAAAAAAACATCTAGCAACACCCTATCGCAACTGCCCTAGACTTTGATTTGGCATTTCTTGTAACCTGTGACTCTAATTGACAAGCTGTCAAATCCTACCTCACATGATGTACGCTATATTTTGGAACATGGTTGATCCTAAAAGAACATTGGATGGCATGCCTATCAATGCAATGAAGTTGGCCCATCCAAAAGAACCAGCGTGCTCCACAGCTTGCGTGCTTCACATCTGTCATCTCAAACCAGCTCTGACCACCTGTCACTACCTGCCCTATCCATTCATTGGGGATCTGCAAACCTTTCAGTCTTTGCAAGACCATAAATTCCACACCGTAGCTTCATTTAAGGAACTATCTAGACCAGCTTCTAGAGCACTCCAAAGACCACATTGCAAGGCATCAGCTTATCACTTTGAACACATGAACCTACCATCCCAATGGACCCCATTTTGGAGCCATTTTGGCCTATGAAACCACATCAAGCATACAATTCCGCTATCACTTGCATGCCCAGGTCTTCCATACCTGATTTAGTTCTTTGCCATGCACCTGTGGACACCCAATGCCTTGCTTTGCACACTTCCCAACATCAACCAACTTTAGTTGCACCACCGTTGGAAACCATTCATGGAGCTTTTCAGAATACATTATGTGACAAATTCAATTAAATCATGTTTAAGAGGTCTATCCAAGTGACTTTTAAGAGCAATGATGCCATTAAAACCTCTAGTGCCAAAACAAAGATAAAATTCATGCTATATAATATTTGCTTGATAATGACGACGGAGCCAAAATCTAAATAGACTCAATGGAGCATTATTACATTAGGGTAGATGATAGACCCAATGATTTCAAGGACCTAGTGCCTATGGATTACAATAGGAATAGATGTTTTGATGATGATGGAGTTATCCGATTGTACTTGATCCATACATAGTTAATAAGTGGGGCATGACTAGCACTAAAGTCAAGGTAGATGGCGAGCATGAGGAGAAGCCTCCTATAATGAGAAAATCAAATGCTAGGTTCATCAAGACTAATGAAGCCACAAGACTAATGAAAATCAAATGACTAGATGGCGAGCATGAGGAGAAGCCTCCTATAATGAGAAAATCAAATGCTAGGTTCATCAAGACTAATGAAGCCACAAGAGTTTCTATGGATTATGTTTATATGGGCCATATAGGTTTGCAAATGGAGATCAAAATGAATTATTTAAGTGTGTAGAACCCAATGCCAGAGAGCTAAACGAGTACAAGTTCAATTGGTGGACAAGTATGGATTGATTTTATTGAGAGCAAGAGAGGTACACCTATATGGAAAATCCAATCTCTTTAAATCACATATAATTGAGCATAAGCCTACCGAGGAGATTGAAAACCAATCCACAAGGATATGAGACTCAAAATGTGGGAAAAACAAAACTCTATGACTCTAGAGAATATACACATGTTTCGAGGACTCACCCTATGGGTTTAATGGGATTAAGACATTTAGGATTTCTATCTATGGGAGCCTAAATGCCAACCCAATGAGACAAACACAAGTATATACCACTATAATAGGGGAGAGAGGACAATAATTTAGGGATAAAGACCTAGGAGGTGTGTTAGAGAGGATTCCAACAGGACTTCCTCCATGGGTGCATGAGATAAAAAGAGAAGTGTTTGCGAGAGACCTAAGAATGATTAGATGTATGGTTGAGCCACAAAGGATAAGACCATCTCGAATGAGCTGCTCACTTGTGATAGCTTTTATAGGTTGGTCAGTTAGAGTTAGTTTAGATCAAGTAAACAGAACCAGGTAGAGACTTTAGATATCAAATATAGAAAAAGATTGAAATGAAATATGAGACTGGACTAAAATGGAAACTAGAATTGGAATATGTATTCATATCAGTATACTGGAGTACAATAGTGTAAGCCAAAGTCTACTCTAGGCTTGATAACAAAGGAAATACAAGAGTACAAGAGCATAACGAGCTCCAAGGCTAGACTCAATGATAGTGGAAAAGGTCACAAGGTGTAGCAAGGTAACCCAAAAAATGAATAGTGGGTCCTATTTATAGCCGTCGGATTGGGACAGTGTGCAATTCACATAGTAACTAGTCTCAATAATTACCAGTTCAACCGTTGGTCTTAAATCTTTTCTAGAGGCTTGTATGAATTCTCATCTAGAGGATGTTCCCATTGTCTACATTTCCTTCCTCTTTTTCTTTGAATTTTGGAATATTTTCAAAATTTTAGCAAGTCCTCTGATTATCCAATATGAATTAAGCATTATTAGTCCACCAGACTGTCTTTCATTTATCTAGAATCTTCTACTTTGGAGGTTTCCAAAGTATCCATGGTGGAACATTGGAATCTAATGGGGTAGTGAAACCAGCATTACGCTTCAAAATTAGGCAGTAAAGTGCTTCTTTCTCCAGCTGCTCCTTGCATGCACTCTTCATTTCCATTTCTTATGATGCTAAAGAATTCCAAGTCTTTGTTTGAGCATCATAGAGTGTTTGTCGGCCTTTGGTCAGTCTGGCTCTGACAAGTTTGTAATAAAATGAGGCCGTGTGAATCCATCCTTTAGAGAGTGACTGGTTGGATTTGATTCTAGCTTCAACCATTTCTCTAAAATGGGGTTCGGTGGCTTCCTTGTTTTCAAGGTCTTTCTCTAGAAACTTGGAGGCCTTAAATGTCCTTTGAAGAAGTTCATTTGTAATCTTTATTAGCTACCTAATTTGGATATGCCATTGATCCATCTTTAGATAAATTTTTTGCAAAGCATCTTGCAGGTCATCTATTTGATCCTTCTTCAAAGATTCATCCACAACGTTCTTATAGGCAGTCCACTCTGTGGTGGTTGTTTCATACCAGCCTCTCAGATCATCAACTATCTTAATGTACTGCTGCTAATCAAGTGCCTCAGTGTACTTTGGGTACAAATTTGGAAAGAAGCAAGGCAACTCTACTTCTTTGGTAGGAAGTGCATACACTAAGACTCGGGGAGTATGGTACAAACTCTATAAAATTCATTACAATTTGGTTCTCTTGTTGCATCATCTTTTGAGTAATTTGAACCACATGGTAAAAGACTCTTAAGATTCATTTCTTGCTCTTTGAGGGTCACTCTGGTCTTTGGTCCTTTTCTACTGGTAGTATTTCTTTCCAACATTTTTTTTACCTTATGATAAAGGACTCCTTTAGCAATTTGCAGTTTGACTAGTAGATCCTCTATTAGAGTCTTGATATCTTTCATACACCTATAAGTAGGCTTGTCTCCCATGTCTAATTATAATCCCATGCTCCTAAGGTTAATTTTTGACCATCATATCCTTAATTTGGGTCATCTTGATATCTTTCGTGCACCTATAGGTAAGCTTGTCTCCTAGTAGCATGTCTAATTGTAATCCTAGGCTCCTAAGGTTAACTATGGATGGATCCTTTACATGTGGGTTCACAATGATATCATCATTAGTTAGGAACCATTCTTGTACTCAATCCAAAACTTGGACACAATTGGGGTGAGGTGGTAGTTGGCATACTGTCTGTTCATAATACCTGATCAATTCCAGTCCCGAGTCATCCTTTTGGCTCCAACAAAAAACATTCAAAATATCTCCAGATCAGAATATGCAGTTTCATAATGTAAGAATTCTTTAATTTGGGTTGCTCTTTGCTGTCTCAATTTTTTATTGAGTGCTAGAAGCTTATTGGAACCGGGATCTAAGTGTGAATTTGAGCTTCGTTCAACCACAATCTCTTTTTCTTTGGCGTTGTGTTGACCTGCTGACCTTTGATGTCCCATGGATTGCTATGTGCCCTACTGGGTTTGCTGTTGATTCGGATCAAATTGGGTATGATCTCCTTGTTGCTACTAATTGTGAGCGTCTCCATCCTTTGTGCCCTCTAGCCCAGTGTTAGTGTTTGCCTGGTTCCCAATACTTGTTGAGTTGAGTGGTGGAGATCGCTCATCATTATCATCATCATCATTGTGATGACTTGTCCCATCTCCATCCTCCGGTCTTTGTCATCCTCTTTAGCCTCCTCTTCTTCATCTGCTTGCTTGACTAAAGTTTTTGTTTACTCCTCAACTTTTTCTTATAGATCCTCCTTTATGGAATCCACCAAACTCTCTAAGTCTTCTATATTCATCATAAGATTCCCTTCAACATCTAAAATATCAACCAAGGATTGGTAGATATACTTTTCTGTAATAGGGTAGTATGGACTCTGTGTAGTGATTTTAAAGCAATTTTCTTTTCATTTAGAACTCCTCAAAGTGCCTCCTTTTCTTCAATAACTGTTGTCTTTTCTTCTGCAAAGATTATGTTGTCATTTTTGAGCTTGTCAATTCTCTTCTGTTGTGTAGCAATCAGTCTTGCATCCTTATTCTAGCTGATCATAAGCTGTAACATCATACTTCTCAATTGATTTAATTCCTTCTTTAACTTTTCAAGTTCAATATTTGTTTCTTCGAGTTTTATTTGTAAAGCCACTATTGCTAAATTGGAAACAAATATTTGGGCATGCATCATTTTCCCCATAGAATTCACAATGGTGTTCCAACCAGACATGACATTAGCCACACATCCATATGTAATGGTTTCTATAGCATCTTAGGTGCTTTCATACACCATTAGAGGAGTACAATAAAGGATTAGAGATTTATCATCTCTCTTAATGACCACATTCCCTTGTTGCAGGGGCTTCTTCTGGAGCCTATCAAGTCAAACTAGATACACTGGCTTGTGGGTGGCTATAGCCATCTAAGTTTGAGGTGCATTGTCTTTTCCTTTGTTAGCAGGTGGAACCTATTATTTTTTAGCATGCTTAGTTATTGTAGTAGTGGTTATTGGTGGAGTATGAGGAAACTATTTTCCTTGTCATGTTTCTTGATCCTCAGTTGGTTGCTGCTCAATGGTTTGAGTGCTCTGAAGTCCTTTCTCCAAGACCTTCTTCCAAACCTTGTTTGCATTGGCATGAAGTGGGATACATGTTGCCCAATACAAGAATTGCCAAACATACCAAGATTTAAATACATTCTGAGTCTTGAACTTTTCTGCTATAGCTGAATTAGAATATTGTGCAAGAATGTGCTTAATTGATATCAACCTTAGGATTTTTGAGCTTGACCACAATAGCATACCAAACAACTTCTCAAAGATATATGTTGGGTTGTTCCTTGAGCACCCTTTTTCTATCTCTTCTCATTTTCCTCCAGGTAGCTACTGGCTTCATCAGTTGAGCATGGGTTGAATTCAGGTATCTACTGGCTTCATCAATCGAGCATAGTTTGACTTCATCAGCTAAACGTGGTTTTCTTTGGTGACAAATGGCAAGTGCAATACATGAGATAGGATTTTTGTTGTGGCTTGTACCAATTTTCCATTGATTTTAGTAGCACCACTATCTGGGTCAAATGTATCTCTAACTTCTTGGATGATTCCAACATCAAAGTTCAAATTGGTACCATCCAATACTACCTCTAAATCCCAACATTTCAGAAGGGTTTTTTCTGCTTGGTGAAACACATATTTTCCCAACTAGGTACCAAGCACTCTTGTTTAGTGTGGTTGAGTAGTGTCTCCATTTTCTTTGTTGCTTGATCCATATCTACCTACATCTTCTCTAATACTTTTTTTGGCTTTGCCCATTTTTGGGTCCTATGAGAAGTCCTGTGAAATAGAGGAATACGTGATCACTTGTAGTAGATGGAAAACCAAAGCAAGAAACCCTAGATGTTTCTTGTTGTGTTGTGAATGCAATGGAAGCGGAAGGGCAATGGTGGTGATGCTGCACACTCAAGATGCTATGTTGAAGGTGAAGGCATAGGTACATGTACATAAATCCCTCTGGGCTAACAAGAAATTTGTGCGAGTCGTCAATGGTAAAGTGCTAGGTTGCACACTCTATTCATAGAGTTATACATATTTATGTCATGAATGCTCCATGCTCTTGCTGCCTTGGGTTTACACCACCTATGATGTGGCACTCATGCGTTGTTTAGTCCACCTAATCATTTACTCTGCAAGATTTTGCCCATGATTAGGTCATTCATTTTGTACCAGTGACCATTACAATTGTCAAAATCTACTGGTTTTTCATGTGTCTGAGTCTGAACTGGAACTATACTGAAGCTGTCTACTGGTGTTGGAAAATCTTGTATCCCTTCTTGAACTGGTATGACATGGTATAAATTCATTGGTTCATTATCTAATTTTGAATTGGCCTCTGGCACTAGTGTTGCTAGTACCTTGTTTGATCTGGCATACTATATTTTTATCTTGGCGCCATTGTAAACACTTGGAAACAATAGTCCTCTTGGGAGATCCATCAACCTAAGTGTGCCATTAAAAAACACCCAATCTACCTCATAAGGTCCTGATCATGCAATTTTCAGATTAGGCTTCTTGGGCCCTAGTTTTGACTCATAAAGCAATACCAGATCTCCCTTTTTAAACTCCTTGACTTTGATCTTGCTATCATGCTAGTGCTTCCTTCTTTGCTGAAGCACTTCTTATTTTAGCATGGTACACTGCCTAATCTCATCCAAATGTAATAATTATTCTAAATTTTGTTTCATATTCGCTTTGAAGTCCATGCCATGCTCCACTACTATTCTAAGACTTGGGATTTGAAATTCCGTCGGTACCACTGCTTCTGTGCTAAAGGTCATTATGAAAGGTGTCATTCTAGTGGTGGCATTGTAAGAAATTCTATAAGACCATAATGCTGTTTAAAGCTTTGCATCCCACTCATGTGGCTCCTTTTGAACTATCTTCATTAGGATCGCCTTTATCGTTTTGTTGTTGCTTTTTGCCTGCTGATCATTGCACCTAGGATGATATGGTGTATATTTTTTGTGCTTTACTAAAAACATCTCAATCAGTATCTAAATCCTTTCATTCATGAAATATGTACCCAGATTTGAGACTATCTCGATGGGATATCCATATCTGCAGATCATGTTTTTATACAAAAATACTGCGGTTGATTTTGTAGTGCTATTTGGCAATGCCTTGGCTTCCACCCAATTTCTTACATAGCAAATATCCTGTATAATGTACATGTACTTCCTAGGAGTGATCTTATTGAATGGACCTATGAAGTCCAATCCCCAATTCATGAACACTCCCAATGGTTGTACTGGTGTCAAAGGTGTCATGTTGATTGTTGTCAGTCTTCCCATCCACTGACAAATATCACGTCTTGCAAAATGATCTAAACTCAGCCATCATGCTTTGCCACCAGAGGCTTGCTTGTAGGAGTTTATTGTAGGTAACATCAATAGAGAAGTGATCACCTGCATCCCCACTATGAGCCTCTATGTCTCTGACATTAGCCATCATGCTTTGCAACTAGAGACCTACTTGCAGGATCACGTCTTGCAAAAGGATCTGAACTTAGCCATCATGCTTTGCCACCAGAGGTTTGCTTGTAGGATTTTCTTGTAGGTAATATGAATAGATAAGTGATCACCTGCATCCCCACTATGAGCCTCTATGGCTCTGACATCAGCCATCATGATTTGCATTTAGAGACCTACTTGCAATATTTTCTTGTAGGTAATACCATAGAGAAGTGACCACTTGCATCCCCACTATATAGCTCCTCTAATGACGGTGAACTTCAAACTCTTTATTATCAGTGCCATTTTATTTGCCTGAGACCAATCCATTGGAAATCCTCCCAATTGAAGAAAGTCATATACATCCTACCATTCAAGGTTTGGTCCTTCATTGCTGCATTTTGAAATAGTTCGGCATCTACTGGTTCATCCCTCAGCGACATGTTTGAGATGTCCCGTGTACTCCTTGAAAGAAACTCTGCACCACAATGGGTTTTTCCTGGCTTATGAAAGATATAAAACTCAATTCCATCAAAAACATCATCCATCTGATCAACTTACCCCGATTGATTACTTTGTGGATCAGAAGAGAAGTGCTTGATGATCTACATAGAAGTGAAACATCTTGCCCAACATGTAGTGTTTGAAACTATGGCACTGAAAACCATTTTGAGTGCTTATTGCTCTATTGTAGAATACCCTTGTTTAGTTGAATTGAACTAGAAACTGGCAAAGTAGATTGGATAGTCTATCTTTCCATCAGGCTGGGCCAATATAGCTCCCATTGCCATTCCAGACGCATCGACATGCACATATAAAATCACATCCTAGTTTGGTTCATCAATGACTAGCTTCATGCTGATCGCCTCCTTCAAGCACTAGAAACTCTGTTCACATTTGTGGGTCCAAATGAACTTCTTGCCCTTATGAGTCACCTCATACAGAGGAAGTGCCTTAACTGCAAGCATATGAATAAATCTGCAATAGAGATTAACATTTCCTAGGAAAGAACTCAATTCAAATACATTTGTCAGTGGCACCTTGGCTTGCTACACACACTTAATCTTATCATTAGCCATATCAATGCCATTCCTAGAGATAATATTTCTCAAAAGCTGGCATTTCCATACCATGAATACTGATATAAAGGGGTTCAAGAAAGTCCTCTTCTCTTTGCATCTCTCAAAAACCATCTCCAAAAAGAGTAGACGCATTTCCCAAATATCACCAAAAGTTTGTCCCAAAAGTTATTAAATATTTCCATCATACACCTCTAGAAAGTAGATGGAGCATTATAAATTCCAAACGGCATGATCATGTTCATAAACGCTCTCCATTTAGTGATGAGCGTTGTTTTAGCTCGATTTTTTGCTGTGATCTTCAATTGATTGTAGCCAATATAACCATCCATAAAGCTATACATTTAGTGACGAGCGTTGTTTTAGCTCGATTTTTTGGTGTGATCTTCAATTGATTGTAGCCACTATAACCATCCATAAAGCTATACATCTTGTGGCCAAAAATCTTGTCTAGAAGTATATTAGAAAATGGGAGTAGAAAATGATCTTTATTTGTTTGAGCAGTAAGCTTCCTGTAATCTACATAGACCACCCTTAACTTCCCATTCTTCTTCCAAACCACTACTATTGGGAATAACCAATCATTGCTTGCAGCCTCAATAATGAACCCTGCCTTCCAGAGATTGTTGATCTCCTCCCCTTTAACTTCTTAGCATAGTTGGGGTTCATTCTATATCTTTGCAGTCTCATTGGTCCGATGTTGGGTTTTATTGTATCCCGTGCTGACACACTTCTGGATCAACTCTTTTCAAATCAATGTGGTCCCTTGTAAAAACATCCTTGTATTTTCAAACAAAGATCTGGCCTTCACCTTAATCTCCAGCTTTAGATGTTTATTGATATTCACCATTCTGGGTTTCTCATTTGTGCCACGATTTCATTCATCAACCTCTCGATCATTTGAAAGTAACCAGTTTGGACCTCTTACTTTTGCCAATGATTTTGATTCCTTTTTTCTACAAATACCTGTTGCATATTCATTAAATGGATTAGCTAGCTCTACAAGTCCATGCTCCATCTTTGACCTATCAATAGTGACCTAAACTTACCACAATCATTTGACTAGGCTCTGCTACTAATTTGAAATTGAACTTCTCTTGATTTGACTGTTCTAGTGCACGTTCATCCAATTGATCTGCCGTTTCCCCAGTGTTTGACTCGATGAATTGATTTGGGTACTGCTTTCTCTACCCATGAGCTTTTTCCTTGTCCATCAACACAATAGTCAAGGTCAATCTCTGTAAGAGGAAATATATTTATTGAGGCTAACATCTCTCAATTTTCTTAGTGCCATATTTCTTACAAAGTTACTCTGTTTTGAGATCCTTTTTCCAGCTCCTTGTATTGTCTGTCTTGATCTAGATTTGCTTGATGGATCCCTAGATTGTCAGTGTTTGGCTAACATAATCATTCACTGCACCACCAGTTTGAAGCCATGGTCTACCTAGAAGCATTCCATATGCTCCCTGTATATCCAAAACTAAGAAGTTGATTTTAAATTTCTCTTTATGCACTCTGATTTTCATATTGTCAATGAATCCTATGGCTTACATACCGTGTGATCAACCATTCATACTCTAAATGGTGTTGGTTTTAAATCCAAAATTCCCAAATTTTGCCTCAAATGTTTTTCGAGGATATTAACTCCAACTCCCCTATCCAATATTACAAATTATTCTAGCATTTAAACCTTTTGGCTATTTTGCATCTTCTTTGCCAGTTTTTTTTCTAATCCTAGTCATAAGATCTCATTGTTCTTACCATTCATCAACTACATTCCCTTTGACTTTAGCCTTCCATGTGGCTCTCGTTGTTCTTACCATTCATCAATTACTTCCCTTTGACTTTAGCCTTCCATGTGGCTCTTTGTTGCTCCCATTTCTTTGTTTCAGCAACTTGATTCTTCTTAGGTTCTTCTAGAATCCCCTCAATGACTGCACCTCTGCTTCTAGTCATTGCCATTACTAGCACTAGTTCATGTGTTTCCTCTTTAGGTATTTTGGTTTGGAAGCTTTCGAACAACGAGATGCAAATTGCCTGTATGTTCCGCAAGTATAGCAATTTAAATTCATTTTGCCAAAGTTAGCTCTTCCTGTGCCCCGACTAGTACGCCCTTGGTATTTGCCTCTACCACCCCCAACACTTGTGCTGGTCTCATTCTCTTTGGAGCCACTTGCCCCCAATTGTTCCACACATGCTCCATAAGATTTACAATACGTGCACTAGGAACATTCAGCTAACCTGTGGTCTCTGGACCTGCACTTTGAGCACCACGTCTTGACCTTTCCTAATGAGGATTTGGTTTTGGCCATCTCAAATATCTGTTTTGATATTTCTTTCAGCTTCCTGGTCCACGAACCCTTTTTCTTGATTTTAGATTTTTCATCTGAGTCACTATCGATGAGCTGGAAGTTGTGTTGGAATTTGATTGTTCAAATGATGTTTTGCTATCACTAGAATCTCTCCTCTTGTGGAACCTTTTCTTTTTGGCTTGTTGTTCCATTGTTGAACCAGATCATTGCATTTCTTCACAGTGTATGGAACTTCTTGTTCCCTTAGCTTCTTACTTCTAAAACCATTTAGGAACTAAGCTCTTGTTCTCTTTTCTAACGGAGGTTCTTGAAATTTTTTGGTCAACTCTTTGATCTTCTCGGGCCTCTACTTCTCAATGCTTGGAGAAGGAGATGGTGTTCTTGCTCAACACATGAGTTGTTGCGTGTGTGAAGCAAAGTTGGTTAGAGTAAAAATGCCATTCTCTGTCTTTTCTTGGTCGATTCCTCTCTCAAATTTCTCTTGTTGGCTTCCCATTGGCTTAGCCAATAACAATTAAGAACCATAATTGATAGCCTTGTGACATGTGTCCCCCTTCCTCCTTTTGTGAGAGAATTAGATAATTTATTTAAACTCTCATTAGACCTTTTAGTCTTCTGCCCAATAGGAATCAAGCTAGCCATTGGGTTGCTGGATGCTCATTGGACCCCTTGGTAGACTATCCAATAGTCTTTTAGAGAGCTTAATTTCTATTGGTTCTTCTATCAAGAATTTTTAAATTGATTAGACTAATTTTACTCTAGCCTAATTCTCATTGGTCCTTCTCTATGGCTATCCAATAAGATTTGAGGGGAGATTGGGGCCAACTGGGCTAGGAGCTTGCTATGTGTCCATTCTTCCCTTGGGGAGAGCTTGGGAGTGTCTGTGTGTGTGTTTCTCTCTCTTCCCCTACCATTAGGGCTTGCCCCCTCCTTCCTAGGGATGTGGGAAGACTTTTTTAGTCTTCCCATAACCATCCAATTTTCTCCCACATTGGAGAATTGAATTAAATTTAGGAGCTTTAGCCTATGGAAGTCTTAATGGAGCTGAACCTTAGGTATTTTAAGCTCCGTTGATGCAAATTGCTCTTTTGCAGACTATCCCCCCTTTGGATCCCTATTTTCCCTCCTTTGGATCCCTGCCGAGACCACTCGGGCAGCCTTACCAATATTTTAGCTTTTACTCCCCTGGTACCTCCCCATATTAAATGATCAGTTTAACATGAGAAAATCGTTTGGGGGAATTAGATATTAGTTTTTATGAAATTACCTCTCCCTTGAAATCATAGTCGTCCTTGACTATGAGGTAGAGAAGATAAAGCCTAGTCATTAGTCTGTTTGCTAGCGGGTAGAGGATCCCTATTTTACCCTACAACACCATTCTAGAATGGAAGACTAGTCCATTTGGTGCTTGAAAGCCATAGTTGCCACAAGCATGTCTGCACATTAGTCCGTATCAATCTCCCATAGTACAATGACAAGCTCTCTACTTAGTGTTTGGGAGACGTCCTCTCCACAAACATGATCCTCAACATGCATACTTATTAACATTTCTGCACAATAAAGAAAAAGAGAGTCTTATAAGACAAAAACTTTGTTCATTTATACATATTTACATTTGCTTACTCTAGGGAATCATTGTAAGCATTGACAAGGTTTAGGTTACCCTTTAATTGTATGCCTTGCATCCATCTAGCATCTTCAAAAGGATAATTTTTAAAATTGATAAGATATCATCGGATAGTCTTACTGCCTCTGAATACCTTGTCTTCATGTCAGAGAATGGACTTGGGCTGCAACACCTCTTCTTGGTCCTTGATCTCCAGTGGGTCTTCAATGGTTGCTTCTTGAGGTGGCTCTCCTTTGTAAGGCTTTAGTAGGATCACGTGGAAAGCATTGTGCATGAGCCAATGGTTGGGAAACTTGAGTTAATAGGTCATCTCATTGATTGGCCTAAGAATCTGAAAGGGGCCATAGTACCTTTTTGCTAACTTAGGATAATACTTTTGGTGTCTGGTAGGATTCTTTCCTGTCATGTACCTTAAGCCAGCCTTGGGAAACTTAAACAAGACCCAATGAATTTGTTTAAAGGCTAGGAATATTTTGTGCTTGCTTATCAGTAGCAGCCTTTTGCCTTTGCTGAGAGATGGATATAGCATCCTTAATCTTTTGGAAAGATTCTTGCAGGTCTTGGCTATATTAATCTACAGAGCAAAGATCTTCCCATGTACCTTGAGTAGCAGGGGACTTTTTGATCTTCCCTCCATCACCTCAAAAGGTGGTTTTCCCTGGAAGTGTGTATAGTGTTATTGTAAGCATACTCCACTAAAGGTAAGTAATTCTCCCATTGGGACTTTTGATCTACTTCTGTGACATAAGCTTTTAGTATATCAAGAATATTTAGGTTAGATATTTCCCTTTGGCCGTCCGTTTGAGGATGATAGGTTGAAGATAAGTTTATCCTTGTACCTAGATTCTCAAAGAGACCCTTTTAGAAATTGCTGGTCATTCTAGGATCTCTATCCAACACTATGGACATTGGCAAGCCATGGTACTTGAAGATTTGTGATATAAAGAGGGTTGCCATTTGATTTGCCTTGATAGTCTTTTTGACAGGTATGGAATGTGCTTGTTTGCTAAACCTGTCCACTATCGTCCATATTCCTATATTCGCATGGATAGAATTGGGAAATACAAAGATAAAATCCATGGATATGCTCTTCCATGGTGAATTAGGGATTGGAAAGGTTGAAGAAATCCAGGCTGCTTCCCTCTATCAAACTTTGTCTTTGGCATACCACACATTTTGAAACATACTCTTGTATGTTTGCTTTCATGACAGGCCAAAATAAGTATGTTTCTATCCCTTTTAGGGTAGATTGAATCCATCTATGCCCCGCATAAGGAGGAGCATGGGATTCATACATTACTTTCTCACATAGTGAGTTAGTAACACATAGTTTGTTGCCATAGAGAAGATAACCATCTTGTCAGGTAAATGGTTCTTCCTTCTTCCCTAGTGCAAGGGCTGAAATCACATCTTTAAAACTGGGATCGATAGCATGCTCATCTATCTTAGAAGATAGATCATTGTGAGTTGCTATGGATAACGCAGTCACTCTTGGTCGTCTTGAGAGTACATCGACTACTTGATTATGCTTGCCAACAATGTGAGCAATATGAAAATGAGATTGCAAAAGGGAATTTTCCCAGCTCATTTGTTTTTTGGAGAGCTTGGTCTACGTCATGAAGTACTTAAGGCTTTGGTGATCCGTTCGCAGAATGAAAGGAGTCCCCAATAAATCGTGCTTCCATGAGTCTAGAGCATGTAGAACTGCTAAGATTTCCTTCTCATATATACCTAGAGCTTGCTCAACAGGGTCAAGCCTTTGACTTTCATAGGCTATGGCGTGCCCTTCTTGGAGCAGAATAGCTCCAAGGCAATCACCATAGGTGTTGCATTGGACCTCAAATGTCTTTGAGAGATCTCGTAGTGTAAGCACAGGTTGAGAGATAATAGTCTCTTTAAGCTTTTCAAAAGCATTGTTCTACTTGGTGGACCATATATACCTAACATTTTTCTTTGTTAGGTCATGTAATGGTCCCGCGATTTGTGAGAAATTTTCTATAAAGTGTCTATAGTATGCACACATACCTATAAAGCTTCTTAGTTTATGCAGATTCCTTGGATTAGGCCATCCTTTTATTACCTCTAGCTTTGATGATTCCATTTGGATGCCATCTTGAGAGATAATGTGACCTAAATACTGAATATCTTCTAAGAAATATTCACTTTTCTTTTGATTAATATTAAGTTTATTCTCTTGTAAAACTTGAAATATTACTTGGAGGTGTTGCTTGTGTTCGTCTGATGAATTAGAGTAGATGATTATATCATCAAAAAACACTCCAGTAAAGCTTCGATGAGGGATGAATAGCTTCTCCATCAGGTGGTTAAATGTGGCTGGTGCATTGGTTAAGCCAAAAGGCATGAAAATGTACTCATAAAGACCAAACGTAGTGCAAAATTCATTCTTTACAATGTCTTGATCAACTATCCTTATTTGATGGTAGCCACTTTTTAGGTCAATCCTACTGAAGTACGTCAACCCCTATAGCTTATCAAATAGGTCTTCTACCCGTGGAATGGGAAACCTATTCTTGATAGTGATCCTATTTAGTACTCTATAGTCAACACACATACGATATGTGCCATCTTTCTTTTGCACTAATAACACTGGTGAACAAAATGGAGATGAGCTAGGCCTAACCATGCCTTTCTCAACCATCTCATGCACTTGCCACATAATCTCCTATTGTTGAGCTTGAGAAACTCGATAAGGAGGTTTATTAGGCGGTGAGCTTCCAGGAAGAAATTCAATTGCATGGGCGTCATCCCCTCGTTTGGGAGGTAGCTCACAAGGGATGTCATCAATAAAAACATCTTGGAATCCCTTGAGGAAATTGGATACCTCTCATTCCTTTTGATTGTTTATATCTTCTTTTGCTAAAACATTAGGTTCCTTTTGAGAATCTTTAACAAAAATCATGTACATGAAAATAGAGCTCTTTATTGAATTATTGAAAGCTTGCTTATGTACAATGGATATGGTGCTACCCAACTCCTTAGCATTTATGTACATATCGTTTTCCCTTTACCTAAAGTAGATTTGTCTTTCAAGGAATTTAACATTGACAGCCATGCAATCAAACCATGATGCCCCTAGGATTACATCCTCATGTTTGAGAGGAGAGATGAAGAAATCCTCCTTGTCCATATAGCTTTGGACATGGATCCTCAATTTTCCCAATTAAGGAACTGACCGAGGCTTCTTGTCCCTTGAAAGCACCATCGATAGGTAGGAAATCTCCCATCTCATAGGCTTGGATAGCTTGGTGGCCAACTCTGTGGATATGAAGTAGAACCACGGTCAAAGAGAATGAAAGCATCATGTTCTCTTACCGTTCCCCAAGCATGACATAGAGGAGATCCTTTGTGATGAGCATCCTCTTCTTGATTTCGACCAAGGTAGCTCTAGAAGGCTCATTATGTGTACTCTTGTGCGGGCAAGCAGGATAGGCATGCCCTTCCTCCCTGCACTTGAAACAATGGTTATCTTTTTGATAATGCTCTAGCTCTTCAGGAGAGATTTTATTTTTACCTTTATAAACTCCCTTCTTCCTGGATTTGTTGTTGTTGGCGTTGCCTTTGGGAGACTTTTGGACGTTTTCCTTACCCTTAGGCTCACTACGATCCTTGTTTTCCATGGGCTTAAGATTTCTCTTAACCCCTTGTTGGAAGTTGATTCTTGAAGCCACCATGGTATGGTGTATGATCGTAGATATGGTGCAAGGCCTTTGGGAGTTAACATACTCTGTCATATCCTCAGATAAACCCGCAAAAAATTATTGATTTTTCTCTCCAAAATCCATCTTTTTGTAGACAGCGGCTTTGAGAATCCCAAAACTTGTCTACATATTTGTGAATAGATTCATAGGGAGAGAGCTTCTAGCTTCACCATTCGGTGAGTACTTTGTCTTTGGCATCGCTAGCAAAAAACTGCTTCATGATGGAAGCTCTTAAAGCTTTCCATGTTTGTGGAGCTTCACTGTTTGCTCGTAGGCTAGCCCACCATTGCCTAGCGGACTTTTGAAAATGCATAGCTACATGATGTAGCTTAGAGGACTCAGTGAAGCCCTCATCTCCAAATGCTGCATCAAATTGTTGGATAAAGGCCAAGACTTTGTCCGTAGCACCAAAGGTGCCATCGTAGGTAAGGAAAAAGATGTTCTTTCCTCCCTCTTTGAACTTTTTGAGCTTGGACAACCTTTTCCAGGCGGCATAGGATTTCCTATGGCCTCTTCTCTTGGGTGGTTCAAGAGCTGCACCATCACTCTCTTCAGAAGAGGAAGAGGATGAGGACGATGGAGAAGAGGGTGACCTCTTTCTTCCATTTTTCTTCCCTTCTTCCTCCTTTTCTACACCATCACTTTCTTTAGAAGAGTAATAGGATGAGGAAGATGGAGAAGAGGGTGACCTCTTTCTCGCCTTTTTCTTGTGTTTCCTCTCTTCCCTCTTTGAATTATGGTGAAGAGAATTATACGATGGTCTTCTCCATTTAGGGGGTGTGGGAGAGCGTTTTGCCCGCTGTCTTCATGGAGCCATCTACACCGAGGTGGCAGAAGACTCACTTCTCTCTCATTCTTTTGGTAGGGGCTCTACCGTCAAAACTTGGGTTCTCCTTTGGGAGGGAGATGCCTCATTGAGTAGTAAGTTTTGAGCCCTTTTTACGGATTCTCCTCTTCTTCCCTTATCAGAGAGAGTCCTCTTTTGGAAGTCTCATTGGGAGACTTCCTAGGTACTCTCTCTTTTTGGTGGGAGAGTTTGGAGAATACCATGGGTGCGCGATTGCTATAGCACTTGACCTTGGAGGAATGGAAGTCCTAGGGCTTGTTGAAGCCTAGAAACAAGATAATTTACAAGCATAGGGGCATCATTAGTTGCTCTTTCATAAGCAAAATCAAAGCTATCAACATTCATTTCAATCTCTTTTCCTTTGTCAACTATACTATCAAATTTTAGATGTAAAGTTTTACTTGTACTTTGGCACTTTAAGACCTAGTTGCTACTCCTCTTTACCTTCAAAGATAAGCACTCAAGCATCTATACCCATGGCTCAAATATTATTAATTGCAAGGAATAGAAGAGAGGGTTTAACAGAGCCAAGACAACACCGGTTCCTGTCAAGCTTCTAATAGCTCAATAATGGTTAAGACATAGGCAAGCCCCGTAGGACTCCATTATTAAGACCATAGCTCTTGACGGTATCCCCGTTAACTGCATAAAGCAGGCATGCTTCAAGGATGAAAAATAACTATTCTACTTACTCTTTTGCAATTAATAACACCAACCATTTGTAGAAAGCTTGAAGACCTCCCTTCTTGAGCAAGAAAAGAGAAACCAATAAATCTGTTACCAATGTAACATTTAATGCACTAGTAACTTGTGTGTAGAGGAACTTGATAACATAGTGAGAATTTCATTAAGAACAAGTAACTAATGAGCATAGAGAGAGAACTTAGTTTGAGAAAGCAACATAGAAATTTACACCTAGCTAGTTTGGCATAGACAATACTTGAAAAGAGAGTGAAATAGAACAATTGATAATAGTTGAGGACCGGATTTACATGGAGCCAGTCCCCCTCCAAAAGGCTTTGTATTATAGATTCTCCCATCAAAGGAGACTTTTCTACAATACAATCTTTGAGTTCCTTGACAATACTCGTTGGTGCAATGAAGATGGAAGCTTCATGCACCAAACTATGCTTGAAAAACACACCTAGTGGTCCTAGCCTCAGTACCAAGACCTTCAAAAATGGTGAGAGCTAGCAGAGAATGAGGAAAGATTGAGAGGAAGAAGATGTATCTTATGAGAAAGAAGTATTATCCTCACATAATCACTCCAATAGCATAGCTTAGCTTAGTAATTAGCATGGTAGAGGAGATGAGCATGCCATTGAAGCTTGGCTCTTGGTTGGATTTACGTTCCATAGCCAAGAGTTGCTGGTGTAGGCCTCTACTTCTCCATGCTTGGAGAAGGAGATGGAGTTCTTGCTCAACACATGAGTTGCTGTGTGTGTGAAGCAATGTTAGTTAGTGTAAAAATGCCATTCTCTCTCTCTTCTTGGTCGACCCCTCTCCCATATTTCTCTTGTTGGCTTCCCATTGGCTCCTGCAAAGCTTAGCCAATAACAATTAAGAAGCATAATCGATAGCCTTGTGACATGTGTCCCCCTTTCTCCTTTTGTGAGAGAATTAAATAATTTATTTAAACTCTCATTGGACCTTTTAGTCTTTTGGCCAATAGGAATCAAGCTAGCCATTGAGCTGCTGGATGCTCATTGGACCCCTTGGTAGACTGTCTAATAGTCTTCTAGGGAGCTTAATTTCTATTGGTTCTTCTTTTATTGATTAGACTAGTTTTACTCTAGCCTAATTCTCATTGGTCCACTTCTATGGCCATCTAGTAGGATTTGAGGGGAGATTGGGGGCAACTGGGCTAGGAGCTTGCCACATTGTGTCCATCTTCCCTTTGGGGAGAGCTTGAGAGTGTGTGTGTGTGTGTGTGTGTGTGTGTGTTTCTCTCTCTTCCCCTACCATTAGGGCTCGCTCCCTCCTTCCTAGGGATGTGGGAAGACTTTTTAGTATTCCCATAACCATCCAATTTTCCCCGCTTTGGCCATTGGATAATTGAATTCAATTTAGGAACTTTAGCCTATGGAAGTTTTCATGGAGCTGAACCTTAGGTCTTTTAAGCTCCATTGATGCACATTGCTCTTTTGCAGACTGTACCCCTTTTGGATCCCTATTTTCCCTCCTTTGGATCCCTGCCAAGACCGGTCTGGCAGCCTTACCAATATTCTAGCTTTTACTCCCCTGGTACCTCCCCATATTAAATGATCTGTTTAACATGAGAAAATCATTTGGGAGAATTAGATATTAGTTATTATGACACTTGTAGTAGTATGGACAGTGTTATTGTAAGCATTTTCTACAAGAGATAGATACTGCTCCCATTGTGAGCATTGGTCTACTTCCGTAACACAGGTCTTAAGTAGATCTAAAATTGTAAGGTTAGCTATCTCACTTTGGCCATAAATTTGTGGGTGATAGACCAATGTTGAAAGGACGCCCTTTCAACAACGTTTCCACAAAGATTCCATTAAGATTTCTCAAAGATTCTAAAGATTCCACATGAAGATGGTGATGAAGTAATGAAGATGAAGATGGATGCTGATACGAGTTCATGGACGTCATCGAATATCCCGTTATTATTATTTTGAGCCATTACGACCACTTTTGTAATGTTTACGGGAATCTCATATTTTAAATCGGCACTTGTATTTTGGCCGCAGATGCTTGTATCATGAGTAAAGCCAACTCAGTTTCTTGTAATTAAGCTCTGTAGAAGCCTAGGGACAATTTAGGTCATTTGGCCGGACATTAGGTTTGAAGGCTTTGTATATAAGCTGAAACCTAAGGCTTTGTAAAAAACACTTTACGTTATCTCAAATAATATACAGTCGTGGGTTCTGCAACACACAGTAGTGAGCTTCTTGCACACACACCGTCGCGCAGACTAATCACATTGCAGATATGAGAGGAGGAGCGTGTTAGCATCGAGGAGCTCTCCGCGTTGACGCAAGCAATGCATGCCGAGGACCACATTGCGAGCCCGCCTGCTACGAGCTATATTTGGTCGTAAGTACCTCAAACGATATCCGTTCTGAATGATCGAGTAGTCGTTAGAATCAGGGCGAGAAGCTCTTCGTGTTGATGTCTTTGTAGGTCAGTTCCGGACACTTTGGAAATTGCTGTTTTGAGTCTATCGCGACAGCGATTAGAGGTCTTACAGTTATGGTTTTCACGGTTTAGGTGTTTGGCCACATAGGATATGTCCTTGTGAGTCTTACCCTCCGATTTCGAGTCATTCTGATATGATTTGAGACTGTTTTGAGCTTGTAGTGTTTCGTAGGATGCGTTTTCTGTTTCTTTGCTTTATGGTAGTGTTGTGGTAGGATTATTGACTGTAGAGTGTTGTTCGTGTCTAGCTCAGGGTTGAAAACCCAGAGATTGCCTCCATGCCCTAGTCGGGTCAGCTACGTCCCCGGATTGACAGTTTGTTGGACTGTGTTCTCGATGTGCTCCATTGTCCGTCGCGGCGTACCCGCTAACATTGGCGCCGTTGTCGGGGACGAAGTGCCTAAACTAGCGTAGACCACATCACTCGTGTTTGACAGTATAGCGTTTCTCTAGAGTTTTCTAGAGTGTTGTCACCATTTGCCTTCTTAGTGGGAAGTCAGAGAGCGGATCTCCTGACTGAGGGATAGCCAGGGAGCGTGCGTCTCGCCGAGGTGGTCCACCATGAGGTTGAGGTATGGTTATATTATTTTGTTGTGTGTTTAGATTAGGTTTTATGGTTTGTGTGTTTGGTTGTGACTTATGGTGTGAAGAACTTGAAAGAGAAAAAAACGCAAAAGGTAAGCAGGAGGCTGTTTGCTTGCCAGAAAGCAAAAACAACCATTCAACCATCCAAAGTAGGACTTTAGGTAGTGTAGGACATATGATGTGGATCTAGAGCAATTTTGACATGAAAATGTGCTTGAAAACACAAAAGGCGGAATTGTGTTGATTATGGTAAAAGTGCTCTAAAATGGTCGTTTGAAAGCCGATTTGAGTGCTTGTTTTTGCATTGGAGACCTTAAGGTAGGGGGAGAACACAGATTTGGTCCAATCAATCCCAAAAAAAAAAAAACCCCTCTAAAAAAAAAATAAAAAAAAATCTGAAACCAAATCCGCAAATTTTTTTTTTAAAAAAAAGTTTTGCATACGACCTTGTTTTGCATATGCTCTAGAGCTTGTATGTGAAATTTCAAAGCATTTGCATCAGTGCTTGTGCATCTAAGTGGGAATTTGCTTTTTCTGAGTGTAAGGAAGTGAACAATGAAATGCTTGAATCCAAAGGAAAAGAAGTCCAAATTGAATGAAACTTTGGGGATAAGCTTCTAAGGGCATTGGGAACCAAACTGTCCAAAAACAGAGAAAAAAATACTTTCCAGTGGCTCTCTGCCTAGTCTATTGCGATAGACTGGTGAATTGGAGATAGACTCACAATTAGGCAAAACCCCTCATACCACAGGTAAAACACATCAATACAAGGCTGCTCCCAAAATTTGAGTGTACTAGGACACCTGCTTAACCACCAAACCTCAAGTCTGGTGTTTAGAGTCTAAGTTCAGAGACACAGTGGTAAAAAGACCTTGACCAATAGTCCAAACATTGCACAACTTTGTGTATTCACTATACAAAGGATAAGGAAACTAGTTGTGAAGAGAACTTTGTAAAAAGACCAAAACTGGGAAACTTTATGAGCCTATCGCGATAGGTTGGGGATATTTAGCTGGGGACCTTATTTTGAAAATCCCTCCTAGGGATAGCTTAAGCAGAGCCTACATACCATACACACCAAATTTCAAGATGTTTGGATCACTAGAAGTGAATCTAAAGCCCAGATAGAGATTCAGGTTCTGACACAAACACTAAAAATGGCCCAAAACACAAACCAAGTGTCCAAATTGCATGAAATTTGAGGGATAGACACAAGAGAGTAAGGGGAATCTAAAAGTGAAGTCACAATTTTGAGTTGACTTTTCTTGCACAATCTGCTGTGCCTATCGCAATAGACTCATGACATTTTGAGTGGGACAATTTTTGGAAATTGTGACTAGATAGCTTGAATCCACTCCTCACCTAGACCTTAACCATCATTTCAAATTTGAAATTGGACATCAAGAAGACCACCAACGCACTTGTCTGGTGTTTTGAGTCAGACTTTAGAGACAAATTGGGTAAAGGGACTTGACCAAATTTCCAAACCTTGTGAAACTTGGTATACATGATCTACAGAGGGTAGAGAACACATCTGTGAAGAGAAAATTTGAAAAAAATGTCATTTTGACATACTTGGTGAGTCTATCGCGATAGACTAAGAACCTAGTGATAGAAACTGTTTTTTCAAAAACCTATGTGGCATAGCTTGGAAAGGTGCTATCAAGGACACATAAAAATTTTGAAGTCATTTGGACATCAGAAAGTGGGTCTAAGACCATTTGAGAGGATTCAGCTTGTAGAAAACACCAGATCTGGTCTAACTGACAAAGTAAAAGTCCAAACCACTTGAAAATTGGTAGGAGGACTAAGGAGAGGTGTTGGAACACAGGACATTGGGAAGTCATCCTAAGTCTATTTTCTAGTGATCGGATAGACTCAGAATTCTAGAGTTGGAGTTAAGAGACCTAAGAAAAAGTCCAAAACAAGTGAAAATTGGTGAGCAAGGTGTACAGAGCATAGGGAACACAGTGGTGAAGAGAAATCTGGGAAATTTTAAAAACTGAAGAATCTGCTGAGTCTATCGCGATAGACTAGGGTTTTTTCACAAAAATTGAAATTTTTGAAAATTGACCTTAGGGCCTTGTTCTACATGTTGTTGTGAGCCTATGGTTAAAATTTGAGTAAATTTGGAGCATTGGAAGTGCATCTAAGTGGATTACTTCACAAGATCAGAAAAGAGACTGTTGTCTGATGCAAGTAACAAAGGAAAAGTATTTCAAATTGGTTGAAACTTGGTGAGTTGTATCTCAAGAGAAGGGGGAACTCAAATCAGTAAAAACAGTTGAAAAACTGTATCCCAGTAACACTCTGGTGAGTCTATCGCAATAGACTTAGGAATTCACTGTAGAAAATTCAAGATTCAAATTTGACTTCATATTTGGGTTCAGAAGGACCATTATACCCTGTACACAAAGTTTGAGTGCATTTGGACATCTGCAAGGGGTACTTGGTGTGTTTATCGCGATAGACAAGTTAGGAAAAAAAATTTGAGAATTTTTTTTGAAACCAAGTATACCACTGGGTTTATCATTGCCTAAGGAGTGCACACACCAATTTTGGGCTCAAACTGACCACTTGCAAAAACATCAGATAGAGCAACTTTCCAAATTACATCTCACTGTTTTGGTCATAACTTTCACATACGGACTCCGATTCCAAAACTTTTTTTATCAAAACGTAGCTTGAGAGCAGCACTACAGATCTTAGAATAAAATAACCAAAATGATTGCCAACGGCATGCATTTTGGTTAGTTTTCAAAAAAACGCTGTTTAAGGCCTCAAAATGCATCCGGAAGTCAAGGGTGTCTAAAACTGACAATTTGAGAGAATTGTGAGAAAACGCTCACGGTTTTGGACATAGTTTGGATTTTCCCTGACCAAAACACTGGAACACACTGAGAGAGGTATTACTACAGCAAGCTAGATCTGTTAAGCCTAGAAGTCATGTCTACATCAGACTCAGACTCAGCTTATACAAGCACATGGATTGCAGGGACAGATGAGCACCCGCCCAAAATAGATCTTCCAAACCTACAGTACATAAAGACCATTTTTGTGGAGAGAGTTTGGACGTATAACCATGAAAGTGAAGGTCTATATAGGTATATTAATGGAAATCAATTCAACCTTTACAGTTGCTTAGAGCCTTACCCAGATGAGCTAACAGAGTACAAGCTCTTATATGTCTATACATACGAGGTCGACCGACAATGGACATCTTTATTTGTTGACAAGTATGGATGAGAATATAGAGCTGTAGAAAGCACAAATCCGCGAACCAAATTAGAGATGAGTGGATATTTGGTCAATGAAGGACCTCAGATACATCCACAAAACACACGAACTTCTAAGAGAATTCCAAAGCTGGGACCACCACCTGGATTTCCTCCTAGAGCGATAACGAGAGATGAAACGATACCAGAGAGGAGTATGGTTCCATACTTTGCACCCCAAAGTATAAGACCATCTCAGCTAAGAAAATGGGTAAATAGAAAGTACAATGGCATAGGAGACCCATACGCCCATGTCTCGGCTTTCAAGCAAGTCCTACGAGCAGAACGAGTAGAGGACTTCCACACACAGTATGAGGGTTTTGGACTTACATTGGAGGACAATGCACAAGCATGGTTTGAACTATTGAACCGAAGAGAGTTCACAACCATTGAGAAAATGTTGGATGAATTTGTTCAAGAATTCACCAAGAGGGGCATAAAACATAACACCCTTCCTAAGATTCAAGAATTTAAACAAAGCGAAACAGAAACATTGAGACATGCAATACTGCGTTTCAAGCAATATGTTGCTAGATGTCCTACCCAAGAGTTACCCACGCCAGAACGTCAGATCCTATGCTTCATCAGAGGGCTTGGGAATGAGAATCTCCAAAAGGACCTATACATGAAAAGATACCAAACCTTGGAAGAGGTGACCAAAGCGGCAGTTGACCTAGTTGACAATTGCAAATTCTATGAAGATGGTCAGAAGAAGATGAATGATGCGAGTGAGAAAAAGAAAACCGCTGATCTTGAGGATCAAAGAGGGAATCTAGGACAAAACCAAGTAAATGTTGAGGAGCAAATCATAGAGAATGTGATGCAACGCATCAACCACTCTGACAGAGTACCAGCCTATAGAGTTCCTCAACAACGAAGGTGCATGATATGTGGAGGGGACCATCGGATGCAACATTGTCCTGACTATAGATCTAAGACTCCACCAGGGTTTGAGCATGTTATGTCTCAACCGCCTAGATATCATCCTGTAACGGAACAAGTGTTCTTAAGTGAAGGACCCATAGCTGCTAGAAATGCATATGTGAATCATGAGCTTCAAATACATAGATATGTGGTAGATCAAAGGCCACTTCAAGGTCAATATCAAGTATTTCCACAACAACCAATACGTCCATGTGACAGATGTGGTAGTAGTGATCACTTGATTAAGGATTGTCCACACCATGATATCATGATAAATGTATATTGTAATGAGTGTGCAATCACACATATGATTTTGGATTGTCCTAAGAATCCAAGAAAGAAAGGTAAAGTGCAACCACATGTTACCTTTCCTTCTACCAGCAAATCAGAGAAAGAACGAGCCGCAACAAAAGGAGAGACGACAACAACAACAGAGCAAGAAACCATTGCAAAAGAGCAGGTGCTTAAACAACTTGAAGATGAAAGTAAGCAAGTTGCTCCAGTAAACGTTGTCACAAGAGCACAAGCAAAAGTGCAAGAGCAGAAGCCTACAGATGGAGAGACTAGTAAGAGTTCCAAAAGCCGTAGAAACTCTAGACGAGCAAGAAGGACTAGAATGAAAGCGAGACTAGAAAGGGAAAAAGGGGAAGAAAAGGCTGTTACAGCTGAGCTGGAAACAACTCAAGAGCAACAGACACAGCAAAGGGAAGTTGAAACCCTTAAACCAGCTGAAGCGTGTTAGTTCAGGAGGATCTGTCCTAGTGGACAAAGTGAATGAGCCTTTAGACGCAATTTTACAGGCTTATGAGGCTAGATTGGCAAATAGACAGACCTTAGAACAAAGATGGATGACCCATCCTTATCCTGAACTAGAGAAGCAGAGGCTAGAAATGTGTAAGCAACTCATTAAAATGCTCAAGCATTGCTAGAACCACCTCCACCAGAATTGAAGGATAGGATAGTCACCCCAGTGCACAAAGATGAGAGCATTAAATTAGACGAATTGCCTAGAGAAGAGGTACATCATAGGGAAGAACCACTGCCAAGGTCGCAAGACTCGAGGGTAGTCCAAAATACAGCAGATGAATCAATGAGGGATTTCTCACCTTATTTTCCTATAGTTGAGGAGCAGTGGCCAGAGGAGTTATGGAAGGCTGTCCGAGATGCCCTAAAAAGAGAAGAGGATGCTGGACCAGCACCATTTCCTGAAATCACATTAGATAGACCACAAATGAGTGTTGATGCGAGGTCATATTATGGTGACGTAGGATCGATAGCCTCCGAAGACAGTAGACCTGCATCGTTAAGAACTTTGCCACAGTACATGGGAGATTTTGAGGCAAAGTCTGAGATTGTGAGAGTTCCATCACAGAGGCTAGGGGGGACAAAAGAATTGGACACAAAAATTTTGACTGACTTGCTATCCACGCCAGTGAAGTGCACAATTACGTTGGCAGAACTTTTAAAAATCAGGCCAAGTATGTAGACGGATATAGGAAAATGCTTGGAAAAAATTGGGATCAAAAGCCCGTTAAGGTTCCTGGAAAAAGAACTCGATGAGATCCAGAAGCCTAGATCAAATGTAAGACCGGTACCTCTGAACAAAGTAGGAGAGTACTGTGAGGGAGAAGATGGTAATGCCAGTTTGCTTGTCGAGTACAATGGGATTGAAACGAAAGCTATACTTGACAGTGGAGCAGGAATTGCCATAGCAACAAAACGAATATGGGAGAAATGGGGTAGGCCCGCATTTAGAACAACCAGAATAAAATTACAGTTAGCTGATGGGCATGTGGAAAGACCCATGGGATTTCTAGAAGCGATAGTGGTGTCTTTTTGTGGTATAGAGTATGCGCATACTTTTGCCATAGTTGACTTTGGCAAGAAAAATAACTATGAAATCATCCTTGGAAGACCATTCATGAGACAACTCAAGATGGTACAAGATTGGGGTTATGATTATCTATACTTGAGACATGATGAAACCACAACACGTGTAAATATGAGAAATCATAGTTACCAAGATGAACTAGAACGCCCGTGGAAGATTTTGATTCTGCAACACAAAGTGGATCAACAGACCATCCGTGGATGGGCAAAAAGAAAGAAATCTGGATGTGCGGAGCATCGGAGTGTAGTGACTTTGGGAGAAATGAGAATTCCTTAGAGAGGGTCTTAGAAGATGATGCTTACATAAGAGAACCTTTTCCGGAAGAGGCGTTAGAACCACTAGAGTGGACTCAGATATTGGCTACCTTGGATGTCTGTGTTAATGAGACCACACCAACAAAATTTTGCGATGAGAATGGGTATGACATAGTCCCCTACTACGTGCTAAGGGTTCTGGGTGAGAGAGATGAAGAATCTGAGTATGAGTTCGAAACAGGGTTATCAGCTATGGGGATAGCACAAAACCAGACACCTAGCCCGAATACTGGTCATATAGAAATAGGTGCTCTTTGCGATCAGTGTGCGATAACACACTTGATTACAAACTGTCCAACTCGAATGCATAGTACAAAGGAGGAGCCGCAAGTCAACGAAGCAAAGTTGCAGGAAGAAGGGCTAAGATCCAAAGAAGATGCTTCAGGTCCAGCGTCTACAAACGAGCAATATGAAGACTTGGAATCAATCAAAGAAGAGGTGCAGCAAGTGACAGGAAGTTTAGACACTATTGGTGACATTTCAACAGGAGCTGAAGTCGAGGAAGAAGAGCCTATGACTCTACAGGAACCAAATGTTGATTTTGTGTCTCCAAAAGACATATCAGAGGAAATGGTGGTCAAGCAGGAGCTAGAACACACAGATGAACTCAGAAGTGTGAACAATGAAGAAGAAGACGACAAGGAGTCCAGGCCAAAGATTGCTCAAGTCACTCAAGAGAACACAGGCAATCTAGTACCAAAGAAGATCAACTTTTTTCTAAGTGTACAAGACGGAGTCAAGATGAATTTTATGGCAGAAATTGATACAAATTCCATGACTAATGTCATGTCATATGGCATGTGGTTACTTCTAGGTAAGCCAAAGCTTTATGATATTCAGATAAAGGTAAATCTCTCACCTAAAGTGGATGTTATAAGTATGGGGATTGCAGAAGCTACTATCCAACTACACTCACAGAATGTCAAAGAAAAATTCTTGGTGGTAGATTCTCGACAAATGGGAACACACTTGATTTTGTCCAAGCCATGGGCACAAGTCTTTGAAAACGAGCCTGAATCTTCAACAATGGTCATCACGACAAGCTATCAAGTGGAAACAGAGGTCAAGCCTACAACAGTTCAAAGATTCTTGGCTATTGAGAAAGGCAAAGCTAAAGTAAGCCCACAGTCTCTAGCCCAGCCAATGCAAGTGCAAGACAAAGCCTCTGCATCAAAAGCCAAACCACCAACAAAACAATGGAAACCCAAGCAAAAAGTCTATCAACCGAAGTTTCCATCGCCTGAAAGTCTCCAAAGGAAGTCAAAACAGGTCAATCAAGTGCTAGTATCCAAGGCAAAGATTAAAGTTAATGATCCAGTTTGGATACAATCACAGGAACAACCTCAACAAGCACAGGTAACAGGATGTATCACATCAAGCGAGTCAATTATTGCACAAGGCTACAAGAAAGGAAATTCAGATGTTTGGGTCAACAAGCCCAAGATAACAGCCTGGCGAAATCCATCCCATGACAACCACTCAGTCAGGAATCAACAAAGTCGTCAACGTCAATCACATAACTCAACCAAGGGAAACGATAGGTACAAAAAGAAAAAGAGAAGGTCTTCCACTGGACAAACCATACGACAAGTCTGGGTAATGAAATCAGAATTCTACTAGACTACCCAACAAAGTCAAGTGAAGGTCGCCTCCAAGCAAGTCCAAAGATTCATTCCAGTCGAGTTACTCGAAGCACAAGGATTCTATGAGGGTAACTTTCAAATCTGGTTACCTAAGGTAGTAGCTTGTCAAGGAATCACCCAAGAAAAGCAAGAAACATCAAGAAATGAAGAACAGCCACCCGCTACACCCAAGAGTACTACAACCTATAGATGGATCCCTCATCAATTACTACAAGAGCAAGGTTTTTACAAAAGCAACAACCATATTTGGAAGTTAAAGACAAGGTACCATCAAGTCAAAGAAGAAACAAAGCAAGTGGAAAAGGAGATCACACCAGGCCCAAGAGCAATGTGGGTTCCAAAATCCGCGATTGAGGCTCAACAACAAGAAAGATACACAACTCCTTTACAACCTCTTAACAACAAAAAGAAAGCAACGATAAATGCGGAGGTCACAGTTTTGAAGAACACTATCTGGAAGAAGAAGAGTTCATCAGCCATTGCTTCAACATCAATACCTGTCTCATCAAGCGACCACAATTTGCTACCAAGGAATGAAGAGCAGATATATGCCAATGTATTGGACAACATGGCATCTCAAACAGAAACTAACAAGAAAGGCCTAAACATCAAAAGCATATGGAATTGGATTTCAGGCCGCGATCAGGTAAGTCCAAGTCGCCATTAAACTTACATGGCATAAGAGTCTAGAGTCGGGCAGCTGAGCCACTAAATGAGCAAAGTGTCAGACCCAAGCTTCAAGTTAATATTTTTCTGTGGTCTATTAGTCTAGCTAATAGATATAAGCTCAAGCTGGAGAGTTGAGCATACATAAAGTCATGTCGCTCATGCTGGAAGAGGTAAGCATAAGAGTCAAAGTCCATATAATATATAAGGTGGAGAAGGCGGAGTAGTCCAAAAAAAAAAAAACACTCACGCACTTGACACAGTGAGGAAGAGTGGAGAAACCTCGACAGCAAAAACCCTTCTTGTGAGTAGTGAAAGCTTTTGAAGCACTCATGCTATATGTTTTGCTCGCTACACTAACTCCATGAAGAACCCATCAATAATCTTCTCTCGCACCGCATCTTGTTTAACATGCATAACTCTGTGCAAGCATATAGATGTCCCATCATTGGACATATGCATTTGGCACTCTTTTTTATTCCACCCATGCACTTACACAAAAAAATGACGATGACCAAGCGGAAACAGGTTTTATAAGCCTTTGCTCAACAAAAATGACTTTGACTTCAAGCTACTAACACTTATCCATGTATATCAAGCCCATACTAGTAGCCATATGGCCATATGTACTTTAACTCATCATAACTCTATAACATCAGAACCTAAGTACATATAGCCTCGCATTTAATTATGACTAAAGACATTTTTTCCCGCTGGGTTTTTCCCTTTAGTCTTATCCAGGTATCCAAGACCTTCATTTTGTATATACGCTACATTTTACTTTTTCTCTTTTATTTTTTATAACAACAAAAACAAGAAGAACCACGCTATCCCCACACTACTAATTGCAAATCTACTGACAAGTCAAAAGGGAGAGGCCAAAAAACAGTTTGACAAAGCTTCAAGTCAACTTAAAGGTACGACTTCCAGATAACAACCATAGGAAAAGCATACTAGAGCTACAATGACAACGACCTGCTGCACCAACAAGTCGATACAACCTCATGCAATTCAAGATACAACAACCAATCGGAGGGGGAGAGTTCCACGCTTCAGATACACTAAAGGTACAACTTCAAGGCAGCTTTAATATCACGTAAAGCAACCAACTACAGAAGAGGCGCCACAACAACTTCAACCAACACCAAGACATCAAGAACTCGTCAAGGCCAGCAAAGACATAGGGTCTTGTCAGGGACGACAAGAATTCGGAGGGGGAGAGTGTTGAAAGGACGCCCTTTCAACAACGTTTCCACAAATATTCCATTAAGATTCCTCAAAGATTCTAAAGATTACACATGAAGATGGTGATGAAGTAATGAAGATGAAGATAGATGCTGATACGAGTTCATGGACGTCATCAAATATCCCGTTATTATTATTTTGAGCCATTACGACCACTTTTGTAATGTTTACGGGAACCTCATATTTTAAATCGGCACTTGTATTTTGGCCGTAGATGCTTGTATCATGAGTAAAGCCAACTCAATTTCTTGTAATTAAGCTCTTTAGAAGCCTAGGGACAATTCAGGTCATTTGGCCGGACATTAGGTTTGAAGGCTTTGTATATAAGCTGAAACCTAAGGCTTTGTAAAAAACACATTACGTTATCTCAAATAATATACAGTCGTGGGTTCTGCAGCACACAGTAGTGAGCTTCACGCACACACACCGTCGCGCACACTAATCACATTGCAGATATGAGAGAAGGAGCGTGTTAGCATCGAGGAGCTCTCCGCGTCTACGCAAGCAATGCAAGCCAAGGACCACATCGCGAGCCCGCCTGCTACGAGCTATATTTGGTTGTAAGTACCTCAAACGACATCCGTTCTGAATGATCGAGTAGTCATTAGAATCAGGGCGAGAAGCTCTTCGTGTTGATGTCTTTGTAGATCAGTTCCGGACACTTTGGAAATTGCTGTTTTGAGTCTATCGCGACAACGATTAGAGGTCTTACAGTTATGGTTTTCAGGGTTTAGGTGTTTGGCCACATAGGATATGTCCTTGTGAGTCATTCCGATATGATTTGAGACTGTTTCGAGCTTGTAGTGTTTCGTAGGATGCGTTGTCTGTTTCTTTGATTTATGGTAGTGTTGTGGTAGGATTATTGACTGTAGTGTGTTGTTCGTGTCTAGCTCAGGGTTGACAACCTAGAGATTACCTCCATGCCCTAGTCGGGTCAGCTACGTCCTCGGATTGACAGTTTGTTGGTCTGTGTTCTCGCTGTGGTCCATTGTCCGTCGCGGCGTACCCGCTAACAGCCAAAGATAAATTTAGCCTAGGACCTAGATTCTCACAAGGATCCTTGCCATGGTGTTTGAAAATCTGTGGTATAAAGAGGATGGCCATTTGATGTGCCTTAATAGTCTTTTTGACAGGTATGTAATGTGCTTGTTTACTAAACTTGTCAACTCTTGTCCATATTTTTGTATCCCCATGGATAGACTTGGGTAATCCAAAGATAAAATCCATGGATATACTCTCCCATGGTGAATTAGGAATTGGCAATGATTGGAGTAATCACGGTTGCTTCCTTTTATCATACTTGGTCTTTTGACATATAGCATGCTCATCTATCATAGAAGATAGATCATTGTAAGTTGCTATAGACACTACATTTACTTTTGGTCGTCGTGATAGTACATTGGCCACTTAATTGTGCTTGCTAGCAATATGAGCAATATAAAAATTAAAATTTTAAGAAAATCTTCCACCTCATTTGTTTGTCAAAAAGCCTTGTTTGCGTCATGAAGTACTTTAAACTTTGGTGATCCGTTCGTAGGATGAATGGAGTCCCCAAAAGATAATGCTTCTATGTGTCAAGGGCATGTAAAGCAGCTAGTAGTTCCTTTTTGTATATGCCCAACACTTGCTCATAAAAATTGAGTTTTATACTTTTGTATGCTATGGAATGCCCTTCTTGAAGCAAAAATGCTCCAAGGAAATCTCCACAAGAATCACATTGGACCTCAAATGGTTTTGAGAGATCCGGTAGCGTAAGTACAAGTTGAGAGGTAAGCTTCACTTTGAGCTTCTTATAAGCATTTTTTTCTTTTTCAATCCATGAATACATAACGTTATGCTTTGTTAAGTCATGTAATGGTCCTGGTATTTTCAAGTTTTGCTATGAAGCGTCTATAGTATGCACACATACCAATAAAGCTTCGTGGCTAATGTAAATTCCTTGGGTTAGGCCATCCTTTTATTACCTCTAACGTTGTTGGATCCATACGGATACCATCTTGAGAGATAATGTGACCTAAGTATTGAATCTCTTGAAGGAAAAATTCACTCTCCTTTTGATCAATAAAAAGTTTATTCTCCCTCAAAGCTTGAAAGATTACCTGGAGATGTTTCTTATGCTCCTCGAGAGAATTGGAGTAGATGATGATATCATCAATGAATACTCCATTGAACTTTCAATAGGCCTAAAAAATTTCTCCATTAAGCGGTTGAATATGGTGGGAGCATTTGTCAAGCCTAAAGGAATGACAAGATATTTATAATAAAGACCAAATGTTGTACTAAATGCGGTCTTTACTATATCTTCATTGACTATCCTTATTTGATGGTAGCCACTTTTAAGGTCAACCCTACTGAAGTAGGTAGAGCCTTATAGCTTATCAAACAGATCTTCTACCCACGGTATGGGAAATTAGTTCTTGATAGTAATCTAATTTAGTGCTCTATAGTCAACACACATACGATATGTGCCATCTTTCTTTTGCAGTATTAGGATGGATGAACAAAAGGGAGAGGAACTAGGCCTCACCATCCCCTTGTCTACTAGTTTATGCACTTGCCTCATAATCTCCTCTTGTTGAGCTTGAGAAACTCTATAAGGAGGCTTATTAGGCAGTGATCTGCCTAGTAGAAGCTCTATTATATGGTCATCATCCCCTTGTTTTGGAGGTAGCTCCATAGGGATGTCATCGATAAAAACATCTTGGAATCTATTTAGAAAATTAGACAACTCTAATTTCTCTTGATTCCTACCACCTTGATTTGGTAAAAAATTAGGATCATCTATGGACTCTTTAACAAAAATAATGTACGTGGAAAGTGAGCTTTTCATTGACTTATCAAAAGCAGGTGAATTTACAAGAGGTATAGTACGACACGGCTCATTAGCATCTATATACATGTTCTTTTCCCTGTAGGTGAAATAAGCTATCCTTTCATGGAACTTCATATTGGTAGCCATGTGGTTGAACCATGGTGCCCCTAGGATAACAAATAGTATACATCAACTACAACCTATGATGGTGTGAAATGCAAGACTTCAGGGATCTTTGTATGCCTAGTATACTGGTACAGACATCCAACCCTTGACTAGCAAGTCATTTTTAAAATATGCTCATCTTCTAAAACCAACCTTAGCCCCTTTATGAACCAATGGCTTTGTTGCAATGAGAATGACCCTGAAGAGATTCAATTGGTTTGACATCATACCTTTGCCTTTGGTATAGAATTTTAATTTGCAAGAAGTGAGTTAAGAATCACGTTCAACCCAAAAATAGGACTTGTGACTCTGTAACCTTAGGTCAACTCACAAGGAGAAATAATTCCAGTCGACAGTAGGATACACTCCCTAGGGATATTCCTAGTCAAAATACTAAAGATGGTGCAATTTTTACTATATACAAATTGTCCCGTCAGGAAATTAAAAAAGCCTAGTGGGCTGACTCACCCAAGTGGTTTTTGCAAGTTACCAGGAGGGTTACGTTAATATTTAACATAATCACGTGTTTTTCATGTGTAATAACTTAATGCCATTAACATGTTCATGTGCTAAGACCATATTAGGTATTTTGGTAAAAATCTCACATTATGGGAATCTTCAAATCGACTAAATTCATGTAATTTGGGAATTTTCCACTTAAAGTGGGAAAAATTGAGGTGTGTGGTTAGTAAATAAAGTGAAAATCTCATAGGATTGTGGTGTTGATAAACACCAAAAGTCAAGAGGATGTACAACACATGGATTTGAATAATGACTATGAATTACATAAAACAAAGGAAGATACAAAAAAGATTTTGTTTACAAATTGACTAGGATAGTCACAATAGAAGCTCCACATAATTCTACTCCACATTTGATACCATATCTGAACTTTGATCCAAGTGTGGTTGATGTGCACGAGTGAGGCCTTCTTTGGCTTTTAGAGCATGCCTTTCTGGAATCTTTATTCTAGAAAATGGTCCTTCTTTGTTGGGTCTCCAAGACCAAACAATTGCATCTACAGTTTCCCACACTTGTGGGTCCTTATAGTTGACAGCCCAATAACCCTTCCAACAATTACTGTAAGCTTGAGTATCTGTCATCCCACTTTTTCTCGCGCAAGGTGCCCAATATTGAATCGAGAGTTTTCTGTAGTTTGGTGATGTAGGCTCATTATCAATGTCAGATAAAGCCATTGCAAGCCACACTGGATAGATTTCTGTGTCACTCGGAACAAGCATAAGAAAGTCACCTTGGTGCACATCAGACATAGGGTCAAACTCTTCCCTTGGCCTATCTCGTTGAGGCCCACAAAAATGATCGTTCAACTCTTCAAGGCCTAGGAATCTTTTTGCTCCTTGTTGCAAATTCACTGTAGTGCTTTGTAGGTGAGAATATTCTTGAGTTTTTGGCCAAAACATTTCATACAAGACTCCCTCTGATATGATTGCTTTTCCAATCTCTTCAATTACCTTACTCCAATAATCTATCACGGGTCTATAATATCGCGGAATACTTGAACCATTCCCTAAATTTTTCCAAAATTTTATATAGTTCTTTAGCCCCAAAATGACTTCTTCAAGGGCCTTGACATACTCTGCCATTTGTACTAGAGGTGGATCTCCATGTGGTAACATTGGCTTGCCTTCTGTGTCTATTTTCCAAAGGCGAATACTTCCACTCCAACTTGATACACCTACATGTGCCTTATATTGCATCATTGGTGTCTCATCCTGCATAAAGAACTTGAACTAAAGCGGTTTGGAATGTCCAACAAGTATGTCTTGTCCATCACAAAGATAGCCATCACAATATTGCTTGAAATCGGGGATCTTTGTGAGAAAAAATGGAGCTGGAGATGAAGATGAGATGTTTTGTAATGTATCCATCAAATGTGGCAAAGTATAGGTTTGTGTAACTCTCAACTTCTCTGAAAACCTACTAAACATGGCGTCTATGTCCTCATGTGTATGCCCAACCATTAAAAATCCCAGCTGGATGGTTTTGAAAACACCCCTTGCAACAAGCATTGACAAATAGGCAAATAAGTATCGGTTTTTGTTTTCCCTGCACAATTATCCAATTGTAGCAACAAGTTCTTTGGCAACCTGCGAAATGTTGATCCCAATTCCTCTTCTGCAATTTCTGACGACTGCACAATGGGCTCTTTTCCATCACTCAAGTTATGGTAGTCCAAAGCATCCCTTGAGTTCAAAGCATGTAGTAGTGAAATATTGCTCCTTGGAAGTCCATTTGTTACTAGATCACCAAGAGGATGCTTATCTATCCTCTCTAGGTTATGTAAACAATTAGCAATTGAGCCAATTGTAAGATTTGGATCAGCTGGCCACAAACCATTCAAGACAAAGTGTCCGTAATGACCTTCTCCATGTCCATGAGTGATCATGCCAATCAATGCCACCTGCAGATTATATCTTGAATCCACACCCTTAGGAACAATGTGTAATCTAGGAATGGCAGTCTTCTTTTGATCCATCTTATCATGGATTATGCATACATATTTTTGTGGTTGAGTTTCTGAATACGTGCGCCATACATAATATAGGCTTCTGCAACTCCCTTGTTGTGCAATGTTAACTTCTCTCTCCCTCAAGAGAAGAGCTCTCTCTTCAAGAGAAGGTTTAGCTTCTAACCTTGCCTTGATTGAGCTACAAATATTGCAGTTAGAGAACTCAATCGTCTTTGTTAAAGTGACATGTGGGTACTCTTTGTTCCAAATTCTACCAAAAGAAGATAGGGATAGCTTCTTCTCGTAGCCCATTTGGTCAAGTGTCGTGTTGATTTCACATAAAATATCAACTTTTTTGTATGTTGATGGAATCACCAATTGAGTCTCTCTTGAGCCATCTAGCAGTGTTCTACTTCTATGTGGCATCTTCTCAGAGTTGTTTTCCACAAACTCATTTAGTAGTGCTCTTGCTAAACTAGTATGTTGAAGTCCCCTTCTCAATGTACATGTGTTTCCATGTACATATTGGCGCACACCATTTTCAAAGTTCTCCTTGTATCGATAAAATGATATCTTTGGTATTCCATGTAGCTCATACCATGCTCTACAACAAACAATAGAGCCATTTAGCCTGAATTGGTATCGTGACTTCTCATCTTTCTAATAACATATAGAAAGAACATCATAAACATAATTAGTGCGTGATTTTTGAGACTCTCCCCAAAATTGTTGTCGTAACCTTGTCACCATATCACGATCTACAAACTGGCAACATTTTTGTGCACAACAATCAATGCATGATACCCTTTGAATTGATTTGTTTGAAAGGTAAAAAGTGGAAGCTGGTGCTGCTTTTGATTTTTGAGTCCTGTTCATGAAAGTGTATCGTCTCTTCCTTGACAACTGGACAACATTACTCCCATCAAGTTTTTTTCCAACATTGTCATCGTTGGATACATCCTCATATGTAGCATGCATGCCATCAATAGGAACAAAGCGTTGTAATGGGCTCCCATTCAACATTGTTGTCTGCTTGATGGGCCACTTTAGCAAAGTGATGCTACCCACTTCAACCACATCATCAATGCTTGCATTTTCTCTTTCGATACCCACACCCACACAATCATGACCAAGTTCGTGAAAGTTGACATAATCATGTGGAAATACATATAAAATGGTCCCTTCATTCATGGTTTGCATCATTGTGTCATCTTTTAAAAGGACCCTCTGATTTCTCCAAGACTCTCGAATCACTCATTCAAATTCTGGGCTTGTCATAGGTATTGCATCTGTAACTAGAGGATCAGAATGATCATGTTCTTCATCACCATTGTAGCTTTCTTGTGGATCAATTAAGTTCCCATTTAACACAAAAGATTGCAAAAGAAGCTTTGACCATCGAACAACACTCCATAATGAGCCTTGGAGAGATGAAGTATCCATTGTAGGAAAAGGTAGGACCACATCCTTCAAGCATTCCTCCACTAGTATGGAGACATTTCCTTGCTCTATCTTTGTACCACCACAAGTGGAATCTGGATCTGTTCTACACACACAACCAATACCAACAATTTCATTGTCAAGTATCATATGTACTTTCTCCCCAGATTCGAAGTCTATCCTGTAAGTGAAAAAGATTACATTGTTAAATCCATAGTTATAGAAAAATACTCTTCAAACAAAAAATCATGCTACAACATGAAAAAGGTTTGCATAGGTTGGACAAGTGGTGAACCTTGAGACCAAATCCTCCTTGCTATATTAATGGAAGCAAGGTTGGAAATTATGGTGGATCTTGAAACCAAAGCATCCTTGCTATATTAGAGCATAGGTTGGACAAGTGGTGGACCTAGTTGTAATACCCACTGCCACCTATCAACTATTATAGGACTATGCTTTCCAATGTCCAAGTATCCCTTGAGTTTTGCAAGGTTGAACACGTGGTGGAACTTGAAACAAAAATCCACTTTCTATATCAGAGCATAGATTGGACAAGTGGTGGACCTAGTTATAATGGCCAATATCCAAGGTGAAATACCTTAGGACCTTGCTACCTTGCTTGCCAATGTTTACGTAGCCCCTCATTTCTTTAATGGAAGCAAGGTTGGACAAGTGGTGGACCTTGAAACCAAATCCTCTTTGCTATATTAGAGCATACGTTGGACCTAGTTGTAATACCCACTGCCACCTATCAACTATTGTAGGACTATGATTTCCAATGTCCAAGTATCCCTTGAGTCTTTCAAGGTTGAACACGTGTGGACCTTGAAACGAAAATCCCCTTTCTATATCAGAGCATAGCTTGGAAAAGTGGTGGACCTAGTTATAATGCCCAATATCCAAGGTGAAATACCTTAGGACCTTGCTACCTTGCTTGCCAATGTTTACGTAGCCCCTCATTTCTTTAATGGAAGCAAGGTTGGACAAGTGGTGGACCTTGAAACCAAAGCCTCTTTGCTATATTAGAGCATAGGTTGGACCTAGTTGTAATACCCACTGCCACCTATCAACTACTGTAGGACTATGCTTTCCAATGTCCAAGTATCCCTTGAGTCTTTCAAGGTTGAACACGTGGTGGACCTTGAAACGAAAATCCCCTTTCTATATCAGAGCATAGCTTGGACAAGTGGTGGACCTAGTTATAATGCCCAATATCCAAGGTGAAATACCTTAGGACCTTGCTGCCTTGCTTGCCAATGTTTACGTAGACCCTCATTTCTTTAATGGAAGCAAGGTTGGACAAGTGGTGGACCTTGAAACCAAAGCCTCTTTGCTATATTAGAGCATAGGTTGGACCTAGTTGTAATACCCAATGCCACCTATCAACTACTGTAGGACTATGCTTTCCAATGTCCAAGTATCCCTTGAGTCTTTCAAGGTTGAACACGTGGTGGACCTTGAAACAAAAATCCCCTTTCTATATCAGAGCATAGCTTGGACAAGTGGTGGACCTAGTTATAATGCCCAATATCCAAGGTGAAATACCTTAGGACCTTGCTACCTTGCTTGCCAATGTTTACGTAGCCCCTCATTTCTTTAATGGAAGCAAGGTTGGACAAGTGGTGGACCTTGAAACCAAAGCCTCTTTGCTATATGAGAGCATAGGTTGGACCTAGTTGTAATACCCACTGCCACCTATCAACTACTATAGGACTATGCTTTCCAATTTCCAAGTATCCCTTGAGTCTTGCAAGGTTGAACACGTGGTGGACCTTGAAGCGAAAATCCCCTTTCTATATTAGAGCATAGCTTGGACAAGTGGTGGACCTAGTTATAATGCCCCTCCTTTCTTTAATGGAAGAAAGGTTGGAAAAGTGGTGAATCTTGAAACCCAAACCCTTTGGCTATATATAGAGGATAGCTTGGACAAGTGGTGGGCTTAGTTGTAGTATCCAATGTCCAAGGTCCAAGGTGAACTATGTAAAGACCTTACTTCAAAAAACAAAGTCATACAAGTGGTTCTCCTTGAAACCAAAACCTCCTTAGTGTATTAGAACATAGCTTGGAGAAGTGGTGGACTTAGTTGTAATGGTGAATGTCCAAAGCAAACTATTATAGGACCTTGCTTCCCAAATCAAGTTTGGACAAGTGGTGGATCTTGAAACCGAAACCCCCTTACTCTATTAGAGCATAGCTTAGATAAGTGGTGGACCTAGCTGTCATGGAAAATGTTCAATGTGAACTGCTACAGGACCTTGCTATTAAATGTCTAAGTAGAGCTAGCTTCTTTACTGGAATCAAGGTTGGGAAAGTGGTGCATCTTGAAACCAAAAGCCCTTTATTGTATTAGAGCATAGCTTGGACAAGTAAGGGACCTAGTTGTTTAATGTGTGATGTCCAAGAAAAGTATTACAAGACCTTGATTTCCAATATTTGAATTGGTCAAGTGGTTAAAACTAAGTATAAAACTTTGACCATTTTCTTCTCGAATTGCCAAAAAGCTAGTTTTAGACACCCCTAAATGAAAATGGTTTAGGGTGGCCTTAAACAACGTTTTTTCAAAGACTTGAACAAAAGGGCTGCCGAAGAGTAATGACAATTTATTATGGCTTGAAGTGCCTGAGTATGTGAAAACAAGCCTAGGTTTTCCAGGAGGCAAAAGGTGACAAAAAAGAAGTGTTGTCTCTTATGACATAATAAGAACATTGGAAACTTAGGATTGACCATGTGGCCTAAACTTTGGCAAGTGAAGTGGTGGCCAAGTTTTGTGGCACAGTGTGCACTTGGTCCTATATGTGTTGACCACTTGGCTAAATCTAGGACCATAAGGCCAAACCTTTGGCACCTTAAATATAGTATGGGACATAATCTAGATTTGCTAAAGTAAATTAGTAGTATAGTTAATATATTAATATTTGTATTATATTTAAGTATATGCTAAATATAATTTATGTTCAAACTTTCACTGATGAAGAATGTTCCCATTTAGCACTCCAGATGCGGGGACTTACGGCAATGCCACAATGGGGTGCATCTGACGAGGCAGCGCTTCCACGTGAGGTTTGGGGGTAGCGCTCTTGATGGGGATGTGGAATATAGCGCTCTCGATGGCGAGGCTTGGGAGGCTGATTTTGGGATATTGTTCCGGGGGGGGGGGTCTTAGGGCAGCGCCACGAGCGGGGTCAAGGGGCTTGAATAAATCTTGAGACCAAACCACTCATGCTACTAGCGTTAATAGGTTGGAGAAGTGGTGGACCTTGAATGTAAACCCCCCATGTTTCAATAAAGTTAGCTTCGACAAATGGTGGAGCATCCTTCTCTGCATGTTTCAATGGAGCCTAGCTTGGACAAGTGGTGGAACTTTGCTTCTCTCTATCTTTCAATAGAGTTAGCTTGGACAAGTGGTGGACCTTGGAACCAAACCCCCATGTAAAACCTATCATGGTCACTCCAAGTGGTTAGAAAGAATAACCTTTACGATATAGTCTTATAGGTTGGACAAGTGGCGGACCTTAACACCCAAATATTCTTAATATAATGACATAGAGTAGACAATGGTGAATCTTGAGAGCAAACCACTCATGCTACTAGCGATAATAGGTTGGACAAGTGGTGGACCTTGACTGTAAACTCCCCAGGTACAAAATAACGTGGGTTGAAGGTATTTCGATGGATGCTAGCATCTTGGAGACATGGTGCAGCTTGCTTCTCTTCATGTATCAATGGACCGTGACTGTAAACTCCCCATGTACAAAATAACGTGGGTTGAAGGTATTTCGATGGATGCAGCATCTTGGAGACATGGTGCAGCTTCCTTCTCTCCATGTTTCAATGGACCCTAGCTTGGACAAGTGGTGGACCTTTGCTTATCTCTATGTTTCAATAGAGTTAGCTTGGACAAGTGGTCGACCTTGGAACCAAACCCCCATGTAAACACTATCATGGTCACTCCAAGTGGTGAGAAAGAATAACCCTTAAGATATAGCCTTATAGGTTGGACAAGTGGTGGACCTTAACACCCAAATATTCTTAATATAATGAGAAAGAGTGAAAAAGTGGTGAATCTTGAGACCAAACCACTCATGCTACTAGCGTTAATAGGTTGGACAAGTGGTGGACCTTGAATGTAAACCCCCCATGTTTCAATAGAGTTAGCTTCGACAAATGGTGGAGCATCCTTATCTCCATGTTTCAATGGAGCCTAGCTTGGACAAGTGGTGGACCATTGCTTCTCTCTATGAGAAGAATATAGTTAGCTTGGATGAGTGGTGGACCTTGGAACCAAACCCCCATGTAAAACCTATCATGGTCACTCCAAGTGGTTAGAAAGAAAAACCTTTAAGATATAGTCTTATAGGTTGGACAAGTGGTGGACCTTAACACCCAGATATTCTTAATATAATGACATAGAGTGGAAAAGTGGTGAATCTTGAGAGCAAACCACTCATGCTACTAGCGATAATAGGGTGGACAAGTGGTGGACCTTGACTGTAAACTCCCCATGTACAAAATAATGTGGGTTTAAGGTATTTCGATGGAGTCTAGCATCTTGGAGACATGGTGCAGCTTGCTTCTCTTCATGTTTCAATGGAGTCTATCTTGGACAAATGGTGGAGCATCCTTCTCTCCATGTTTCAATGGACCCTAGCTTGGACAAGTGGTGGAACTTTGCTTCTCTCTATGTTTCAATAGAGTTACCTTAGACAAATGGTGGACCTTGGAACCAAACCCCCATGTAATACCTATCAAGGTCACTCCAAGTGGTGAGAAAGAATAACCCTTAAGATATAGCCTTATAGGTTTGACAAGTGGTGGACCTTAACACCCAGATATTCTTAATATAATAACATAGAGTGAAAAAGTGGTGAATCTTGAGACCAAACCACTCATGCTACTAGCGTTAATAGGTTGGAGAAGTAGTGGACCTTGAATGGAAACCCCCCATGCTTCAATAGAGTTAGCTTTGACAAATGGTGGAGCATCCTTCTGTACATGTTTCAATGGAGCCTAGCTTGGACAGGTGGTGGACCTTTGCTTCTCTCTATGAGAAGAATAGAGTTAGCTTGGACAAGTGGTGGACCTTGGAACCAAACCCCCATGTAAAACCTATCATGGTCACTCCAAGTGGTTAGAAAGAATAACCTTTAAGATATAGTCTTATAGGTTGGACAAGTTGTGGACCTTAACACCCAGATATTCTCAATATAATGACATAGAGTGAAAAAGTGGTGAATCTTGAGAGTAAACCACTCATGCTACTAGCGATAATAGGTTGGACAAGTGGTGGACCTTGACTGTAAACTCCCCATGTACAAAATAACGTGGGTTTAAGGTATTTCGATGGAAGCTAGCATCTTGTAGACATGGTGCAGCTTGCTTCTCTTTATGTTTCAATGGAGCGTATCTTGGACAAATGGTGGAGCATCCTTCTCCATGTTTCAATGGAGCCTAGCTTGGACAAGTGATGTACCTTGGAACCAAACCCCCATGTAAAACCTATCATGGTCACTCCAAGTGGTCAGAAAGAATAACCTTTAAGATATAGTCTTATAGGTTGGACAAGTGGTGGACCTTAACACCCATATATTCTTAATATAATGACATAGAGTGGAAAAGTGGTGAATCCTTAGAGTAAACCACTCATGCTACTAGCGATAATAGATTGGACAAGTGGTGGACCTTGACTGTAAACTCCCCATGTACAAAATAACATGGGTTTAAGGTATTTCGATGGAGGCTAGCATCTTGGAGACATGGTGCAACTTGATTCTCTTCATGTTTCAATGGAGTCTATCTTGGACAAATGGTGGAGCATTTTTTCTCTACATGTTTCAATGGACCCTGGCTTGGACAAGTGGTGGACCTTTGCTTATCTCTATGTTTCAATAGAGTTAGCTTGGACAAGTGGTGGACCTTGGAACCAAACCCCCATGTAAAACCTATCATGGTTACTCCAAGTGGTGATAAAAAATAACCCTTAAGATATAGCCTTATAGGTTGGACAAGTGGTGGACCTTAACACCCTGATATTCTTAATATAATGACATGGAGTGAAAAAGTGGTGAATCTTGAGACCAAACCACTCATGCTACTAGCGTTAATAGGTTGGACAAGTGGTGGACCTTGAATGTAAACCCCCCATGTTTCAATAGAGTTAGGCTCGACAAATGGTGGAGCATCCTTCTCTCCATGTTTCAATGGAGCCTAGCTTGGACAAGTGGTGGACCTTTGTTTCTCTCAATGAGAAGAATAGAGTTAGCTTGGATAAGTGGTGGACCTTGGAACCAAACACCCATGTAAAACCTATCATGGTCACTCCAAGTGGTTAGAAAGAAAAACATTTAAGATATAGTCTTATAGGTTGGACAAGTGGTGGACCTTAACACCCAGATATTCTTAATGTAATGACATAGAGTGGAAAAGTGGTGAATCTGGAGAGCAAACCACTCATGCTACTAGTGATAATAGGTTGGACAAGTGGTGGACCTTGACTATTAACTGCCCATGTACAAAATAACGTGGGTTTAAGGTATTTCGATGGAGGCTAGCATCTTGGAGACATGGTGCAGCTTGCTGCTCTTCATGTTTCAATGGAGTCTATCTTGGACAAATGGTGGAGCATTTTTTCTCTACATGTTTCAATGGACCGTAGCTTGGACAAGTGGTGGACCTTTGATTATCTCTATGTTTCAATAGAGTAAGCTTGGACAAGTGGTGGACCTTGGAACCAAACCCCCATGTAAAACCTATCATGGTCACTCCAAGTGGTGAGAAAGAATAACCCTTAAGATATAGCCTTATAGGTTGGACAAGTGGTGGACCTTTGCTTCTCTCTATCTTTCAATAGAGTAAGCTTGGACAAGTGGTGAGAAAGAATAACCCTTATGATATAGCTTTATAGGTTGGACAAGTGGTGGACCTTAACACCCAGATATTCTTAATATAATGACATAGAGTGAAAAAGTGGTGAATCTTGAGACCAAACCACTCATGCTACTAGCGTTAATAGGTTGGAGAAGTGGTGGACCTTGAATGTAAATCCCCCATGTTTCAATAGAGTTAGCTTCGACAAATGGTAGTGCATCCTTCTCTACATGTTTCAATGGAGCCTACCTTGGAGAAGTGGTGGACCTTTGCTTCCCTCTATCTTTCAATAGAGTTAGCTTGGACAAGTGGTGGACCTTGGAACCAAACCCCCATGTAAAACCTATCATGGTCACTCCAAGTGGTCAGAAAGAATAACCTTTAAGATATATTCTTATAGGTTGGACAAGTGGTGGACCTTAACACCCAGATATTCTTAATATAATCACATAGAGTGGAAAAGTGGTGAATCTTGAGAGCAAACCACTCATGCTACTAGTGATAATAGGTTGGACAAGTGGTGGACCTTGACAATAAACTCCCCATGTACAAAATAATGTGGGTTTAAGGTATTTCGATGGAGGCTAGCATCTTGGAGACATGGTGCAGCTTGCTTCTCTTCATGTTTCAATGGAGTCTATCTTGGACAAATGGTGGAGCATCCTTCTCTCCATGTTTCAATGGACCGTAGCTTCGACAAGTGGTGGACCTTGGAACCAAACCCCCATGTAAAACCTATCATGGTGTTTTAGGGCAAAACTACTCCCCTGTTTATGCTTACAAGCACGACACAGACAACATATTTATCATCCGATGACACGACTAACCCGTAGGTGCACGTAGGCAATCTCGTTAGGTTGTCAAGCTGAGACCAATCTACACATACGCACTTTTATGATGCATCAATCACTAACCCTGGTAGAATGCAACCCACTCTATCCCTAAACGCTCGCAACACTGTTTACACTTCCAATGAACTCAGAATCGCATCAAACTTACTAGGCACCATCCTCTCACTAGGATATACTTACCTATAAGTCTAATCTCACCAGGTTTGAACCCTAGTTATCTCGAATATAGTCGCGATAGACTAACAGGTCATAATCCAAAAGTGGGCGAAACTTTAGTTTATGAGTATCTATGTGTAGCTAATCCCTTTCTCATTCCATAAAGCACTTGATTGTTGAAAACAGACACTGTTTGTGCTACTTACAAGCAAAACAAGCTCGAGGAAGGATTGATCGCGAACAGCTCGAAAATGTGAATGTGTGGCGTGGGTGCGTAGCTCTCGGAGAGACTACTGCGATGGTGTAGTCACGTCGTGAATCCGGTGAGGGAGAAGCGCGTAGCGAAGAGGATAAGACACACTCTCTCTCTCTCTCTCTCAGACTCATACGACACAGGATTAATGTTCAAAAATAATGTTTTTCCAAAAATGGTTCTAAGGTGACTTTTATACTTTAGTCACCTTAGCTCAAAAATGTACATGGGGTTCTCTTACTCATTATTACAAAGTGGGAACAAATCTGAGTCCTGACTAATTGATTAATCTTTACATAACCTAGACGAATGGATCAAAATGATAAGACGTCTTTGACATAAAATGGGAATTTGATATGCTTTACAAGATGGGCTCATTACAACAGTTGGACAAATGGGGCTTCAACACTCCCCCCTTCCTAATTCATGTCTACCACGACATGATCGTCTTTGTCTTCAGTGTCGTTGTCGTCCTTCTTTGTTGATTTGATGTAGAAAGGCATCATATCGCATAGACTCGCTTGCCTTAATGGGCCAAAATTTTTGGACTTGTACATGAAGAAGCCTGTATCAAATGCTTCTTCGAAGGTTTGGAGATGATAGCTTGGCAGAAACATTAGCCGTCTCAAATAGGCATACAATACTGGCTCTGTAGGTGGCCCACTTAGATCGTATGACAGCTCTGAGATGCTTCTTTCGGTATTCATATACTCTGAAGTCCAGCTTTCTGAGAAGGCTGTGAGACATGCCAAAAAGGTTCGAGCTATTTTACATAGCATCTTGCAGGATAGGTCGGGAGAGCCTCCGAATTCTGCAATGGCACCCTGAAGGGTTTTCACCATGTAAGAACCGGATATTCTCTCTCCCTCTGCAGGCCCTGGCAATACTGGATAATTTAGCCTTGTTGGAGTTTTGCTTTGTAGTGCTTTATGTTGGCTGTAGGTGTATGTTCGGGGAGTTGGGCAAAAAGTTCTGTCATTCCTTAGCTCAGGCGGTGCGTTGACTAAATGGATCAGGTTATTAGGATGATCCAAGAGCCATTGACGCCTCCACTTTGGCTGGCTGTCTACTATTCTGTTTTGTTGTTCCCGATCCTGTAATTCGCCTTCAAACACTGGCACTTGTTCTTCTTTTGCGAGCTGCCATTGATGTGTTAGAGTTTCGTATTTCAACAGAGCATAGGGTAACATAGGGGCATTCCATTCCTCCCGTAGCTCTGCTGCTATTTTGCCTGATCTGGAGAGCCCTTGTAGCATCTCCTTTTATAGTCGCATTGCCTTGTACCATATCATCTCTGATTGTTTTTCCATTTGCTCAGCCAGCCTCTGCTCTTCCAATCTCGTGACTGAATCTTCGTCTATTTCTTGGTCTTTGGAGCCAGTTTGATCAGTCTGTGTATCTGGGGCCTCTTGATCATCTGATTCTTCCTCGTAGTCATCTTGACCCCCATATACTTCGGCGAGTCCAACTAAATCTATGGCTGCTTGCTCCAGGTGCACTCGTACCTGTCCTTGGTGTTGCCTTGCAGTTTGAAGAGTTGCGATTTGCGCAGCCATTGTTCTACTATTGATTTGAAGAGCTTGAAATTCCATCTCGTTTTGAGCTGCAGACTCCTCTAACTGTTTTAACCTGATTTGCAAGTTTTCATTTTCTTCCCTGAGTGATTTGGAAACAATGCTTTCCATTTCACTGTCAGGAGCTGGTCCTTGTTGCTGTTCACTTTGTAAGTCTGAAATTTTCCTTTGTAGTTGATCCTCTGCTCTAAGCGCACTTTCGGCTATCATTAAGCGCTGCTTTCTTTCCAATTCCAGCTCCCTCTTCAGTGCAGCCACTTCTTCTTGTGAGTGGACTACCGGTGTTGTTGGTAGCGACGTTTTTTGTTTCTTAGCTTGCTCGATTTCCCTTGCTTGTATATCTGTTACTGCCCTCAAATCTTTGACTTCAATTTGTAAGTCATCGATGACGACTTGCAAACTTTTGACTGTCTCCAGCGCATCTTGCTTTTCTTTTTCCAACTTATGGATGTGTTCATCTTTGTCAGTGACATCTTCAAGGAATACGTTGATCGTATCTTCACAAATGGCATTGAAATCTTCAAACTCCTGTAAATTGTCTTTGAGGAGATTTACCGTGCTTTTGAGCCCCAAGATCTCAGCATCTCTGATGCTGATCAATTTTAGAGTGTCATCTCTTTGCTCCTGCAGTCTGATAACTTCTTGATGGGTTTTTTCTAACTTCGTTTTGTTGGACCTGTTCTGATCAGCTAGCCATTGACTGTGCAGTCTTGTTCGGTTTAGTATTGTCTCCATTGATTGCAAATCTTTATCTATAGTAGCTTCCAACTCAATTTCTTGAGAGGAGGAAGCTTTATCTTTTGTATGATGCACCTCCTTTTGCTTGCCTTTATTAATTTGTGATATGGTTCCAGTGTTTGGGTGACCATCTGTTCTTTCTTCTTCTTCTTCTTCACTCGGTGGTGTATGAACTCTCTCATCACGGTGTGAGCTTTCCGAATGCGAAGGAGAGTCAGCAGGTGGGGTAGATTGCCTCTCACTTGTCTCTGGCCTTGGAGATGGTGGTGGTGTTTCCCGATCTCGTGAACTTGGCCTCAACTGATCTCTCAAAGTTTGGAGATCCTCATCTTCTAGTAGCAACTCTGGTTCGTCCCTAGCATTTCTTTCTTGGATGTACCTCTCGAACCAGTCCAACTCAAAAGCAGGGTTGTTTTTATTCTTCGTTCTCAGTGTGTAAGTGCTACTAGAAGGTTTCCAAGTGGCGCCTACATCGCCTCGTAGAGATCTCTCTAGAGTAAATCCTTCTAGCATCCTTTCCATTTTTGCTATCTTCTGCAACCTGGTGTTGTTTTCCATTTCCGCTTTCCGCTTCTTTAGTCGGACATCTTCCTCTTCAGTTCTTCTTTCTTCTTCCATCTTTTCTTGTGTACTTCTTGTTACTCTTTCTAGCCTACGTCCTTCAATGGTGTTAATAGAGGCATATACTTTCCTTTGTGATATGTCTTCGATATTTTCTCTTTACACCAGCCAGTTGTTTTGATGGGGAGCAGGTGGTAGTTGATCTGCTGCGCCTATGGCTTGGTATATGATTCTGGTGAGGACTTCTCCTTCTGCAATGTAATTTGGCTTGTCCTGCCTTAGCTTTGTCACTGCTTCAAACAGATATGATGCGTGATCTATATAGAACTCATGGGTCATTCCCATAGCCCATGTCAGTGTGGTTGAGATGCTCCCATGTGGTGTAGTGTATCTTGGCGGTCTTTTGCTGTAGCTCAACAAACACTGACTGTAGATCTGTGTCAGTTCTCTTACTTCCAGGTTTCCTATGAGTTTGAAAGAAGGTAGTTTGGACTTTTGCAAGTAGACTGTGAGGTTTTTCCTTCTTTCTCTCATGTTGGCTCCTTGATCAGACAATTTCAATGCCTCCTTGATGATTTCTTTGGTGATCTGGATCTCCATCACTTCATTATCCATGCCTGCCACTCTGCAAGTTCCATCTTCTTCGATAGTCTCAATCAGGTGTTGTACCCTCTTGAAATCTATCCCTACTGGTGGTAGTGATACAAAGTTCCACAAGCCAAATTTTTTGAGCCATGACCTTTGCGGTGATCTTTTCAAGTAATTTTCTGCCTCCTTGGGGATCATCACTGTATCCACTAAGTTTCTTTTGTCATCCACATATGAACCTTGATAGATCTGAAAGGCTGCTGCCTGTTGCTCATGTGTAGGTATCCAGGTGGCCGCTGGCTTTAGTGAATTGGGTAGAAGTGCATATGGTATTGCACCTTCCGTTGCCAGGTTCTTGCCTTTTCTTTTCCCTGGAGAAGCATCCATGGATCCTGTATTCACAATTAACAATTAATGTACAAACATAGTACTTCCCTTCTAAATTGATTACCACTTAATCGTGCATCTAGATGAGCCTTCTTAGTTCCAAGATGAGTTAAGGTAAAATGTTAGCAAATAGACAAGCTCTTCCCTTGTGCGACTCTGACGGATTCAAATTAATGTTGTTGGTGAAGGAAAACAAGTCCAAATTCTTTGAAATTTTGTGTGGTGTATGTTCACAGGGCATGTAAGGTCACTCTATGATCCCAAATAGAAAATCAGTTCTTTTGCAGCTTTTGCTCAGTCTATCGCGATAGACTAGCCATTTTTTGACAGGGGTCCTATTTTGCAGTTGTGCCTCCACCAATTGGTTTCTCATACCTTGCACATGATCTGATCCGATTTTCACCTCAAATGAATGTCAAGTGACCCCCTTTTGGATCAACTCCCATTTTTCCAGATTCCTTCCAAGGAGATGTTGGTCTATCTCCTTCATTTTGTGTTGTTTTGGGCTCAAACTTAGTGGGTAGTCTTCTTGCATCATGCTGAATTCAACTGTTAATTCAAAATTTTGGTTAGATGGCCTAGTATCCCTTTGCTTAGTCTATCGGGATAGACTGGTAATTAGTGTCAATTTGTCATTTTTTGGCTCTGTGATCATCTGTCTGCCTTCTCCAAGTTGATGTAAGGTTTCTTGACCTCTCACATGTGAATTTTAACTGTCTGCCCTTGAGATGTCCTGTTCTGACTCTGAGTTGTCGTCATGTCTTGCTCGGCTTACCATATGAGTCCATCCTGTCACCAAATTTGGTGTACTGCCTTCATGTTCTTCCCCAAGTCTATCTTGTTCAAATTTTGAAAAGTCTTTCCCCCAATTATTGGTGTAGCAAGTATATCGCGATAGACTAGGTTATTTGGCCAAAAGAGATCCCTCTTGCACTTTGATTTGATAATGGTGGTTAATATTCCTTGTTAGCACCCATCATGAAGCCAAAATCTAAATTTTACTTGTCTAATTGTAAATTCAAGTCTATCGCGATAGACTAGCACTTAGTCATTTTTACCTCTTTTTTTTTTTGATGTTAGTTGACCACAATTGTGTTAATAGGCTCTCCTAGACACACACATCAAGTTTTAATCAATTTAGAAGAGTGTACTCCCTGTTTGCACACTTAGCTGGTCCTGGAGTCGAAGTAGACCACTTAGGTGATGGTCGCCGTTCCTTTTGGTCATTGTATGACTCCGACTGTCTTTTATTTCCTTTTGACCTTCTATCCAAGCAGTCAGTTGTTGTTTTGGTGTTTACAACACCAAAAACGACCATTTGGACATCTTTCTAGAATGTTGCTGGCATTTGCCCTAGTGGAAGAGATTTTTTCCTGAGTGGACACATTCCATCTCGTAGTTGACCTCTTTTGGATGTACCTTGTTAAATTTGGTGTCATTTTGTCACTTGGTCGGCCCGTTAGAGTATCGTGACGCTTTGTGCAGTTTTCGTCAGATAGGGACTTTAGGCTCCGTTTTGACGAACTTTTTCATGGTCTAACCTTCAGTCGGTTTGTCGAGGTTATTGGCTTGCTTCTATGAGTTTTGGCTCATTTCCGATCACCTTGGTTCAGTTGCACTTTTGCAGGTCCTGTGAAATTAGGGTTTTTTGAGCGGATTCCTTCGCGCTTTCCGAGGTCATAGGCTTGATCGCTAAGCTAAAGGCATTGTGCCTTTCAATTTTGGTTCCATTTGGTGGCCTCTAGGTCTCCCTAACAACCGGTCTACCGTATGTGTGCACAGGTTGTGATTGTGATGCCGGCGAGGTTTTGCGACTAACTGAAGTAAACAACAGTTAGAGTCAGTGTTGACGAGCGTACCTCTCATGTCTGATGTTGATCTGGTGACCGTGCGCGATGGATGAGCTTCTGGAAGTCTCAACTGCTATAGGGAGCTCTCTCTCTCTCTCTCTCTCACAATGGAAAATGACTCAAATGAGAGATTTCTAGCCTAGCCTCTCTATATGTATTAGACGTTAACTCATTTTAAGGGGATAATGGTTCAGTTGCATCCGAAGATAGTAAACCAGCATCACTCAGAACTTTGCCATCATATATGGGGGACTATGAGGCAAGGTCAGAAATTCGAAGAGTACCTTCTCAAAGAATAGGCGGGTCAAATCAATTGGACACTAAACTCTTGACAGACTTGTTGACCACTCCAGTCAAGTGTACAATCACATTGGCAGAATTGTTAAAAATTAGGCCAAGCATGTGGACGGAAGTGGGAAAATGTCTTGAAAAATTTCGTATAAGGACGCCTCTTAAGTTCTTCGAAACCGAGCTTTCGCACCGTTTCCCATAGTTCTTCAGGCCAATTTTCTTCCACAATAGGGGTATATGGTGGAAAATCTTTCAGTGATTCATTAGTGCTATTAGGCACGTCTCTTGCATCCTCTACATTCGGCAAGGATTTAACATTTTCTATCTTGTTGGGTATCCTTTGTTCGGTTTTGTGAGGTGTTTCATTGTTTGGTGGTTTGATTACTCTATCTCCCACTTCCATAGGTGGAGGCTCCAGTAAAGCTTGTGCAGTTTCAATCAGTTGTTTGCACATCTCTAGTCTCTGTTTTTCTATCTCTGGATATGGATATGTCATCCACCTTTGCTCTAGAGTCCGTCTGTTCTTCAATCTTGCTTCATATGCTTGCAAGATTGGATCTAAGGGCTCATTGATCTTATCTACCAATACCGACCCTCTTGAGCTTGCACTTCTTGGTCCCTCCGTTGATTTTGGAGAGTCGGACTCTCTTTGCTGTTTAAGTTACTCTCGAGCTATCGTTAGCTCAACTTCTACATCGTTTTTTTTTTTCGTTCACGTCTAGCTTTCATTTTCACTCTTAGTTCTTTCCAAGGATTATCACGACTGACGCTAGACTTGTTAGTCTTGATTTCTTCCTGATTTTCATCATTACTCTTGGGCTGATTGTCATTTCTCCTTGCTTGGGCTCTCGTCAAGACTTTAACAGGAATCGGAGTTTTGTTTTCTGACCCTCCACTGGAAGGCAACGCTCCCAACATATTCAAGGTAGTTTTTGCTCCTTTGCTCGGGTTTTTAGGGCAATCAGGGATCAAGTGAGTAATTCCACACTCGGTGCAATATGCGTTGACCCTAATGATTTCGTCATGAGGGTAGTCCCTCAGCCAATGGTCTCCACCACACTTGTAGCATGGTCCTTTAGGTTGTTGAGGTGCTCCTGGAGCTCCTCTTTGTTGGTGTGCAATTCTTTGCCCGCTCATGCCTCCGTTGGCTATGAACAACAGTGTTCTTTCATCCAAGCTATATCTTCCTTCCCCCGCTGCCTGTGCAGCAGTTGGTGGTCCTGTATTTCCTATCATGCTCCATGGTTCTGGTGTAGAGGGTTCTTCCGGTGGATAATAGACAGAGTTCACCGCATATCCATTGGGCTCGTCGTAGTATGCATGCATAGGTACCAAATCCTTCTCATCCGACTCACTTACTGTGGGTGTGTATCTTATGCCGACTGGTCGTAATCCTGGTAGGGGTGGTTGTTGTCCCAACACTGGTTGTGGTCTTTCTACACCTACAGGTCCTGGTAGGTTGCCTGTCTGATATCTAGGCATCGGTGGGACTTGAGGGGATGTCGCCTGAGCTTGCGGAGCATATGGTCGTTCTCTCACATATCCCTTGTTATAATAACACTCCTCCGTCCCATGGTTTGTCCATTTTTGTTCAATTGCACACCATTTTGGTTGTTTAGCTTGTGGTTTGGAATACAAGTTAATCTTTTTAAGCACTTCCTCTATAAGCTGCTCTTGGCTTTCCGCTACTTCTCCTTTCAGTGTTGTCTTAGCAGACTTGCTTCCGCTTTGTTGCGAGGAAGAATCATCGTCAAGATCCTTGAACTCACCCTCTTTGTAGACCGCACAATTGTCCACAAGGTATAGAGCTTCCTTGGTTAAATCATTCAACGTCGTGCTCCTTTTCATATGTAAGTCCTTTTGAAGATCTGCATTCCTTAGTCCTTGGATAAATATAAGCATAAGTCTGGACTGAGTTGGCAATTCTTCCACGGGGCAGAACTTAACATATCTTTTTAATCGGAGGGCTGCCTTTCGCACAGACTCTCCATCTTTCTGTTTGAATTTATGGATTTGTGAGACTGTATTATGAGCTATTCCCCTTTGTGAGAATTCCTCGATAAACTCGTCAAACACTTTCTCCATAGACTCAAAGTCTCTTCGCTCCACTGAGTCAAACCATGTAGCAGCATCATCCTCTAAGGTTAAACCAAATCCTGCAAATTGGGTAGGAAAGTCTAACACCTCTTCAGCTCTAATTACACGCACAAAGGCTGCTACATGATCTCTCGGATCCTTGCTTCCCGTATATTTCTTGTTTACCCATTTTTGCACTTGAGAAAGTCTAATTCTACGATGGTCTATAAATCTCATCATGGGATCTCCCCGTCCTAGCCGATATACCTCCTCTGGTCTTCTGTAGTGGCCAGGTTCCTCTCCCAATGGTGCTCCTAAGCCATAATTTCTAACAGTTCTCGCGAGAGATGGTTCATCTCTCCGAACTCGTTCTCGGGGTGGTCTTCCAGGCTCAGTTGACCCCTGAGTCTTTGGCTTACTCTCTCCTTGATACTGTGCATAGAGTGGTGGTTCTTGTTCTAATGTAGCACTCTGTCGAAGCCATGCCTGCAATGATGGCTGAGTAGCTAGTTGGTCCTGGTAATTGGACGTCGGTTGTCAGGTAGAATGTGAGGTAGCATCATACTCTTCTGAAAAGGGATTTTTCGACTTGCTAGGGGTGTAGGTGGCTCTTGGTACTTCGCCGGGGCCATAGGTCGATGCTCCCAGAACTGTTTCCTTTTCAACCTCCTCTGGGAGAATACGTTTGTATTCTCGCCCGTATCTGTCAACAAAAACAATATCCTTCCCCGTAGCAGTTTCATAAGAAAATAAGTAAAGAACCTTGTCTTTTCTTAATTCGTTTGGGTAGGGTTCCTTGCATCGAAAGTAAGAGACTATATCCTTGCTTTCATGCTTGTAAATCCCTACATTCTCATTATAGGTTGGGACCCTGGTTGTTTTCTTATCATACATAAAAAGCGCTCCAAGTCGATCAATGTTAGGAGGCGGTTCTTGGGTTTCTGAAACCATTTTCCCTTTTGCCACGTTATCCCCACATCTGTTGTAATCCTCAGGGTTACTCACTATCAGATAGTGGTTCCCCTTTTCGTCTCGGAATTTGTCTCCATCATCATAGACTCGAATTATCTCTAGTCTCTGAGCCGGTCTCTCTTCAATACAAATACACTTGCGTCCCCGATAGTCAGAATAAACTAAGGTTCCCCTCGAGTTAGTTCCTTCCAAGAAGATTATAGTGAACTTGGTTTCGTTTAAAGAATGTAAAGAGGTGCTCCCCCTTGGCATTGGTCCTTCACAGTTGAAACCTCCTGGTTGTTGACTCCCTATCATGAAGAAGGACTTTTCTGATGAAGTGTCAGTATCACTACCCTCTTCAATGATCGGTGCTAATGGGTCTAGTCTCGTCTGAGTTACACTCTCTTCGGTGGACGTGGTGCTTACTTGACTAATTTGACACTTTTAGCTCCCGACTTAGCAAAGGCTCCTGACCTTAAATACATAAGAATGAAAATTGGGTTGAAAACTTAAATCTTACCTGGACTCCTTCTTGTGTGGCTTTGTGATGATCTCCTTCTGGGATCTACACAAGGATGGTTAGTCTGTTCACAAAGGTTTTCCCTGAATTACCAAAAAATCTTTCAAGTATGTACAACAACCACTTAATCAGCCTTCTGGTGGTCCAATTTCAAATATGAGATGATGGCTGGGATCTATATGGAGAGCATGTCCTAGCAGTATAGTCACAAATTGCAGAAAATGTCTGAATCACAACTTTCTTAGTCTATCGCGATAGACTGACAATTTGCTCAGCACAAGTCAATTCAAAATTGTGACTTCACCCTTGAGTTCCAGTTACCCTCTATAGCCTATCCCTCAAGTTTTATGAAGTTTGGACACTTGGGTTGGGTTTTGGTCCCTTGTTAGTATTTTAGTCAGAGCCTGATTCTCTATCTGGGCCTTAGATTGATTTTCAGTGGTCTAAATGCCTTGAAATTTGGTGTGTGTGCTGTATAGACTCTGATAAAGCTCTCCCTAGGGGAAATTTGAAAGAAAATGTCCTTAGCAGCAGTTTCCTTAGTCTATCGCGATAGACCGGGAAGTTCTCCATTATTGGCATTTTTCTCAATTTATCACCACAGCTTGTTCAGCCTCTCCTTGTGTAGTGCATTGACAAGTTTTGGCACTGTTTGGACATTTGGCCAAAGCCTTCTTGCCCTTGTATCTGAATTCAGACTCTAAAACACCAGTTTTGAAGTTTTGTGGTCAAGATGGTGTTCAGTTTCACTCAATTTTTGTGGGTACCCTTGTATTGATGTGTTAAACCTGTGGTATAAAGGTTTTTTCCTTGTTGTTAGTCAATCACCACCTTCATCATTCTATCGCGATAGACTAGGCAGAGAGCAATGGGGATTTAATTTTTGTCTGTTTTTGCATAGTTGTGTTCCCTGTGCCCATATAAGTCTATCCCCCAAGTTTTATGAAGTTTGGACTTATTTTGACCTTGGACTCAAGCACTTCACAAATTTCACTTTTCTCTGGCAATTCACAACTCAATTGTACTTGAAGTGATGCAAATTTGATGACACTTCATCTTAAACTTGTGAACATCAGTCGTACCTCATGACACAGTCAGTTTACCCTAGGCTAATGGTTATATCTCTTCTTGGCCTTGTTAGGGTCACTTAGTATTTTGTTATGGGAATCATCTGTTTCTTTTTGTTGGTTTTGGTAGCAATTTTTATGTTTGTCTCGAGTGTTGGATCATAAATTTCAATGTCTACTCTTTTCACCCCCTTCAAGGGTATATGGTGTGGGTTTTGCTTTCAAGGCAAGCAAATAGCCTTATTGTTTCTTCTTTTTGTTTGTTTTTGCATTTTTACAGCGTTTTTCTACTCTATTTCTACACAAGTATAACAAGGACTCAAAACCAAAAACCATAACTCCACATTATCCTAGTTAACTAAATCTAACTAGTCGCAGACCCTGGGCAAGACACAGGCTTCCCGACTATCCACTAGACCTCAGGATACTCTATCCTGGATCTTGTTCTAAAAGTTTAAGCTCTCTCTAGTCAAGACTAAGGTAAGCTAACCATCACACGAGTGACATAGATCTCCCTACTTAAGGTCTTCGGTCCCCGGCAGCGGCGCCAATGTTTTAGGGCAAAACTACTCCCCTGTTCATGCTCACAAGCACGACACAGACAACATACTTATCAACCGATGACACGACTAACTCGTAGGTGCACGTAGGCAATCTAGTTATCTTGTCAGGTTGAGACCAATCTACACATACGCACTTTTATGATGCATCAATCACTAACCCTGGTAGAATGCAACCCACTCTATCCCTAAACACTCACAACACCGTTTACACTTCCAATGAACTCGGAATTGCATCAAACTTACTAGGCACCATCCTCTCACTAGGATATACTTACCTATAAGTCTAATCTCACCAGGTTTGAACCCTAGTTATCTCGAATACAGTCGCGATAGACTAACAGGTCATAATCCAAAAGTGGGCGAAACTTTAGTTTATGAGTATCTATGTGTAGCTAATCCCTTTCTCATTCCATAAAGCACTTGATTGTTGAAAACAGACACTGTTTGTGCTACTTACAAGCAAAACAAGCTCGAGGAAGGATCGATCGCGAATAGCTCGAAAATGTGAATGTGTGGCGTGGGCGCGTAGCTCTCGGAGAGACTACCGCGATGGTGTAGTCACATCGTGAATCCGGTGAGGGAGAAGCGCGTAGCGAAGAGGATAAGACACTCTCTCTCTCTCTCTCTCTCTCTCTCTCTCTCTCTCTCTCTCTCAGACTCATACGACACAGGATTAATGTTCAAAAATAATGTTTTTCCAAAAATGGTTCTAAGGTGACTTTTATACTTTAGTCACCTTAGCTCAAAAATGTACATGGGGTTCTCTTACTCATTATTACAAAGTGGGAACAAATCTGAGTTCTGACTAACTGATTAATCTTTACATAACCAAGACGAATGGATCAAAATGATAAGACGTCTTTGACATAAAATGGGAATTTGATATGCTTTACAAGATGGGCTCATTACAACAGTTGGACAAATGGGGTCCAACACACGGACGGTCACTCCAAGTGGTCAGAAAGAATAACCTTTAAGATAAAGTCTTATAGGTTGGACAAGTGGTGGACCTTAACACCCAGATATTCTAAATATAATGACATAGAGTGGAAAAGTGGTGAATCTTGAGAGCAAACCACTCATGCTACTAGCGAGAATAGGTTGGACAAGTGGTGCAACTTGACTGTAAACTCCCCATGTATAAAATAATGTGGGTTTAAGGTATTTTGATGGAGGCTAGCATCTTGGAGACATGGTGTAGCTTGCTTCTCTTCATGTTTCAATGGAGTCTATCTTGGACAAATGGTGGAGCATCCTTCTCTCCATGTTTCAATGGACCCTAGCTTGGACAAGTGGTGGACCTTTGCTTATCTCTATGTTTCAATAGAGTTAGATTGGACAAGTGGTGGATCTTGGAACCAAACCCCCATGTAAAACCTATCATGGTCACTCCAAGTGGTGAGAAAGAATAACCCTTAAGATATAGCCTTATAGGTTGGACAAGTGGTGGACCTTAACACCTATATATTCTTAATATAATGACATAGAGTGAAAAAATGGTGAATCTTGAGAGCAAACCACTCATGCTACTAGCGTTAGTAGGTTGGACAAGTGGTGGACCTTGAATGTAAACCCCCCATGTTTCAATAGAGTTAGCTTCGACAAATGGTGGAGCATCCTTCTCTCCATGTTTCAATGGAGCCTAGCTTGGACAAGTGGTGGACCTTTGCTTCTCTCTATGAGAAGAATATAGTTAGCTTGGATGATTGGTGGACCTTGGAACCAAACCCCCATGTAAAACCTATCATGGTCACTCCAAGTGGTTAGAAAGAATAACCTTTAAGATATAGTCTGATGGGTTGGACAAGCGGTGGACCTTAACACCCAGATATTCTTAATATAATTACATGGAGTGGAAAAGTGGTAAATCTTGAGAGCAAACCACTCATGCTACTAGCGATAATAGGTTGGACAAGTGGTGGAACTTGACTGTAAACTCCCCATGTACAAAATAACGAGGGTTTAAGGTATTTCGATGGAGGCTAGCATCTTGGAGACATGGTGCAGCTTGCTTCTCTTCATGTTTCAATGGAGTCTATCTTGGACAAATGGTGGAGCATCCTTCTCTCCATGTTTCACTGGACCCTAGCTTGGACAAGTGGTGGACCTTTGCTTCTCTCTATGTTTCAATAGAGTTAGGTTGGACAAGTGGTGGACCTTGGAACCAAACCCCCATGTAAAACCTATCATGGTCACTCCAAGTGGTGAGAAAGAATAACCCTTAAGATATAGCCTTATAGGTTGGACAAGTGGTGGACCTTAACACCCGGATATTCTTAATATAATGACATAGAGTGAAAAAGTGGTGAATCTTGAGACCAAACCACTCATGCTACTAGCGTTAATAGGTTGGAGAAGTGGTGGACCTTGAATGTAAACACCCCATGTTTCAATAGAGTTAGCTTCGACAAATGGTGGAGCGTCCTTCTCTTCATGTTTCAATGGATCCTAGCTTGGACAAGTGGTGGACCTTTGCTTCTCTCTATCTTTCAATAGAGTTAGCTTGGACAAGTGGTGGACCTTGGAACCAAACCCCCATGTAAAACCTATCATGGTCACTCCAAGTGGTCAGAAAGAATAACCTTTAAGATATAGTCTTATAGGTTGGACAAGTGGTGGACCTTAACACCCAGATATTCTTAATATAATGACATAGAGTGAAAAAGTGGAGAATCTTGAGAGAAAACCACTCATGCTACTAGCGATAATAGGTTGGACAAGTGGTTGACCTTGACTGTAAACTCCCCATGTACAAAATAATGTGGGTTTAAGGTATTTCGATGGAGGCTAGCATCTTGGAGACATGGTGCAGCTTGCTTCTCTTCATGTTTCAATGGAGCGTATCTTGGACAAATGGTGGAGCATCCTTCTCCATGTTTCAACGGACCCTAGCTTGGACAAGTGGTGAACCTTTGCTTATCTCTATGTTTCAATAGAGTTAGCTTGGACAAGTGGTGGACCTTGGAACCAAACCCCCATGTAAAACCTATCATGGTCACTCCAAGTGGTGAGAAAGAATAACCCTTAAGATATAGCCTTATAGGTTGGACAAGTGGTGGACCTTAACACCCAGATATTCTTAATATAATGACATAGAGTGAAAAAGTGGTGAATCTTGAGACCAAACCACTCATGCTACTAGCGTTAATAGGTTGGAGAAGTGGTGGACCTTGAATGTAAACCCCCCATGTTTCAATAGAGTTAACTTGGACAAATGGTGCAGCATCCTTCTCTACATGTTTCAATGGAGCCTAGCTTGGACAAGTGGTGGACATTTGCTTCTCTCTATCTTTCAATAGAGTTAGCTTGGACAAGTGGTGGACCTTGGAACCAAACCCCCATGTAAAACCTATCATGGTCACTCCAAGTGGTCAGAAAGAATATCCTTTAAGATATAGTCTTATAGGTTGGACAAGTGGTGGACCTTAACACCCAGATATTCTTAATATAATGACATAGAGTGGAAAAGTGGCGAATCTTGAGAGCAAACCACTCATGCTACTACCGATAATAGGTTGGACAAGTGGTGGACCTTGACTATAAACTCCCCATGTATAAAATAACGTGGGTTTAAGGTATTTCGATGGAGTCTAGCATCTTGGAGACATGGTGCAACTTGCTTCTCTTCATGTTTCAAAGGAGCGTATCTTGGACAAATGGTGGAGCATCCTTCTCCATGTTTCAACGGACCCTAGCTTGGACAAGTGGTGGACCTTTGCTTATCTCTATGTTTCAATAGAGTTAGCTTGGACAAGTGGTGGACCTTGGAACCAAACCCCCATGTAAAACCTATCATGGTCACTCCAAGTGGTGAGAAAGAATAACCCTTAAGATATAGCCTTTTAGGTTGGAAAAGTGGTGGACTTTAACACCCAGATATTCTTAATATAATGACCTAGAGTGAAAAAGTGGTGAATCTTGAGACCAAACCACTCATGCTACTAGCGTTAATAGGTTGGAGAAGTGGTGGACCTTGAATGTAAACCCCCCATGTTTCAATAGAGTTAGTTTCGACAAATGGTGGAACATCCTTCTCTCCATGTTTCAATGGAGCGTAGCTTGGACAAGTGGTGGACCTTTGCTTCTCTCTATGAGAAGAATATAGTTAGCTTGGATGAGTGGTGGACCTTGGAACCAAACCCCCATGTAAAACCTATGATGGTCACTCCAAGTGGGTAGAAAGAATAACCTTTAAGATATAGTCTTATGGGTTGGACAAGCGGTGGACCTTAACACCCAGATATTCTTAATATAATGACATGGAGTGGAAAAGTGGTAAATCTTGAGAGCAAACCACTCATGCTACTAGCGATAATAGGTTGGACAAGTGGTGGAACTTGACTGTAAACTCTCCATGTACAAAATAACGTGGGTTTAAGGTATTTCGATGGAGGCTAGCATCTTGGAGACATGGTGCAACTTGCTTCTCTTCATGTTTCAATGGAGTCTATCTTGGACAAATGGTGGAGCATCCTTCTCTCCATGTTTCAATGGACCCTAGCTTGGACAAGTGGTGGACCTTTGCTTCTCTCTATGTTTCAATAGAGTTAGGTTGGACAAGTGGTGGACCTTGGAACCAAACCCCCATGTAAAACCTATCATGGTCACTCCAAGTGGTGAGAAAGAATAACCCTTAAGATATAGCCTTATAGGTTGGACAAGTGGTGGACTTTAACACCCAGTTATTCTTAATATAATGAGATAGAGTGAAAAAGTGGTGAATCTTGAGACCAAACCACTCATGCTACTAGCGTTAATAGGTTGGAGAAGTGGTGGACCTTGAATGTAAACACCCCATGTTTCAATAGAGTGAGCTTCGACAAATGGTGGAGCGTCCTTCTCTACACGTTTCAATGGAGCCTAGCTTGGACAAGTGGTGGACCTTTGCTTCTCTCTATCTTTCAATAGAGTTAGCTTGGACAAGTGGTGGACCTTGGAACCAAACCCCCATGTAAAACCTATCATGGTCACTCCAAGTGGTCAGAAAGAATAACCTTTAAGATATAGTCTTATAGGTTGGAAAAGTGGTGGACCTTAACACCCAGATATTCTTAATATAATGACATAGAGTGGAAAAGTGGCGAATCTTGAGAGAAAACCACTCATGCTACTAGCGATAATAGGTTGGACAAGTGGTTGACCTTGATTGTAAACTCCCCATGTACAAAATAACGTGGGTTTAAGGTATTTCGATGGAGGCTAGCATCTTGGAGACATGGTGCAGCTTGCTTCTCTTCATGTTTCAATAGAGCGTATCTTGGACAAATGGTGGAGCATCCTTCTGCATGTTTCAACGGACCCTAGCTTGGACAAGTGGTGCACCTTTGCTTATCTCTATGTTTCAATAGAGTTATCTTGGACAAGTGGTGGAGCTTGGAACCAAACCCCCATGTAAAACCTATCATGGTCACTCCAAGTGGTGAGAAAGAATAACCCTTAAGATATAGCCTTATAGGTTGGACAAGTGGTGGACCTTAACACCCAGATATTCTTAATATAATGACATAGAGTGAAAAAGTGGTGAATCTTGAGACCAAACCACTCATGCTACTAGCGTTAATAGGTTGGAGAAGTGGTGGACCTTGAATGTAAACCCCCCATGTTTCAATAGAGTTAACTTGGACAAATGGTGCAGCATCCTTCTCTACATGTTTCAATGGAGCCTAGCTTGGACAAGTGGTGGACCTTTGCTTCTCTCTATCTTTCAATAGAGTTACCTTGGACAAGTGGTGGACCTTGGAACCAAACCCCCATGTAAAACCTATCATGGTCACTCCAAGTGGTCAGAAAGAATAACCTTTAAGATATAGTCTTATAGGTTGGAAAAGTGGTGGACCTTAACACCCAGATATTCTTAATATAATGACATAGAGTGGAAAAGTGGCGAATCTTGAGAGAAAACCACTCATGCTACTAGCGATAATAGGTTGGACAAGTGGTTGACCTTGATTGTAAACTCCCCATGTACAAAATAACGTGGGTTTAAGGTATTTCGATGGAGGCTAGCATCTTGGAGACATGGTGCAGCTTGCTTCTCTTCATGTTTCAATAGAGCGTATCTTGGACAAATGGTGGAGCATCCTTCTGCATGTTTCAACGGACCCTAGCTTGGACAAGTGGTGCACCTTTGCTTATCTCTATGTTTCAATAGAGTTATCTTGGACAAGTGGTGGAGCTTGGAACCAAACCCCCATGTAAAACCTATCATGGTCACTCCAAGTGGTGAGAAAGAATAACCCTTAAGATATAGCCTTATAGGTTGGACAAGTGGTGGACCTTAACACCCAGATATTCTTAATATAATGACATAGAGTGAAAAAGTGGTGAATCTTGAGACCAAACCACTCATGCTACTAGCGTTAATAGGTTGGAGAAGTGGTGGACCTTGAATGTAAACCCCCCATGTTTCAATAGAGTTAACTTGGACAAATGGTGCAGCATCCTTCTCTACATGTTTCAATGGAGCCTAGCTTGGACAAGTGGTGGACCTTTGCTTCTCTCTATCTTTCAATAGAGTTAGCTTGGACAAGTGGTGGACCTTGGAACCAAACCCCCATGTAAAACCTATCATGGTCACTCCAAGTGGTCAGAAAGAATAACCTTTATGATATAGTCTTATAGGTTGGACAAGTGGTGGACCTTAACACCCAGATATTCTTAATATAATGACATAGAGTGAAAAAGTGGAGAATCTTGAGAGAAAACCACTCATGCTACTAGCGATAATAGGTTAGACAAGTGGTGGACCTTGACTGTAAACTCCCCATGTACAAAATAACGTGCGTTTAAGGTATTTCGATGGAGGCTAGCATTTTGGAGACATGGTGCAGCTTGCTTCTCTTCATGTTTGAATGGAGCGTATCTTATGGATTCTTACTTGAACATTTCTAAAATTCAACACGTGGCATATAAACAGTAGTAGATGTGGTAATATCCATGGTTACATCCGCAATAATGTCGAGCGCTCTTAACAAAGAAATATAGCAGGGTGTGCCGCATTTTTAGGCAACATAACTTGCTCTATTCTTCATCGTGCCATCGCAGCTGCAAACCCAAGTTTCTTCTCTCTCTCTCTCTCTCTCTCTCTCTCTCTCTCTCTCAAGGTTCACCCCCCCCGTCGCACCTGCAGACCCAAGTTTCTTCTCTCTCTCTCTCTCTCTCTCTCTCTCTCTCTCTCTCTCTCTCTCTCTCTCTCTCTCTCTCTCTCTCTCAAGGTCCACCCCTCCTCGCACGTGCAAACCCAAGTTTCTTCTCTCTCTCTCTCTCTGTCTGTCTCTCTCTCTCTCTCTCCCCCCTTCACACACACACACACACACACACACACACTTAAGTAATCTTACAAGTGGTATTTACTCCTAATATAAAACCCCCTCGAGTCTTTTTTGATAGTTTTAGAACTTATTTTACCACAAACCCTCAACAAATATTTAAATACATGGTTTTCCAACCCCCCCCCCCCCCCCCCCCCCCGCTTCTTCCTTTATGGGAGCGGCCCCTTAAAGCATAATTTGGACAAATGCCTTTCAAGGGTGCACTGGAAATAAAACAATACCCCATAATACACTGGCTGATAGCACTGAGTATTGTAGTAAATGATCTTGAGTCTATCAAGGTGTTCATGCGTGTCACTTACAATGTATACCACACTTGGGAGCCCTATGCACACACATGCTGCATGTTGATGCTCTTCACCTCCTCTCTCCTACTCAGTTCCCCTATGGGGCCAAGGTGGTTGCCGCCACTGATAGCCTTATTGAGCTGTTCACGCCTGTCACATACATTGTAGACCACACATAGATTCCCTATTTACTCATATGCTACATAATGATGGTCTTCATCTCCTCTCAGGCCCCCTATGGGGCTAAGGTGGCTCTGCTGCTTGAAGCCTTACACTTTGGGAAAGGAGCTGGTTGCAATACTGCTGGTTTGCATCACCATTAAACCTCTATATAAAGGTAAGGTTGGCCCTGAGCCCCTCACTAAGTCTCTTTGCGTGGTGATTGTGTTGGTATAAAAAGAGATTGAGAGTTTGTTTTGGAAGCTTACCTACTATCTAACCATGGAGCTTGTGGCAAAAGAGGATGCTTCTCAGGTTCACACTCTGTATATTTACTGGTTTTTTTGCACCAGGCGTTTTGGTTTTCATATGATTTAAAAAAACGGTTTGGCTTGTTATTTAGCAACCATGTAGTAAAAACATGTCCATTTTTAGCTCTAGTTTTTAACGCAGGTGATCTTTTCATAGTAATTGACTGAATTTTTGTTGTTAAGCATAAAGGATATTCAAAAAAAGGTTTGCATGGATTTATGATGGGTTGTTTTCACATACTAGGCATAGTGTATGATTGACGGTATAGGGTCCCATACACCAAGGCATGAACTAGATTTTTTTGAAATTTCTTGCCATCTCTTTTGGTTTGGGGCAACTGGCATTAGATACTACCTGTTTGCATCATATACATGCATGCATGGCATTATGCACATATCCTTGGTTTTGTGCTCGATATTCCGCGTACTGACTCAAAATGATTTTTATTTTTTTTTTGGTGCGGGGCTACGACCTCTTATGCAAATATAAGGCAATATACATATAGGGTGTAGTTACATACTTACTGGGAATGTTGAAATAACTGGTTAAGGGGCTGAGTCCGCTGAACTTGAGATTGCATTTTAATGATGGACTTTTTTCTGAAGAGCTACTAGCACAATCATGGTGTCACATTGATGATAAAATATGCTATATAATATGAGTTACATTGCATACCATGATGGAGATGCCGTGACTAAAACAATTTGGATTCCATGGATTTTCTCACTTAAGGCATGGATTACCTACACTAGATTGTTTTAAAATTTCTTACTCAAACTTAATGTAGAGGAGTTGATTTGTTTTTTTGAGTTCTTTTTTGTCTAAACCAAGCAACTGACAACTTGTTTAAAAGCATAGAAAGAGGCTTTAAAGCTGATAACAGAAGTCACTAGGTTTTTGACTAATGGTTCTAAACATGGAAGTGCAAAAGAGATATGCCGCATTTACTTGATTAATTTTAGGAAAGTTGTTTGACTAAATATATGAATAACATAAATACTATGTAAAAATCTTGATGGAAAATAAACTTTGGTGGTACTAAGTCACTTGATCAAAAGGGCTGGTGGCCTTTTGATCAAAATGATATATATGTAGATAACTATTTAAGTAATCTTAAAAACTGGGTTATATAAAAACCTTACATATAAGAGATACCATTATTCAAAGGGATTATGGTTATTTTACAAGTTTTAATGAACTTTTTACAAATTGAAATACATTTACACTTTGTACGTTTGTTTAAAGTTAAATAGTTGTAAGTTGGACATGGATAACAACTGATATAGTCCGTTGACACCTATAAAACGCATTCAGAACTAACGTATCTGCTGTCTTGATTGAATGGATGCATGTGAGGAATCTATCTTTTCTTGGATTTTTTTAGCTTGAAGAAAATGTCTGTCCATGATTACACTGGCTCATACTACTTGAGAAGTACTTTTTTTATGGGTTACTATCATTGTATACTAGAATGAGGCTTCATTCTTATATGCCATGTACAAAGATAATTCTAAGACTGAGTTGTTTTTGTACTAACCTTTGTCATTTCTCTAAATCTAGCTGTCGTTTGAATGTTAAAGTTCATTTATGTCTTATTATTTAAATTAAAATTACCTACACACATGTCCTATACATAAGGTTTTTTCATTCTTTTTGGATTTTAAGTTGGACCCATTGCCTATAAATCCTTTTTTGGTTGGCAGGTGTTAGGTGGTCCTACATAGGCTAATGTTCTGGATACGTGCTCACGGCTATTATGGTCTTTGACTTTGCCGGTTTAAGGATTGTAGGCCCAACCTACAAGACTAATTGTATATTTTCTTTCAAGATCACAAACCGCTTTAAATTGACAGCTCGCATGAGAGTAAACCATGACCTTGGAGAATCATACAAGAATTTTAGAACAAATTAGGTTTTACCTAAAGGAACATTCTCTCAGAAAAATCCTTAGCTATTATAACTAGACCTTTTCTGGCTTGATGGGCCAAATACTGTGTTACATATTACCAGAAATAATCTTGACTTACTTATAATTTTGTTTATTGCCGGCCCTTGCCCTCTCGTAAGGCCTGTAACTATCTTTTAAGCCCATCTTTGTGGCTACCTCTCTTGTTCTAAGATGTATTGGCAGTCTGGATGCTTCTCAATTAATATATGATTCGGCTCTTGCCTCAAATAAAAAGCTATCTATCTTACACATGCTGTCTTTGAATGATTCGGTCAAGATTTTGGCTACCTTGAACAAGGACTCCAAAGATGGGGTTAATATGATTTCCCACTACATAACCCAAATACCTGTACTTTTTGTACAATATCAGCAAGAGCTAACCTTATTTTTTGCATTTGGGGCTGAATTATCTTACTCTTTGAAAAAATTACATGGCCTCAATCCTTCTTTTATCAGTACCCTTGCTGGTCCAACTGTCCCTCAAACCGGTGGTATCTTTTGAAGATTTAGTGTAGCACTTGAAGCTGTCATGAAATTTCAAAACAATCTTTGCTCCCTTAGTGACTCTAATCTCTTGGAAATGGTACCCAAAGTGTCCAAGGTTTTTCCTTTTCTACGAGTTAGACAAATTGAAATTGAATCTTCTGGTGTGGACCATCGGCTTTGGGTTTTACCTAACAAAGCCTTTCTAGCACCAATTCTTAGTGAAACATGGGTCTATCTGCCTAATCTTCCTGCCTCCACAATTGAGGCTTGTAGAATCAAATTGAAAGGAGAACATTTTGTAGACAAAAGAGAACTCATTAAAGCCTCCTTCAACCTTAACCTCATTGACCATTCTAAATGCTCTTCCAATACAGGTCTATACATTTAGACGAAAGGGAACATGGAGTCTGCTTATACGGAATCTATTTGGAATGTTTTTCGACCATATGTTAAATGTGCTTGAAAATTACTTGACCCCAAAGCATCATGCAAATCCAACATTATGTGGTTTGACCATGCTATCTGGTTTATCCTCAACCATCTGGACCAACTCTTCCTTTAGAAGACGGTGGACTTTCATCTATCCCTTATATGTTCTTGGCTAGGTGGCCAAGCTAAACAATTAGTGATTGCTCATATTGCTTTCAATATTTTTTGTGGGCTTATGCTGGATTTACTAAGTGAACTAAAATATGATGAACCTGGGATGTATTTGACTACATATCAAACTACAAAGGTATTAAGATTATCACCAATTTACTCAGGCCATGTATTGAAGACAATGATTCCCCCTCACTAAAAAGACCTAACTCTCTAGCCACCCCCAATTCATTCACGTCATTTTTGACACCTAGCTCGTCCTCTAAATTTAGTAGAGGAAAATAGTAGCTTTACTAGGGGAAGAGGAAGAAACACCCCTATCCAGCAGCTTCTTGACTTATGATCACTTATGATGTGCAGGTTTCTATTGGCCCTTGTGGAAGGACGCATCTTATAAAAAAGACTTCTTGCAAAGAGTAACTTTATGAACATTGTTTTTTTCAAAGTGAACTCCTGGATTGGATACACCCAAAGACACTTTTTTTGTGAGTGTTTTGACTTACTTTTTGGAAACCATGAAATACTTGATAATGTAATGATTGGCTAAAAGTATCAACAACCTATTAAGAATTTGGTTTACAGTAAATTTTTTTTCGACACAACATCGTTCCTGAGTGTGCTTGTGATAAATAAATCCCTTTTTGTAAAGGTTTTGATGCTTATGGAAAGCATGTATGTACTTGTAGTCTTGATCTTGTTAGGAATACCACAGTTCAAAAAATTCTAGCTAAAGGACTTAACCACATACCCACTTTTCCTAAAAACCCATATCTTGCTCTATCAGCTTTACTTAGCTGTTTAACTGACCTTGTTTAGCACTCTCCAATTGGAGAAGACAGTCCTACTGGACTTAGCAGATTTGGTTGAAAAATGTTTTTTTTTCAAAAATTAATCCCACTCTTACCTTATAAATGGTTATCTACTAAAAGCACATGGATCACACCACAACTAGTTGTTGTATTTCAAAAGCTTTCACATGATTGGTTTATAGTAGGGCTCGATAAAAGTTCAAACTGTCCCACTCTTTTATGAAAAAACTTGGCTTGGAAAATATTCTACTCTCGGGTTTTTTGGGAAGGAATTCACACCATTAACACCTCTCTATATGAGATCACTAATACAATTTCAAAACATCTAGATATATTAGGCTATTTTTTCAAGATACCAAACTTTCAGTACTTTTTCCACCTATAAATTACACAAACATAAGTCTAGATGGATATATGATGCCTCGAATGGTATTTTTACTAACATTACCAAGGATATCACCCTTTGCCTTGACTTAGTACTTTCAGAATTTAAATTTCTTTGCGTCTCTAAACAAAAAATATGCTTTAACTTTCTCCAAATACACTATAATCCTTTTTGGCTATTAAAAAACTCCATAGAAGTTACTCTTAACCTCCATAAACAAATTTTTCATCTCTTTACAGGTGATATTCCTCAATGCTATGAGAATATACCTCTGGAATGAGAATTAGGATTGAAAGATATTCTATTACAAATGATTAGGCTTGCCTGTAAACATGCTAGAATGAATGGTTTTTTGTACATGTCTCTCTCCAAATAACCTAGATGGATAGAAGGACAAACTATTTAAAAATAGATCTTGGGTCCTTGATAACTGCACTATTCTTTTTGGAGGACAGTGCTTTAACCAAAACCTAGGCATTCCCATGGGTTTTTCATGCTTACCTCTTATGTGTAATTTATACTTGGACTTCGTTGAATACAAATGATTTCTCAAAACCATGGGTGACAAAGACAACTATCATAAACTTTCACTATTTAAACACACTTATAGATATATGGATGACATATTAAGCCTCAACAATAAAACATTCTCTAAAGAAATTAGTCATATCTACCCTAACTACCTAAAAATAGAGCCAACATATGGACAAGGGTTTAAAACATCAATCGACTTCTTTTCTACTTCGGTACAATTCCTTAACTTTACTGTTACACTCTATAGCCCGTGTGTGGGAGGTTATGACCGACGGTTTACTTGGAAGAGGGACCTATTAGATATCCCATGCAATTAGGGAATGTGTGATGTGTGATGAGAGAGAGAGAGAGAGAGAGAGAGAGAGAGAGCAAGCAATGGAGAGAGAGAGACAAGGAGAGAAAGAGAGGGAGAGAGAGTGTGTGTGGGAAGAGAGAGAGAGAGAGAGAGAGAGAGAGAGAGAGAGCAAGCAAGGGAGAGGGGGAGAGAGAGAGAGAGAGAGAGAGAGAGAGAGAGAGACGGAGAGAAAGAGAGAGTGTGTGTGGAGGGAGGGGGAGAAAGACACAAGTGTGTGTGTGTGTGTGTGTGTGTGTGTGTGTGTGTGTGAGAGAGAGAGAGAGAGAGAGAGAGAGAGAGATGGACAGGGAGAGAAAGAAAGAGTGTGTTGGGGGGAGGGGGGAGAGAGAGACAAGTGAGAGGGAAAGAGAGAGGGGAGGAGAGAGAGAGAGAGAGGAGGTCCTTGAGTAGCCCACTAGAAGGAAGAGTGGGAGAAGAACCGGCGGCAATGGGCGGTGGTGGTGGTAGGAGTGGCAGATGGTGGTAGTGAGCTAACACCACCAACCACCGGGGGTGCGCTAGGGTGTTGGTGGTCATGGGTGGTAAGGGGTGGCAATGGGAGGTAGAGGTGATGGAAAAAAAAAAAGCTCGCTCTAAAGCTCGCTCCATAACCACCCCCGTGCAACACCTATATCTTTTCCACGAGAATCTGTTACAATGACAAAGAATGGATGATAAAAATTAGGTAGTGTTAAAATGAGTGCGTTGGTCAATGATTCTTCAAAGCTTAAAAAGATCGGTCATGCAAGTTAAACATAAGATGTGGTTTTCTTCCAAAGAAATTCGAGATAATGTGCCTTGTATGGAAAATTCTTGACAAATTTCCTATAATAACTACATGAGCCAAGTAATGATCTCAAATCATGCATATTTTTTGGAATTGACCATGATTTGACAGCCTCAATTTTGTTTGGATTAAAAAAATCATTCTTAGAGACTATATCCCCCGAATACTCAATGTCGAATTCTTCTAGAAAAAAAAAAGAATCTACTTTATTAAAAAAGGAGTTTGCATCATTTTTGAGAGCTTTCTTATGAGTTAAGAGCTAGATAGAGTTTGCTCTCTATTATTGCTCGAAGTGAATGCATCATCGGATTCTACATCTAAACATATACCGATATGCATCCATTGCACATTAAATCATCTTTCTCACCTAGAAAATATTTGAGGTGGATTTAAATGAAATGAATCAGTCTTTTATTCACATTTCCAAAACAAGTTCAAATAATAATGATGTAGACCTTTACTGTTGATATCAATACTTTGACACAATTGTATGTCTAATGAGTGATTCTTATCTCATTGAACTTATCAAAAATTTTCTCAAAAAAATTAATTTTAGCAAAGCCAAAAGGGTAGTCATTACTAAGAAATTGCCCCCCCCCCCGCAGGCAGCGTCCCCACACACGCACACACACAAGGAGAGCTTCACATGCATGTCATTAAGAAACACGACTCACAAAATAGCTTGAGCTAAGAGCTTGGCTTTCAGCCTCTTGGAAGCCTCTCCAATCAATAGCTTTTTGCTACCCATCCTAGTTTGGTATATTCCTCATGTACTGATACCTATGTCTCAACCTACCCTAAGGGCGGGTTCATACTATTTGCCATGGGCACTTTGATTACCCACTAAGTGTCTCGGATAAAGGTGTTCACATTGGCCATAAAAAGTCATTAAAAAAAAAGAGAATTAATGCAATAGCGAATTGGAATGGGTTTCGTGTGTCTTCGATACGGAGGGTCCAAAGATCAACGCCCAACGTGGTTTTGTGCTAGCAAAGTGCACATAAGAGTGGCATGCCCAAGGGGTTGTGGCCTTCCAAAATGGAGGGCCTTCCAAATTGTAATGAAAATCTCCTATGAACTTTGAGAGTAGCGGAATTAGGAAAATAGGTGAAGCACTTTTGTGAGATTACTTTGTGAGTATAGCGGGTGAACTTAATTGATGGTAGCAACATAAACATGGTACTTAGTTAACTTGGAATGAACAATACTTTTGCAAGAGAGAGAGAGATTTTAGAGAACATGACAATAGTTGAGGACCCGATTCATACGGAGCCGGTCCCCCCCTCCAATAGGCATTTGTATTATAGTTTCTCCCATCAAGAGAGACTTGGTACAATACAATTTTTGAGTTCCTTGTGACCTAGCTGATGCAATGAACTTAATTGATGGTAGCAACATAAACATGGTACTTAGTTAACTTGGCATGAACAATACTTTTGCAAGAGAGAGAGTTTAGAGAACATGACAATAGTTGAGGACCCGATTCATACGGAGCCGGTCCCCCCCTCCAATAGGCATTTGTATTATAGTTTCTCCCATCAAGAGAGGCTTGGTACAATACAATTTTTGTGCTCCTTCTGACCTAGCTTCATGCATAACAAGCATTACATAAAATTTGTAAAAAGCATTAACTATCCCAAGGCCTCAAACACCTTCAAAGGTGGAGAGAGCTAGCGAGGAATGAGGATAGGGAAGAGAAGAAGAAACATTCCATAGGAGAAAGAAATAATTCCTCACTTATCATCACTCTTCTTGCTAGCATACATAATAGCATAGTAATGAAGATGACAAGCTTAAGCATTGAAGCATGGCCCTTGGTTGGATTTGCATTCCATAGCCAAGAGTGTTGGTGTAGGCTCTCACTTCTCACAAGCTTGGAGAAGGAGGTGGAGTTCCTCAACTTTCACCAAGTAAGAAATGAATCCACAAAATGAGTGTATGTGTGTGTGGTATATATCCCCCCATCAACCCCCTTGCTTGATTGGGGTGAGTTGTAGCTTTTACACATGTTTCAAGCTCATTGGACCCCTCTCCCCCCTAGCCAATCACATGCAGCATGCATTCAAGTACATGGGTAGTCTTTGGACAAGTGTCCTCCTTACCCCTTAGAGAGAGAGAGAGCTTGAAAATATCTAGATATTTGTTGGATGGAACGAAAATCTCATTGGACCCCTCTTTAGCCCAACCAATACCATTCAAGCACACTGTTAGCAGCGGCTAACACAGTTGCACCAATTATGCACCAAGCTGTGGATGTGCCATAGTGCACAATATTTACTTTTCATTGTATAGGGCTTGGGCTCATTTAGGAGTTCCAAAGTTGTATGAGTCTAGGCTAGAGAGCTCACTTTATCCCATAGTTGAAGGGTTTGAGGCCCAAAGCTATAAAAGATCCCTATGCTTAATGAGAGGTCATTCTAAAGTGGTCCTTCTGAGAACTCTCTCCCTAGAGTAGCTCTTGATGGCCTAGCCTTTGAGCTTAATGACCATGCTTAGAAGGCTAGTACTAATCACATGTAATTAGTGTAATCATCTCTTAATTAATCTAGTCTTCATTATGTTGTCAATCATGTTTCTCTACTTTCCTTCATTGTTTTGAAGTGTTGATCTTCTCTAATCTAACTCTTACTTATGCTAAGTTACTCCGATTAGTGGAGTCCTTATCTAACTCTCTCGATTAAGTGGAGTGGGCATACTCGTGATTGAGGGATTAGAGTTGTCCTCTAATGGTGTGCTTGTGTGTGTGTAGGTTTAAGAAGCCTTGAGATTAATTTGATTATGTGTGACTTGATTTGGACACCATGATTGGCATGGTTGGGGTGGCCGACTTAAATGCGATCTTGTGTGCTTAATCGTCAATGCATGTAATTAGAGTTGTGCTTGAGAGTCTCCAAGATTAGTGTGTTTCACTTCGTTGCTTGATGTGTGTAGATGATTGCTTGAATTGATGCTTGATGTGCGACTAGCATTAGTTGTTTGGGATGATTTCTATTTGCATTGGAGGATGCACGCTCTTGAATCCTCTCAATCTTTGCATCCGATGACGCTCTCGCACATTCTTTGTGTGATGCCTCCAAGCCCTAGCCGGGTCATGCTCTCTCTCTCTCCGGATTGATAGATTTTGTGGGAGATTGCCTATGCTATGACGAGCCTCCAACATTGGCGCCGCTGCCGGGGAACGGGTTGCCTAAGCTAGTGGAGTTGAGGTTGCAAAAGATAAGAGTAATTTGATTACCATTTCTTGTAATTAGGTAGGATTTGATTTGTGTGTAGTGTAATTAGGTTTAATTGGATGTGTGTATAGAGTCATTTCACCCCAAAAACCCCTAAATTCTCTTTTGATTTTGCTAATTTTTCACTAATCTTCACTAATTTTGCATCCCATTCATGCTTCGTGCTAATTGTACTAATTCCATGCTAATTGTGCTAACCTAACCACTAATTTTGATTTGAAATGTATGCTAAATCCCCTTAATTGAGGAAGATCATCACTCTTAATTGCTCTAATCTATGCCTAATCATGTGGTTGAGTGTTGATTTTGGTCAATTTTTTGATCAATTTTGGACCGAATCGGAGTTGCACACATGTGTGTGCAATGGAGTGTCTACGCGAGGAGCAAGGATTAAGCGAGCAAGTAATCAATTGTAAGTGGATTGACCTACTCCGTTCAATTTTTTATTGATTAAGTTGATCCCATTGAGTTGCTAAAATTAGGTGTGTGTGCCTAATTGATGGAATTTATGCCTAATTTGATGAAATTGGATGCCTAGATGCTTGAGGAATGGTAGTTTTGCATAAATTGTGTGTGCAAATCACTAAATTGATGTGTATGTGAGGCTATTCCGGTCATGGAGTAGGCCTAATTGCCAAAATTAGGGCAAGATTTGAATGTGTGTGCCCATTTTAAATAACTTTGATGAGAAGATTTATGGTCAAATTGAACACCTAAAGGCTTGTAGATTGATGATTTTGCAAGAAATGTGTGTGCAAACATTAGGAATTGGCCTAATTTCGTTGCTAATTGAGCAAAAAAATAGATTTGTGCACCTAATTTTTGTGTGTGTGCAATGCTAAATTGAGTTAAAATTTGATCAATTTTTTATTAAAATTGAGTTAATTTAGCATCACATACTCATGTATGTGTGATCAAGTGTGAAATTGATGAAATGCAATGAGTGTTTAATGAATTTTTTAACACAAATCAACGGCCTAAATTTAGGTGTGTGTGCCTAATTAATGGCCAATCATGCCTAAATTGTGGATGATTAATTGGTATTTTACCAATTATGATGATTAATTTGGCCCAAAAGATCAGTGTGTATTTGATTGATTGACTTTGGATGATTCAATTGATACACAATTGAAAATGATTTTACATTTTACCATTGTCATGTATGCTAATTTGATTGGATATGGTAAGAATTTCGGTGATTTGTGCATTTGGAGGTGCCATAGCTATAGAAACCAAAAATGAGAAATCCGACAGGATTTGGATGATTAGGGCTTTGAGATATGAGCAATTAAATTTGCAATGATTAAAAACCAGGTTTAAATTGACCAATGTTTTGTGCCAATTTGGTTTGCGCAATTGAGGATAATGATATGAACAACTCAAGTTGCAACGATTGATACATGGGGTTGAAGTTGCAAGTGTGAGAAAATCGTGCATTAATCAAGCATATGTGAATTTCCCATTGATTACAAATTGATTCAATTTTGAATCCAAATCCAAAAATGCTTTGTGCACTCCAATCTATTGTAATGTGTGTAAAAGGAGTTATTGTAATTTGGATGCATGAACTTCTTGTAAAAAGATCGAGTGACAAGAGGAATTCGAACAAGTTCAATGTCGAGGATTTTTGTGACTTATGGTTGCATACATAGAATGAAGAATTATGCATAAAATGCGACTTTGGTAACCGTGTGCATGAGACATTACGATTGAGGATTGCTAAAATTTTGCTTAAAATCAAAGTTTATGAAACCAAATGTACACACCCACATCGTGCCTTCACCTTGTAGAAGCATGCGATATCTTGCTATCTCTCTGCGGGATTGAGCTCTTATTTGAAGAAATGGATTTGTTTATTAAAAAAGAGAAAAATAGCATTTTGACTGCGTCTGCTGCGCCATTTTGGAAAAACACACACACACCTATTTTTGGATTGGCCATGCCATGCACTGAGCGTCCTGCCTCGGGCCCAAGAATCTGTGCTTTTTTGTTCCCTGCCTTACTCACCATCGTGCACATTTCTGTTGTAGTCGACTTGGAAAAATGAGAATTAAAAATAAAGAGCTTTGCTTTTTATTACAAGAAAAATATAACGAGGGAAGGGGAAGTTCCCACCATTGTGAGACATGATCCTAATCTCACAGTCGACACTTCAAAAAATAAAAAATAAAAAAATTTGTGAGGTTTTTTGGCAATACCAAAGAATGATGTTATGTGGAACAAGCATATATTGGCACTAAAGGCCAACTAAAAATTTCCATGGTCGACATGCTTGATCCGATGCGCCATAATGGGGTTTCTTTTGCGTGATTTGTTGCCATCAAGCTTCATGTCCATGAGGAAAGGATTAACAACATAAAATTGGGTCTTGATTACCACGAGAGAGTTTTCATCTTATGCTCTTCTTGTTCCCTTGCTATGCATGCCGTATGAGTGCTAGCTGGATGTGATCATCAAGGGTGTGCATTGAAAGTTTGGGTTCGGCATTGCTCGATACTTTTTTAGTGCTTAAGATGTATGCAAAAATCATGGCATAGCACTAAATTGGGTTTCTTGAATGACCATGAGAGGGTAGTAAAATTTTAGGCTTGTGATTGAGCATTCTTATAGTGCTTGGCTTGATTGAAATTCTCATTTGCACTAAAATGGCAAGCTCTATTTAATATGCATGGGAGCTTCATGTGAGAGTTGCACTAGATGATGAGTGGTGATTGCTTGGTCAGAACTTTGCGCTTAAACTTAACATTGCTTGTACATTTTAATGCTCGACTTGAATGAACAATCATTGGAAAGCATTAGAATTGAGCTTGTTTTAATGGCCAAGAGAGAGCATTAAAACTTTTGGGGTTGTCGATGATCATGCATTTTTAGTGCTTGTGATGAATTTACAAATGCTTTCATGGACTAACAATTGTGCTTCATTTTGAAGGGATGTGGGCAGGTGAGTGATTCCAAATGATCCAAGAAGGGGTCATCATTGCAATATTGCAAAATTTGGCTAATTAGAGCCATTCCAATTGTTTGGATTAAACTTGTAATGCTAGCTCATAGCTTGGTCAAAAGTAATTTTTTTCATTTGAGCTAGTATTTACCCAAACCTTTTGAGCTTTCAAGTATATAATTTGGCTAGTGAGAGCCATTCATTTTCATTTCATCAAGTTGAAGTCATCTCTAACTCATAGATTGCTCTTAAAATTGAAAATTTCATGTGAGCTAGTTGTTAGCCAACTTTTGAAAAGCTTTGAAATGATAAATTTGGCTTTGAAGAGCCACTTCACTTCACAAAGTTGCATTATTTTCAGCTCTTCGCTTGTTTAAATTCCATACCTCATTGAGCTAGAAATTAATCGACTTTTGAATCATGCATGAGAGATTGTACAACTTGCAAAATTTGCTTTTGTAGAAGCATTTTTTTCTCTCTCATCATTGTTGTATATGCATAAATTTTCTACTTTAGAGCATCATGTGCATAACCAAAGGCATTTTTTTCCCCTTTGGCAAATTCGGATATGCAAGACCTTAGCTTTAGGTTTTCATTAGTGTTTTTTGTGTGCATGTGGCTTTCAATAATTGGATTTTGTAGCTTGTGTTTACACTTAGCTTCAAAAGGCTTCTTTTGCAAATAAAAAGGATCAAGAGACTTCTCTACACAAAGGGGATGCTTGCTCAAGGATGCTCAAAAGAGCATGAATAGGTGTAATCCTTCCATGATGTTGCTCTTTCTCATCTCTTCATTCTCTATGCTTGGATTAAGTGAAATTTTGCTTTTAATCTATGGTTTTTTTCATGTTCGAAAGCTAGGCATTTTAAAGTTTCAACACTTTGCTTTGTGAAAATTAAACTCATCAAAAAATTAGGTTTTATGTGTGCTAATCATAGGTAATTGGCCTTGACCTTAGGTTAATGTAGGTTCATTTCTTACTAGTCCTAGATTCTTAGTGATAGTCTTAATACTCCACTCATTTTTTGTCATGACCTAGGGCTATGATTATTAGGCTTTAGTCTTTTTTAGTCCAATTGCCATTAGTATCTCATAAAGGAAGCAATAAAAATGTGCTAAAAAATGAACCATGAAGCAAAGAAGTGTCCAAAAAAGTAGCAAAAATGCTACTAAGGCACATGAAATTAAAAATTCTATGTTATGTTGTGTCTATGTGAGGCCTAGCGCCTTATTGGCACTTGGTAGGTGAGGGGAATCACCTTGGATCACTTGGTCAAGGCCCTAAACCGATGCCCTGGGTTGATAGGGGTTAGCCGTCGCCTTGGTAAGCTAGTAGGCTTTTCGAACACCTTCTTGAGGGTTCAAGGAGCTGAGAGTCGCACCTAGACTTGCCTTGGGGTGGTAGCCTTGTGATTGTGCTTTAATCTTTCAATGAATGACTAAATCAAAACTTCCATGAGCTTCAAAAAACTTTGACAATGTACTAATAGATTAAGAGCTTTTTTATAGCCCATAGACATGATAGACTTGAATGATTTATTAAGATTAATCACATAGTTTTTAGGCTACTAGGTTTATGAACTTGCATTAGCTTAGGGTCATAATCGATTGCTTGTGTTTCATGCATAAAACTGAAATTTCAAGTGGTTTAATCTTCACAATAGTTTGAGTATTTTTTTGCTTTACGTTGTCTAGTTTTTGACTATGATTGACCCATCTTTTAGAAGCAAAAATCACTTTGCATGATTGTTCATTTATGCTTCATCTTTTATTCATTCTTGGTGGCCTTTTGATGCTCATTACTTGTTATTATGTTTTGCAACTCAACATTTCTTCCATGGACTTGCTTTCTACCATGTCACCGTGTCTTGCTTCACCCGCACACGAGGACGTGCGCCAAATTAGGAAGGGGGAAATGTTAGCAGCGGCTAACACAGTTGCACCAATTATGCACCAAGCTATGGATGGTCCATAGTGCACAATATTTACTTTTCATTGTATAGGGCTTGGGCTTATTTAGGAGTTCCAAAGTTGTATGAGTCTAAGCTAGAGAGCTCACTTTATCCCATAGTTGAAGGGTTTGAGGCCCAAAGCTATAAAAGAGCCCTATGCTTAATGAGAGGCCATTCTAGAGTGGTCCTTTTGAGAACTCTCTCCCTAGAGTAGCTCTTGATGGCCTAGCCTTTGAGCTTAATGCCCATGCTTAGAAGGCTAGTACTAATCACATGTAATTAGTGTAATCCTCTCTTAATTAATCTAGTCTTCATTATGTTGTCAATCATGTTTCTCTACTTTCCTTCATTGTTTTGAAGTGTTGATCTTCTCTAATCTAACTCTTACTTATGCTAAGCTACTCTAATTAGTGGAGTCCTTATCTAACTCTCTCGATTAAGTGGAGTGGGCGTACTCGTGATTGAGGGATTAGAGTTGTCCTCTAATGGTGTACTTGTGTGTGTGTAGGTTTAAGAAGCCTTGAGCTTAATTTGATTATGTGTGACTTGATTTGGACACCATGATTGGCATGGTTGGGGTGGCCGACTTGAATGCAATCTTGTGTGCTTAATCGCCAATGCATGTAATTAGAGTTGTGCTTGAGAGACTCCAAGATTAGTGTGTTTCACTTCGTTGCTTGATGTGTGTAGATGATTGCTTGAATTGATGCTTGATGTGCGATTAGCATTAGTTGTTTGGGATAATTTTTATTTGCATTGGAGGATGCACGCTCTTGAATCCTCTCAATCTTTGCATCCGATGATGCTCTCGCACATACTTTGTGTGATGCCTCCAAGCCCTAGCCGGGTCATGCTCTCCCTCTCCGGATTGATAGATTTTGTGGGAGATTGCCTATGCTATGGTGAGCCTCCAACACACACCATGTGGTTAAGCATAGGGAGAGTCTGACATGTGTGCCATGTGCCGTTTGAGAAAAGGGGTGTCCTTTGGGTGAGTGGAAGGTTAAGTCACACATAGAAAGCTTCTCAAGCACCTTCCTCGTTAAGTTTGTAGGGTCTCTTTTTGACTCAAGCACCTTACCCCCCCATGCATGGGAAGCTTCTCAAGCATCTTCCTCATTAAGTTTGTAGGGTCTCTTTTTGACTCAAGGACCTTACCCCCCATGCATGGGAAGCTTCTCAAACACCTTCCTCATTAAGTATGACAAGCACCTCAAGTACCTTAGTCATCAAGCATGACAAGCACCTCAAGCACCTTAGCCATCAAGCACGCACCTTAATCATCAAGCACGACAAGCACCTCAAGCACCTTAGTCATCAAGCACGACAAGCACCTCAAGCGTAGGTTGGGTTCCCACCTCAAGCTTTTGCCTAAGGTCAAAGGACTTTTAACACTAACCATTGGAGATCTTTAATGAAGCTAACCCTAAGGTCCTTTAAGCTCCATTATTTAACGTTGCTCTTTGACATGCCATCCTTCATTTGGACCCCTTTACCATTGGCCCCGTGTTGAGATAAATCCGTAAGCACATATATATATTCTAACCCTTATTCCGGTTTATTATCCCACATTAAATGATCAGTTTAATATGAGAAAATCATTTGGGTTGGTTAGATATTAGATTTAATGACATTACCTCTCTCTTGAAATCATAGCCGTCCTCGACTATGAGGTAAACGAGATAAAGCCATAGTCATTAGTCAATTTGTCTTAGCGGATAGAGGATCCCTTTTTACCCTAAGAAATCATTCCAAGATGGATGACTAATCCATTTGGTGCTTGGGAGACATAGCTGCCGCAAGCATGTTTGCTATTTAGTCCATTTCATCCTCCCAAGAAAAGTGACACATTCTACATGGTGTTTGAGAGACGTCGTCATCCCAAACATGATTCTTAGTATGCATACTAATTAAATTTGCGCACAAAAATGAGAGAATTAGTCTTATAAGACAAAAACATTGATCATTTAAAAGAAACATGTACATTTGCTTACTCTAATGTAGCATTGTAAGCGTTAACAAGGTTTATACTATCCTTAAGCTCGATTCCTTGCATCCATCTAGCATCTTCAAAAGGATAATTTTTTATCTTAATAAGATACCGTCGGATAATCTTACAATGTCGTAGTACCTTGTATTCATGCCGAAGGATAGCTTCGGGTTGTAGCACCTCTTCTTGGTCTTCGATCTCGGGAGGGTCTTCAATAATTGGTTCTTTTGGAGGATCTCCTTTGTAGGGCTTACGTAAGCTCACATGAAAAGCATTGAGTATGAGCCAATGGTTAGGCAACTTGAGTTGATAAGCCACCTCATTGATTGGCTTCAAAATTTGAAAAGGACCATAGTATCTTTTTGCTAGTTTATCATAATACTTTTAATGGCCCCTAGGATTTTTGCCCGTTGTTTGCCTCAATCGAGTGTTAGGAAACTTAAGTAAGACCCAATCATTTTCTTTGAACGTTAAGGACCTTCTGTGCTTGTCAACAGAAACTTTTTGCCTTAGTTCAAAGATGGATATAGCCTCCTTATCTTTTGGAAAAGATGCTTGTAGGTCACGGCTATACTCATCGGCAGCGAAGATCTTCCCATGTACTTTAAGTAGCAAGGGACTTTTAACCTCTATGATTTCAAGAGGTGCTTTTCCCATAGAAGTATGGATAGTATTATTATACGCATACTCTACAAGAGGTAAGTACTTTTCCCATTGTGAGCGTTGATCTACTTCTATAACATAGGTCTTTAGTAGATCAAGAATCATAAGATTGGCTATCTCACTTTGGCCATCCATTTGCGGTGATAGGCCGAAGAGAAATTCAATCTTGTACCTAGATTCTTGAAGAGACCTTTCCAAAAATTACTGGTCATTCTAAGATCTCTATTTGACACGATGGATGTTGGCAATCCATGGTGTTTGAAAATCTGGGGTATGAAGAGAGTTTCCATTTGGTGTGTCTTAATAGTCTTCTTGACAGGGATAAAGTGTGCGTGCTTGCTAAACTTGTCGACTATTGTCCATATTCCCATATTCCCATGGACAGGCTTGGGTAATCCAAAGATAAATTCCATGGATATACTTTCCTATGGTGAATTAGGGATTGGCAATGGCTGGAGTAATCCAAGTTGCTTCCCTCTATCATACTTGGTCCTTTGGCATACCACACAGTTTGAAACATACTCTTGTATGTCCACTTTCATGGTAGGCCAATAAAAGTACGTCTCTACTCCTCGAAGAGTAGGTTGAATGCCTCTATGCCCCTCATAGGGAGGAGCATGGGATTCATACATGACTTTCTCACGAAGAGAGTGGGTAACACATAGCCTATTGCCATGGAGAAGATAACCATCGTGCAAGGTGAATGGTTCCTCTTGCTTTCCCAATGCAAGGGTTGACATTATGTCTTTAAAGTCAGGGTCAGTAGCATACTCATCTATCATAGAAGATAGATCATTGTGAGTTGCTATTGACACAGCATTAACTTTTGGTCATCGTGAAAGTGCATTAGCCACTTTATTGTGCTTACCAGCAACGTGAGCAATGTGGAAATTAAATTGCGAAAGAAAATTTACCCATCTCATTTGTTTGTCGGAAAGCTTTGTTTGCGTCATGAAGTACTTGAGACTTTGATGGCCTATTCGTAAAATGAATGGAGTCCCCAATAGATAGTGCTTCCATGTGTCTAGGGCACGTAGAACAGCTAACAGCTCTTTCTCATAAATGCCTAAGAACCGTTCATCCGTGTTGAACCTTTGGCTCTCATATGCTATGGGATGCCCTTCTTGAAGCAAGACTGCTCCAAGGCAATCACCACAAGCATCACATTGGACCTCAAATGGCTTTGAGAGATCCGGAAGCATAAGGATTGGTTAAGAGGTAAGCTTCTCTTTGAGCTTGTTAAAAGCACTTTTCTCCTTAGCAGTCCATGAATACTTAACATTTTTCTTTGTTAAGTCATGTAATGGTCCTGCTATTTGAGAGAATTTTTCTATGAAGCGTCTATAGTATGCACACATACCAATAAAGCTTCTTAGCTCATGTAGATTCCTTGGATTAGGCCATGATTTTATTACCTCCAACTTTGATAGATCCATACGGATGCCATCTCGGGAGATAATATGACCTAAGTATTGAATCTTTTGAAGGAAAAATTCGCTTTTCTTTTGATTGAGAAAAAGCTTATTCTCCCTTAATGCTTGAAAAATCACTTGGAGATGTTGCTTGTGTTCCTCCAAGGAAATGGAGTAGATGATGATATCATCAAAGAACACTCCAGTGAATTTGCGGTAGGGTCTAAAAATTTTCTCCATTAATTGATTGAATGTAGCTAGTGCATTAGTCAAGCCAAAAGGCATGACTAGGTATTCATAAAGGCCAAAGGTTGTACGAAACGTGGTCTTTAGGATATATTCATTCACTATCCTTATTTGATGGTAGCCACTTTTAAGGTCAATCCTACTGAAGTAGGTAGAGCCTTGTAGCTTTATCAAACATATCTTCTACCCGAGGTACAGGAAATCTGTTTTTGTACTGATATGGTTTAGTGCGCGATAGTCCACACACATGCGATATGTACCATCTTTCTTTTGAACTAAAAGGACTGGAGAACAAAAGGGAGAGGAGCTAGGCCTCACCATCCCTTTGTCTACCAATTCTTGTTCTTGCCTCATGATCTCCTCTTATTGAGCTTGTGAAACTCGATAAGGAGGTTTGTTAGGCGGTGAGCTTCTTGATAGAAGCTCAATTCGATGGTCATCATCCCCTCGTTTTGGATGTAAGTCCATAGGGATACCATCGATGAACACATATTGGAATCCTTTTAGAAAATTAGTCAAGTCTAACTCTTCTTGATTCCTACCATTCACCTTTGATGAAACATTAGGCCCTTTTAGGGACTCTTTGACAAAAATCATGTACGCAAAAACTGAGCTCTTCATTGATTTATCAAGGGCAAGAGGATTTATAAGTGGTATAGTACGTCCAGACTCATTAGCATCTATATACATATTCTTTCCCCTATAGGTGAAGTAGATTCTCCTTTCAGGGAACTTCATGTTGGTAGCCATCATGCGGTTGAACCATGGTACCCCTAGGATAGCATCCTCATGTTGGAGAGGAGAGATAAATAAGTCTTCTTTGTCGACATGTCTTTGGACATGAAGCCTCAACTTCCCAAACAAAAAGTAATCGAGGCTTGTTGTCCCTTGAAAGCGGCATCAGTAGTTACAACATCTCCCATCTCAAAAGCTTGAATGCCCAACTTGGTGGCCAACTCCATTGATATGAATTTGTGAGTAGAACCAGGGTCAAACAAGATGAAGGCATCATCCTCCCTTACCTTTCCCCAAGCATAGGAGAGAGGTGATCCTTTGCAATGAGCATCCTCTTTTGGAGCTTCGATAGTGGAAGCTCTAGGAGTCTCATTGCGAGCATTTCTTTTGGGGCAAGAACGATAACCATGTCCTTGCTCCCCACACTTAAAACATTTGTGATCCTTGCAAAAAGTTCCAAGCTCTTCAGGAGAGAGTTTATTTTTACCTTTGTAAACTCCTTTCTCCTTGGACCGACTGTTGTTGTTGGTTTTGGAATGGCCTTGGGAAGAATTTTGGGCATTTATTTTTCCCTTTGCATCACTTTTGTCTTTACTTTCGATGGGCTTGACATTCCGTCTAACACCTTGTTGGAAATTGATGTGTGAGCAACCATGGTATGGTGGATTACTTTGCTGATAGAACTAGGTCGTTGAGAATTGATATACTCGGCCATCTCTTCCGGTAATCCCGCACATAATTGTTGCTTTTACTCAGCAAAGTCTATCTTTTGAAAGACAGTAGCCTTGAGATATAAATTTCAAAACTTGTCCACATATTTGTGGATAGACTGATGAGAGAGAAGCCTCAAACTCCGCCATTCAGTGAGTACTTTGTCCTTTGCATCGCTTGCAAGGAATTGCTTCATGATGGAAACTCGTAGAGTTTTCCATGTCTTTGGGGCTTCGCCGTTGCCACAAAGGCTAGCCCAACATTGACGAGCCAATTTTTGGAAGTCAATAGCTACATGGCATAGCTTGGAGGACTCTGTGAAGCCCTCATCTCCAAAGGCCGCATCAAATTGTTGGATGAAGGCCAATACTTTGTCGGTAGCACCAAAGGTGCCATCATAGGTGATAAAAGAGATACTCTTTCCTCCCTCTTTGAACTTGTTTAGCTTTTGTGACCTTCTCCATGCAGGGTAAGATTTGCGATGTCCTCCCCTCTTGTATTCTCTATGAGAATAGCCATAGCTTCCATCGGTAGAGGAGGAAGGTGAAGAAGAAGGAGAAGAGGGTGACCTCTTTCTTGCCACTTTCTTCCTTGGTTTTTTCTCTTCCCTTTTGGAGTGACAAGGAGAAGGAATATGGTTAACCATTTTCTCTTGGGAGGAGTTGGCGATCGTTTAGTCCGCCTTCTTCGTGGAGCCCATCTTCGGAGGAATTTAGGGATTCATTACTTTCTTGATCTTTGGATTCCTCCTCTCATACGAGAGAGAGTCTTCTTTTGGGGTCTCATCAAGAGGCCTCCTAAGCCCTCTTTCCTCTTGGAGAGGAAAGGAAATCCCATAACCACGAAGTTGTTGAGTAACTTCGGCTTGCAAAACGGGGTTGCCCATAGCTTGTTGCAACCTAGTGACAAGATAATTAACAAACATGGGGGCATCATCATTAGCACCTTCATGTGCAAAATTAAAGTTATTAAAGTTCATTCTACTCTCTTGGTTATTGTCAGCCATGTTAATTACAATTATGTGTTTACTTAGTGTATACTTTGGCAATTCAAAACCTTAGTTGCTACTCCTCTTAGCCTTTGAAAATAGGCACTTAAGTATCAACACCCACGTCTCGTATTGGTTGAGTAGTGGAGTGAGTCTAACATAGCGAAGTTGCTGAGGGATAGCTCCTTTCGACTTCTTATGGCTCAATAATGGTAAAGCCGTAGGCAAGTCTAAAAAGACTCCATTATTAAGGCTCTCGAGGTGTGCACCATCCCACGTAGTGGGCCCATCAAAACCGATAATAGATCCCAGTCCCACTTACCCTAATATAATCAACAAAAACAACCATTAATAGGCTACTTAAGGACCTCTCTTCTTAAGCAAGAAAAGAGAAACCAAATGCTTTGATACCAATGTAATGAAAATGGCCTATGAACTTTGAGAGTAGCGGAATTAGGAAATTAGGTGAAACATTTTTGTGAGATTACTTTCTGAGCATAGCGGGTGAACTTAATTGATGGTAGCAACATAAGCATGGTACTTAGTTAACTTAACATGAACATTACTTTTGCAAGAGAGAGAGTTTAGAGAACATGACAATAGTTGAGGACCGGATTCATACGGAGCCGGTCTCCCCTCCAATAGGCATTTGTATTATAGTTTCTCCCATCAAGAGAGACTTGGTGAAGGTGCCGCGAGAAGCGTGTGTGAGTGCAAGTGCAAGAGCAGAGAGAGAGAGAGAGAGAGAGAGAGAGAGAGAGACCTACTTTGGGTGGAGCACACAGCAATGTTATCCTGTTGTTGCAGCTCCTTATTCTATTGTATTAAAGAATAAGTGTATACATGGGTTAAGTTATGGGTTAGTAGTAAGTGGGATGTCCGGCCAATTGGCCTAAATCCCAACACTCCCACTTGAAGGCCAACGCAGCCCAAGTGACTTGGTATGTACAACCGTGAAGCAATATAGTGGCTTCAACCTATACCCATCAACTCACTGCGATGTGTAAACCGCTCCAAAGCTAAGCCTTTCGTCAAAGCATCTGCTAGGTTGTTGTCAGTATTTACCTTGACCAAATCAATGAGCTTTTTGGCCAAGAAATCTCTCATGCAATGATACCTGACTTCAATGTGTTTCGATTTGGAATGAAACACGAGATTCCTTGCCAATGCAAGAGCACTCTGACTATCACAATATATCACTGGAGTCTCATCAATGCCAAGATTTTTGACCAAGCGAGATAACCATACAACCTCTTTACTTGCATCCGACAATGCAACGTACTCTGCTTCCGTAGTGGAAGACGACGTACAATCTTGAAGATATGACCTCCAAGATATTGCTGCTCCAGCAAATATGAAGACATAGCCAGATGTCGATCTCCTATTGTCGACACAACCCGCATAGTCTGCATCCGCATAACCCACGATGGATGCATCACAGTTCCCGAAGCGTAAACACTTGCGAAAAGTACCTTTGAGGTACCTAAGAATGTGCTTCACTGCTTCCCAATGCTTGCTACCAGGATTTTCCATATATCGGCTCACCACTCCCACTGCAAAAGCAATGTCTGGCCTTGTGGCTACCATAGCATACATGAGACTGTCCACTACCGAAGAATATGGTACCTTAGCCATTTCAGCTTGCTCAACATCAGATTTGGGTGCATCTTCCTTGCTGAGTTTCAAGAATGCCTGCATTGGGGTACTCAATGCTTTCCCCCCTTGCATATTGAAACGTTACAACACTTTCTCAATGTATGTTTCCTGAGATAACTCAAGAATACGACGTTTGCGATCTCTTTTGATTCGCATGCCAAGAAAGTGTGTAGCATCCCCCAAATCTTTCATTGCAAAATTATTGCTAAGTGTTTTCTTCAAGTTGGCAATTTTCGCAATGGATTTCCCAGCTATAAGCATGTCATCAACGTACAAAACTAGAATGATCATCGAGCCATCATCTAGATTTCTTGTGTACAAGCAGTGATCCTCTTCGCTCCTTTTATATCCTTGAGACCTCATACATGCATCAAATTTATGATACCACTACCGGGAACCCTTCTTTAAGCCATAAAGTGCCTTTTTGAGCTTACATACTAGCTGCTCACGAGATGCGTTCTCCTGAACAAACCCTTCAGGCTGTTGCATGTAAACATCCTCATCGAGATCCCTGTGAAGAAATGTTGTCTTCACATCCATTTGGACAAGTTCCATGTCCTCAATCGCTACAAGACCAAGTACTGTTCTAAGTGTTGTCATCTTGACCATAGGCGAGAAGATTCCATCAAAATCGACTCCCTTTTGCTGTTTGAACCCTTTGGCTACAAGTCTAGCCTTGTACTTTGGATTTGGATCACCTGAGGTAAATTTCTTCTTGTAAACCCATTTGCAAGGTAAAGCTTTCGCATCCTTTGGCAGTTCTACCAAGTCCCAAGTGTCATTAGCCAGAATCGAGTTATACTCAAATTCCATAGCCTGCTCCCACTTCACCACATCATCCGTCATCATGGCTTCTTGGTAGTAGCTTGGCTCACCGCAATCAGTCAACATGATGTAATCAAGACCTGGCTCGAAACGCGCAGGTGGACGAGAGACTCTAGTAGACCGTCTCACTCTTTGACCATTGCTATCCGCTCCCTCTGGAGCATTGCTAGTGGAAGGTACATCACTAGCCCGCTGAGTTGATTTCATTGTCTTTGAGGCAACATCCTCAAAAGTGACTCTCCGAATCTCTATTTCCTTGATAGGTTGTTTATGCATCTTCAACTCATTGAAGATCACATCTGAACTACGGATGACTCGACAAGATTCCGGGTGCCAGAGACGATATCCCATCTCTCCATCTGCACTGTATCCAATGAAAATACATTTGTGTGACTTTGGCTCTAGCTTCTGTCGAATTTGTTTAGGCACATGAGCATAAGCTTCACAACCAAAACACGTAGATGGTTATAGTGGGGCTTACGTTTAGACCATAACTCTTCTAGAATCTCATAATTTAATGGCGTACTAGGCGAACGATTTATAATGTGCACTGCAGTCAAGACGGCTTCTGTCCAAAAGCCTTGTGTGAGATTTGCCCTAGAAAGCATGGCTGTGACTCTTTTCCCCCTTTTAGCACATAAATTGTCAAATTCCTTTGGAGACATACTCTCCACCGTTGTCAGTTCGCAACCTCTTGAGTTTCTTGCCATATTAATTCTCAACGAGTGCTAAAAAAATTTGGAACACAGGAAGAACGTGATCCTTATGTTTCAAAGGAGATGCCCACACCTTCCGAGTAGAGTCATCTATGAATGTCGCAAAATAGTTGCCCCCCCCTAAGATTTGGTTGACATAGGACCACAAACATCACTATGCACTAAATCTGGAGGTTCAGCTCGCTTTTGACCCAATGGTAAGTGCACGGACCTAGTTTGTTTTTCGTAGATACAATTCTCACAAACAGGAAAGTCAACATAAGACAAGGCAGGTAAGTAGCCAAAACGAGTAAGAGTTCTCATTCCTTTTTGGCTAATATGACCTAGCCGGCAATGCCACAACTCAGTAGACAACAGCTCGCCTATAGATATGTAATCATGACCAACATCTGACACATGCATGGAATACAAGGTACCATGCTTATGACCTCTAAGTACAATAAGATCACCTTTGCGTACTATCCACGAACCATTGCCAAATATGGTGTTGTAGCCCAAATCATCAAACTGATCAACAGAATTCAAGCTTTTAGTCAACTTGGGCACATGTTTGACATTACATAAAGTAAAGTGCGTGCCATTCCTTAGATGCAGTTTGACATTTCCAACACCCTCAATGTCTAGTTCATAAGCATCACCGAGTCTCACTTTGCCACAAGAGTGAGAATAAGTAGAGAATCACTCTCTATGTGGTGTCACATGGAAACTCGCACCAGAACCTACTATCCAATTCTGTGCATACTACGCATCTTCTGTAACAAGATCCTCGACAGGTAGATTTGCTGTGAAGACCAATACGTCAGAGGTAAGTGGCATAACAACCGCTGGAAGAGTCTCTATTATAGGAGAATTTGAAGACTCTAACACATTGATCTCCTCTAACTTTGCTTTGCCCTTGTTTGAATCATCAGACGTAGAAGTTTCACCGGATTGTTTATCTTTCTTGCTTTGCTGCCATTTTCTACAATCCTTCTTGCATGTCCTTTTTTATGGCAGTGATAGCACTCGACATTACGCATAGAACCCCGAGACTTACTGTGTGAGCCCCCACGTTCCTTGCTTTTGGCACGACTTTGAGTGCGACCTCTCTGTCTATCACTAGCAACATACGCATCACCATCCTTCTTGCCTTCGAGAGATTTCCTGCGAATCTCCTTGGTAAATAGACTCCCAAGGACGTCATTGTACACTAGACCGGTACTAGGTGCTGAGTTGCTAATCGCAGTACAAAACATATCCCAAGACGAGGGTAAACTGCATAGCAAGAAGATACATTTGATTTCTTCATCAAAGACCAAACCCTGAGTGGTCAACTGAGTGAAAATGATATCGAACTCATTAATGTGAGTAGAAATAGTGCCCTCTTCATTCATACAAAGGTCAAACAACTTCTTCATCAAGAAAACCTTATTAGTGGCACTTTTGTTCTCATAACTGGAACACAACTTATCCCATACATCTCTAGCAGTCCTTTCTCCAACTATAGTAAAGTACACAAATTCCGCCAAATGCAAACGGAGGGTAGATTTAGCCTTAGCATCAAGTTTCTCCCACTCAACATCTATATACTCGCCCTTTGGGCGCTCCATGATAGGATCCAGCTGGCCTTTTGTATAAGAACATCTTGAATATGCTCTTTCTAGATAGAAAAATTCGTCCCATCTGATTTCTGGATATTGTAAATATCCTTTTCACCACTCGATGACATGGGTGCAAGCTAAAGATAATATGGCGATAAACACTGGTAATTCTAGGAAAAATTCGGCAGAGTTTTCCCAGAATAACTGGCAGAATCTAAATCTAAAACTGTCACAAGAGATTAGTAACGCATCAAAAGTAATGCTCTCAGAGCTTAAGATAGGCGCATCAACCACTAACTATGCATAAAAAGTCAAAAGCTGACCCAAGACTATCAACACGGCATCAAATGCACCTAGCCCTCTCTATACATGTCTTATGTGGCGAGGCCATGAAAAAAGGGGTAGTCTAGCAACCTGTATCACCGAAAGGATCTCAACATTCGAGAATCCCCCAGCTCAAGAAAACCTCATGCTATCGACCCTCACAAAAGGTTATGCAGACAAGAAACTAGCCCAATCTCAAAAAGGGCCTCCGAACCGAGTCTCAGAAACGGTTGGGACTACCAGAAACAAGCCAAATCGGCTCCACAAAAGGTACATATGGCAGTTTCCGCAACTCAATGTACATCCACTGTCAACAATACTGCAAGGTACAGTATACGCGCTCAAACAGGCGCCAAACAAAAGCATTAAACAAATACCTATAGGGAGTAAAACCACTCTCAAAAGAGCTCAAGCACTATCAAAAGTGCCAAAACAATGCATATGCGCATCAAGTATTCCCACTGAAATCTATATTGATGTTAAACATTGTAACCTGTAAGAAACCTGGATGTCCTGTATGTATGCAAGAACCTGTGAGGAGATGGATGCCTGAAAAACCCAAGACAATGTCGATGCCAAAAAGTGCTCCTAATCAACCCATAAACACCATGTCAATAACACATAATAGCCATAAAATGGCAATATACCATCCCAAAATAGTCTCTCAACAAACTGTACCTGTGTCCTGTACCTGTACCTGTAGCAAAAGTGGAGTTGAAAAATACAACTCCTGAAGCGTAGCTCGGATGAAGCTTTCGACTGCACGAACAACTTTGAAAGGGGGGTACAACTGCAGGACACCTGCTGGAAACGCTCTCGGAATGTTGAATTTGTCGATGCCGAAATCGAAAACCTGTTTGCACTTTTGAAAGTCCATGCACGCGTGGACACGAAAATGGCAAGCACAAACCCTTCTGTGATACCAGTTGAAGGTGTCGCGGGAAGTGTATGCGAGTGCAAGTGTGTGTGTGTGTGTGTGTGTGTGTGTGTGTGAGAGAGAGAGAGAGAGAGAGAGAGAGAGAGAGAGAGAGAGAGAGAGAGCTACTTTGGGTGGAGCGCACAACAACATTATCTTGTTGCAGCTCCTTATTCTGTTGTATTAAATAATAAGTGTATACATGGGTTAAGTTAGTAGATGGGCTAGTAGTAAGTGGGATGTCCGGCTAGTTGGCCTGAATCCCAACACTTGGTACAATACAATCTTTGTGTTCCTTGTGACCTAGGTGATGCAATGAAGATGGAAAGCTTCATGCATCACAAGCATAACATAAAGTTTGTAGAAAGCATTAACTATCCCAAGCCTTACTCCCAAGGCCTCAAACACCTTCGAAGGTGGAGAGAGCTAGGGGGAATGAGGATAGGGAAGAGAAGAAGAAATATTTTATAGGAGAAAGAAATAATTCCTCACTTATCATCACTCTTCTTGCTAGCATACATAATAGCATAGTAATGCAGAAGGAGAAGATGGAAAGCTTAAGCATTGAAGCATGGCCCTTGGTTGGATTTGCATTTCATAGCCAAGAGTGTTGGTGTACGCCCTCACTTCTCACAAGCTTGGAGAAGGAGGTGGAGTTCCTCAACTTTCACCAAGTGAGAAATGAATCCACAAAATGAGAGTGTGTGTGTGTGTGTGGTATATATCCCCCCATCACCCCCCTTGCTTGCTTGGGGCGAGTTGTAGCTTTTACACATGTTTCAAGCTCATTGACCCCTCTCCCCCCTAGCCAATCACATGTAGCATGCATTCAAGTACATGGGTAGGACAAGTGTCCTCCTTACCCCTTAGTGAGAGAGAGAGCTTGAAAATATCTAGATATTTGTTGGATGGAACTAGAAGCTCATTGGACCCCTCTTTAACCCAACCAATAGCATTCAAGCACACCATGTGGTTAAGCATAGGGAGAGTTTGACATGTGTCCCATGTGCCCTTTGAGAAAAGGGGTGTCCTTTGGGTCAGTGGAAGGTTAAGTCACACATAGGAAGCTTCTCAAGCACCTTCCTCGTTAAGTTTGTAGGGTCTCTTTTTGACTCAAGCACCTTACCACCCCATGCATGGGAAGCTTCTCAAGCATCTTCCTCATTAAGTTTGTAGGGTCTCTTTTTGACTCAAGGACCTTACCCCCCCATGCATGAGAAGCTTCTCAAGCACCTTCCTCATTAAGTATGACAAGCACCTCAAGTACCTTAGTCATCAAGCATGACAAGCACCTCAAGCACCTTAGCCATCAAGCATGCACCTTAGTCATCAAGCACGACAAGCACCTTAGTCATCAAGCATGACAAGCACCTCAAGCTTAGGTTGGGTTCCCACCTCAAGCTTAGCCCTAGCTTGCCTAAGGTCAAAGGACTTTTACACTAACCATTGGAGGTCTTTAATGAAGCTAACCCTAAGGTCTTTTAAGCTCCATTAGTTAACCTTGCTCTTTGATAGACCATCTCTCATTTGGACCCCTTTACCATTGGCCCCGTCTTGAGATAGATCCGTAAGCACATGCTATATTCTAACCCTTGTTCCAGTTTATTATCCCACATTAAATGATCAGTTTAATATAAGAAAATAATTTGGGTTGGTTAGATATTAGATTTATGACAAAATTGTAAGGTCCACTTTTTGAAGATTGTGCATTCCCACAGGTGAGCAAGTAGATGGGTGGGGTCACATTGACTAGCAAATGAGGACAAAACAAAACTTTTGATAGTAGGTAAAAGGGTATGCTTGACTTGCTCTAACATGTCATCCCCAATCTAGAAGGTCTTGTTAAATGTAGAGGGTGGGGTAAGTTCTTAACCTTGGTTTAAAGTTGGGTTGGAGTAAGGGGATACCATAATGGATCCACGTAACATAGTGCACAATGCAAAAGTCTGAGTAGAAAAACTCATACAGCGACTAAACCACTTGACCAAATCACACCAAATTTGAACCATAGCATTCCCATAGTGTACCCTCCATGATAGAGGTGTACCCATAGTGTACCCTCCATGATGCAAGTGCTTCCAAAATGTGCACCGTATTTAATGCGATTGTGGAGGCCTATGAGACTCCATTTTTGAACTTTGAAGGCACTCTATAAGCGCTTCTATCGGGTCTATGTGAAGGCGCTCTAAAGTGGGGTGTCCAAGGGGTTGTGGCCCCTTGACACTAAATAACACCTATATTTAATGCGGGGGAGTAATGGGATCGACGGTCGGAATCTCGAGGCGCACTAAACCTGGCCAACAAGAAAAACGAGGCGTGCCGTTCAAATAACGAGGCTCCATAAACTTGACCAACGAACAAAACGAGGTGCATCGCTGAGATTTGAATCTGTGACCTCACAGTCCATGTTTAGGGTCACATAGGCTAACTACCTCACCCGTGCACACATTATGTATTGACAATCACTTTTACGACGTTACATTGTAAGTTGGCATGCATTGCCTAAGTTGATTTAGTTTTTGATTTGACACCTACGGTTGCGATCTCCTCGGCCTTCGTGCGTGAACTTCCCCGCCCTTGATCCCATTACCACCACCACCACCCCCACCCCAGGTGTTAGAGGGCTCCCCCATAAATTCTCTAAAGGTGCTATTAATGGGCCCTTGAAAAGAATAATCCGTGCCTCATAGGCCTTCACAAAAGTGAAGGGCTCTTCATCTAAAATGTCTCTCCCAAAATGTAAGGGGTCCTTCAACCACCCCCTACACTTGAGAAACTCCTTCATAATTTGGTATAGAAGGTCAACAAGTCAAAGTTTCCTCCCAATTTCAGAGTCCAAACTATTGAAACTTGTTGGTGAAGGGCTTATGGACACATAAAAGAATTTTTATAGGGCCCTTTTCTTAAAAGTTTGGTTTATGGGGGAGCCCTTTTACTTAGTGGTGAGGGTTGTGGCCGAGTGCGGCCGCCCGAGTTCTCGTGGCTAGATTGACTCTCAGGGTTTCGTGAGACCATCCAGCAAGCGCAGGTGTCTATCTTGCACTGACCGCAGTTTTTCGAGCCTGAGTCTGGACATGCGCTGCGCCACTAGGCTACTTTCACTTTTACACGAATCATCTGCTGCCGCGTGGAGCTGGTAAGTCGTGAACAGTGGAATCTGGATGATTCTATGGGCACGGACATTTGTGAATGCGGGTTTACCGTGTGATTCGAGGATGCAACTGCTGCGTGGAATGAAGCTGGCACACGCCGCGGCTGTATGTCAGGTCGCGAGAGCTCCGCGTTCACAAGCTCACTCTATCTTTTGCTCAGCTTCAGTCGTCCCCAACTCCTCTCACACCTCTTTCGCCCCCCTGTTGGCCCACCCCTTCAAGTCGTTCGTAAGTTGCTGGGAGAGAGAGAGAGAGAGAGAGAGAGAGAGAGAGAGAGAGGTGTGTATACCTATCCTGTGAGCTGCTTAGAAGGGAACCTTAGTGTTTCATTCTTCTAGGCTCACTTAAGGAATCATTTTGACAACCCTCAATCATGATATGCATGGGTTCACTAAGAATCACTTGTGGCCGTGCAAAATCGTAGTAATGAGCTTAATCAGAGCCTGAATAGAACTCCTTATAAAACTATGAAAGGAATATAGTGCCACTTAAGTGTCAAAACAACCCCTGATATTTTAATTTGAACGTTTAACCTGCTTGCATAAGCATTAATAAGCCAACCCAAAGTCCTGCCATTAGAGAACAACTTAAAGTAATCTTTGGCATCATGTAGACTAAGCTTCGATTAGCTATTGGACTTGGCACATATACACTAGCTTTGTGTGCCACCTTGAGACAACCCGTACTGAAATCAGCAAGTCACATAACAAGGCAGTAAAACAAAACAATAATCCCATGAACAAATCCAAAACAGCAAGCTAAATGAAAGAAATACAAGAGACAAGCTAAATAGTTCCCCACTTGGATGTACTAGCCCCAAAACTAGATGCCCCTTGTGATACTTCTTTTAATTATCGATAACTTGTGTTGGTATACTTGCCGATGTGAGCCCACTTATATGTTAAAGTTATGCATTTCAAGTGAATGCCCAATGTGATGGACTATTTATTTAATTTGCCATTTTTAGGTATTTATTTCACTTAATTGATATGAGACTGGGTAGCATAATTCATGTCAGGGGTATATAAGAACCCAAGAGGAGGATATAAGGATACTATGCCTCCATTGTATGAATCTAATTCATTGCCTTGTTGGTTGGCTCTCGCAATCTCTCTCTCTCTCTCTCTCTCTCTCTCTCTCTCTCTCTCTCTCTCTCTCTGCTTCCACATCATCAACTTTGACAAGGCATCAAAGCTGATCCGCTCATGTCACCCACAACAATCCACGTTGCACTTTTTGAAGAAAAAGTGACTATCCCGTCGATGGAACCATATAACCAGTATGTACACAGTAGAGGGCGGTACTAGTTGCACTTTTTGAAGAAAAAGTGACTATCCCGTCGATGGAACCATATAACCGGCATGTACAAGTAGAGGGAGGCACTAGTTGAATTACTTGTTAATTTTCACACAGAGGATTGAGAAGAAGAGAGAACACAGATGCGTCCCCAGCAGCTAGAATGTCATTGTGCACACAAAGATGGGCACCCTGTAGGCCCCAAAGAATGCCACCCCTTTCAGTATTCCTTTATTCAATTGAAAAAAAAACGATTTAGACACTTAGACCAAACTCCCATCAAGCTGTCCAAACTTGTCAAGGGCTGAAATTGCAGGTTTTTGACCCAATTCCGACAGCATAACGGTGCTAAAGTCTTTGTAGGTCAAAAGTACAAGTCTAGGACGAATTTCCTTGCAATCTAGAAGCTTTTTGGTGAGCTGTAAGAAAATTTCAGCCCGCTATAATTTCCTGTTTTGGTCACTGACATGTGGTCAAACTCCTGTATAACCACCCTAAGGCTTTCCCGAAGCTTCCCAGGTGTTATCTTGTAGTTTAGATGCGAAACCCTAAACTTGCAAATTAATGATCGTTTTGAGCGGAGCAAGCGTGTCTTAGGAGCTCCTGCATGCAATGGGACACTTCCCCTTTGATTTGGACGAGTTTTCACGCGAAAAAACACTCTTGTTTCGCAATCTGTCGGATGGAGTTGTGCGTACCTGTGGAGGATTTTAGCAATTAGCTAATTTGGTTTTTGTTCAAAAGGCTCTTGCCTAGGCAAACACACATAAAACCCACAAGTCTGTTTAGTCATCCAAGGAGCCTAACTGGTGGGGCATTACCATACGTGTAAGGGGGAGAAATGCACGAGAGCGGAATCATCGCACTACATGAGACTAGGGAGAAGGCAAGATTTCCATTAAAGCTGTGAACTTGAAAATCCACTCATAAAACTGAAAAATGTAGCCCCTTCTCTCTTTTGGGCGTCCCGAAGCCAGGAATGACCTAGAGTGTGTGTTGACCAGCAGGTAGCTCTCTTATTGACATGTGTCTATTATGCCCCTTATGGTTCAAATTCCTAACCTCTCCCAACTTATAAAGTTGTCTGTGACTTGTCGTGTGGTCCAAATACCATTTGGGTGCACACATGCTTCGATACTCATCAGAATTCAGTGTTGTGATGTGTATCTATACCCCCGCTTTGACTCAGGCGAGAGACCAATTTTGGCAACAGATAGTTGATGTATTGCCTAATGTGGATTTTTGGATTGTTGGGGTGATTTTAACAATGTAGAGACCTCTAAAGATTGGCATGTAGTTCTGCTACCTTCTTTGCCATTTATTGTGGCATGTGAAGAGATGCTTGGGACAAATTCATTTTTGGAGTTTTGTGATACAGATGTCTAGCACGTCCTATCCTTGACTCGCACTCCACAGTCATTGCAATATTAATGGGGTTTCAGGAGACAGTTAGGTTTTAGGAGACAATTAAGTTGCTTGCTAGAGCGATTATAGATTATAAATTGGCTCTTGGGCAGTATCTTATGGTGGGATAGTTACCGTTTGGCCTGCTACAGTGCTCTTTGAACATGCACTAGTTTTTTGCATTTGAGATTTTTGACTTTCTCTATGCCTAGACAAGGATTACACATCCGTGGCTTGGTGTTATAGGATGCTCCCTTGTCTCAAACGATTCATGATGTTTGGTTGCTTACTAGCTATGTAGATCCAATGACCCATTCGGCTACATGCATTACTACACCCTCTCAAGCTTGTAGACAAATGACTAGAGAGGGGTGACGATCACTGTTTCTCAAGGAACCAGATTTATAGGATCGTATGGGATGCATATGCAGATAGCTTCATTAGGGCCAATTTAGATGAAAAAAGGTTGTGTAAGGATCTAAAAAGGGACAACCTAAAAAGACCATGAAGATCTTACCAAAACTATTCAACATGGGTACTCATTAGATAGAGCTTATCAAGCGCCAACCATGGACCATTTGAACACTAAATTTGGAGTTCATATGCAAAAGTTATGGCTAAAATAGTGCAAAATATTCTAAAAGCAAGTGAAGGAGATCTTGACACGTGTACAAAAGTGCCATACCTTTGGAAATGTGGCTCCTCCTTGACCCTTAGATCAAGAGTAAAGAAACCTAAACAGCCATTATTTCATCCAAATTGGCCCTAATGGAGGAGTTTCTAGGAGATTAGTTTCTGGGTGAGCGCAAGTTTGACTGCAGAGAGACTCTTAGTCACATTCAGACTAAGAAATGCGAATTGTCCTATCATGCTTCGATATCGACATGGATATCCAAGGCAAATAGTATGAATAAAGATTTCTTTACATTTTTCAGGGAGCGTTCCAAGGGGCCTTCTATTAGGGCCTTGCATGATTCTGTACACAGGTTGCACCCAACTTCAAATTATTATGAGCATTTATTCACTGCAGATTAGTTGATTGATGATGTTATGCATGTGAGAGAGGAGGTTTGGTCTCATGTTCGGCTAGTGGTTACGGAGGCTATGCGTCATAATTTTTTGGCATCTTGTCCTAGAAAGGATGGGTTGACTTGGCAGTTTTTCTTGTAGCTTTGGGATGTACTTAGTCTAGTTATGCTCTCTAGCCTACATCACATTTTTAACAGAGAAGATGTCATAAACTGCTGACGTGTCAAGCCACTAAAGAACCGAGCCGACTTGCAGATCCCGTCCGAGGGGCCTAAACCCTAGCAGAAGCTATAGAAGATGCAGAAGCAGCAGAAGAAGTTTCACCAATACACATACACCCACACAGAATTGCTTAAAGATTGATGATGTGGTAGAGTTGTACGGAATCCCGCATTTTACGTTGACATGCTGACGTGACAACTGTACGGACGCTCGGATTTCGAGCTGATAGGTGCTGACGTGGCAGTGTACGGATTTTCGCGTTTTGCCTTGACATGTGCTGGTGTGGCAGTGTACGGAATTCCCTGTTATGCTGTTAGGTGCAGTGGAATGAATGTTTGCGCTTTGCTCAAGATGAGTGCTTCGAACTGTGCTCAAGGTTCCTTTTGTTCTTATGGAAGGTAGAGCCTTCCGTTCTTAATGAGAGAATGCTATGATTACAAACAAAATGAATGGACACTATGCGTGCAAGTGTATGAGATTGAGAGATAGAGAGATAGAGAGATAGAGAGAGAAGAGAAATACGACACCAGAAACGTTGTAAAACCCTCCTCCGAAGGCCCCACTCTCGTCGGCGAGAGTGGTCTACTTATGATTGCGCAAACTGCTACAAACTGTATGCATGTGACTGATGCAAGTCTAGGTTGTCAATGATGACGACGGGGATGATGACAACGACATAAGGGCTGAAATCTGCAATGTTGTATCTGCTGTCTAAAAACGCTATGGGCTGAAATCTGCGACTATGTCCAAAAACACTGATTCTGGGACTGTTTCTCTAGGTCTTTGACGCTGAAAATCTACAGGTTTTAGGGCTGAAAACTGAGGTTTCTTAAGGCTGAAAACTGATGGTCTTTCCGGGCTGAATCTGCTACTTTCTTAGGGCTGAATATGCAGGTTATTCATGGCTGAAAAACTCTGCATGCTGAGGATTGTACCTTCTGAAATGGCTAGGTTGATGTGTTTCCAAAAACTCTAGGAAAGGTCTTCAAAAACGCTAGCTGATGGGGGGTTCCTGTGGCGATGGTTGTTGATAGCAAAAACGCCAGGCTTGGGATTGCTTGCGGTGAGGATCTGCTGATGCAAAAACGCTAGTTGATGAAAAACGCCAATGGGGGAAAAGTTCTTCTTGCTTGGAGGGGGAAACCGCCAAGGGGTCTTGTTGAGAAGTTGCCTGCTGAGCTTGGCTCCTGTTGCCTCTTCTGCCATTTAGTGCTAGTTTAGGTTTGCTTATATACAAACTTACTCAATTTGCCCTACCTACTTTTCAACAAAAGTCACTTAAAAATAATAAGTGAAAAATGTCAAAAATAGGTAAAATAGGCTAAATGCACTGGAAAATTCCCCTGAAGGATTCTGATGGGAATGCTTATGATCATGCTGTGTGCAACCAGAGGATATGCATCTACACTAAGTGACTGGGCATGCACGGTCTACGAATAGACTCACAAAAGTGCCATATCACTTCTAAATCTAGACTGACTGGACTGACCGAACCCTTGTCGTGCTGTAGTTTTTCCACGGACACATAGGGTTGGATGTGTCACGTGACATATGCGGCAATAGCTTTTTGGCAAGATGCTTTTTGGACCATATGTTTTTGAGTTTGAAAATTTTCATGTAACTGCTTTTCATGGGCCAAGGGCCTTTAAATATGTGCAGAGTGCTCATTCTTTGACATGCTTCAGTACGAAGGTGTAGAGGGTGGAGTATTGGCAATGTAATGAGTTTAAGCAATATAAAGAAATAACGAAAGGGGCGCCAAAGTTTGGGGCCAGTGCTCTCTTGGGGTGGAATTCCGCCACTCCCCGTCTCGTGTCGTCTATCTCTTTCAGCTCAGTTGTTATTTGAAATGCTTAAAGTTGTTCAGTTTGTTCCTTTCTGTCGGCATGTGGTGCCTGTCCTCGTGACAGTGGTATCAGAGCTTCAGGCGTGTGCTTTTTTGAAAGCATACTGATCCTACCAAAGAGCAGGCTGAGCAAGATGGCGCTTCCAAGTTCTCCAAGATATTTTATTAAAGAATCTTCGTGTCCTGACCCCGGACTTATTAGCCACTCCCACCCTTCATCACGCATTGGGCGCGCTCCAGTCTTCATCTCTCTGTCTTACATGGCATAAGCCATAAAGATCACTTGCAAGAGACGGATCCAGGGTTTTTCAAGCTGGTGTTTTTCTCAGAGGCAATGCCATGCAATGGTGGAAGTTTATAGCTACCAAGCCGCACACTTTGAGGACTTGGCAAGCTTTCAAGAATTTTTTTGCCCGAAGTTATATGCTTCAGACATCTTTCTTTGGAGTGCAGCTTGTGGCAGAGTGGGGTATCTTGAAATGCTTGCCATAGAAACCCTAGGAGATTACAACTTGAAATTTCTCGACGTCTCTCAACAGGTGTCTATTCTCGAGTTGATAACCTTGGAGGTCCAGTGTGATTGCTATGTCTTGAGACTACCATCACTTCTACAGGACCACTATCTGTCCAAGACCTCATGGACCATGGTGCAGTCGGCTACAACCTTATGGAAGAAAATTAACCCTAATTTTGGTGCAGATTTCAGGATGGAAAGCCAGTCGTCTTTTCGAGCTCAGTTGACGTCGAGATTGCTTTTTAAGTTTGAATTTTGTCTGAGAATCTGTTTGAGAACTTGTTTATTGAATTCGAAAGCTTTCTATAGAATTGGATGACATCAGACGGACTGGTAATACAATTGGGGGGGGAGGGGAGGGGAGAGAGAGATAGAGAGAACATGGGGTGAGAGAGAGCAGGGGGAAGGGGGGACCTCACCCGAGGTTGCTAAGTTTATTAGAAAGCAGAGAAAGAAGGCATCAAAAGCTATGGCCTTGGATCTGTCCAAAATTAAGGATGATGAAGTGCTAGTCACTCAGATCGATCACAAGCTAAGAAAAGAGTAGGAGCCACTGTCAGGAGTAATACTGGATGGTGATGCTAGAGTGAACATCCTTAGAGAGCATGTCAGACAGAAGCTGGGGATTCAAGAGATGAAACCAACTCCATTTAGAATCAAAATTCAGAGAGTGGTCTAGTCTAGTGGCTTAGTCGAGAACTAACAAGTGAGAGTGGGAAGAGAGAAATTCAAAACCAACTCTTCAGTACTGGATGTACAAGGAGCTTACAATATGCTATTGGGACGACTCAAAAGTGCTGGAGCCATTCATGATACATATAGGCCAAACATTGACAATATAGGGACCCAATAGGAGAATCCAGGCAAAAACGAATAACACCAAAAGCTAGAAGAAGGCAATTCAGCTAAAGGAACTTTGTAGATAATATGGCACAAAAGAGACTGAGCGGATGCTACCGATGAATATATTTTCTATAGCAGAGATAGACTTGAATGCGGTACTGCTGGATGGGGAGAGAGAGAACCTCAGAGGTAGCAATATTTAGAGAATTTCATTGGGTCTAACCCAAGAGAAAGACGAGTGAATTTGGACGGCACATCTCCAGAAGAATTAGGTTAGACAACTGAAGACTTCAGACCAGTTGAGGGCCACATGCCAACGAGTGCAGACACATCTGGTCAAAACGATGGACAACCAAATAGAGAGGCAAAGTTAACAAGACCAGGAAATCCCTTTAATGAATATGCAGCAGGGATAAGGACGGATAGAGAAGCAGAATCTCCGGCAAAGAGAAAAGGTGGTGGACCAAATTGGTTATTTCTAGATGATCAAGAAGTTCAATAGTGGAATCTTGGTTCAGAGGAAAATATGAAAATGGTCAAGATCAACAAACATTTGAAACCAGGGGAAAAAAAAAAAAGTCAAGCAGCTGTTCTAGAAGTATAAGGATGTTTTGCTTGGGAGCATACAAACATGATAGGTGTGGATCCAGAGGTATGCCAACATAGGATACCATTAAAACCAGATGCATGACCAATAAGGCTCCAGATATACAGAATGAATCCAATTTATGCCAAGAAGGTGAAGGAAGAGATTGATAATTTGCTGAAAGTAGGATTCATCATTGAAGTAGCGAGCAATGATTGGTTCTTTCTCATAGTGGTTGTTCGAAGAAGAATGGGAAGCTATGGTATTTGTCTATCATCAAAAGCTGAATGCTCAGACCATCAAAAACCCATTTCTTCTTCCGTTTACTGATATGATACTAGATGAGATTGTTGGCCACGGGATGTACAGTTTCATGGATGGATATTGTGGCTACAATTAGTTAAGGATAACACTAGAGGACAACATCAAAACGACATTCATCACTGAATGGGGAGCATTTATGTACTTTAATTCCTTTCGGATTATGCAATGCTCCAACAACCTTGCAACGATGCATGATGAAATTTTTTAGTGAGTTCTATATAAGTTCTTGGCAATATTTGTGGATGATTTTACTGTGTTTTCAATTGAGGATATGCATTTCCTTTTCTTGGAAATGGCGTTCGAGAGATACCGAGAGAAACGGATGTGTCTGAATCCTTCCAACTCAATCTTTCTGGACAGCTTCCAAGGCATATTGTATCTAGAAATGGGATCGAGATGGTTGAAGACAAAGTCCGATGTGTTCAGCAGGCAAGAGCATCGACAAATGTGTCTGAGTTAAGCTCATTCCTCGGGTATATCAATTTTTATTGAAGATTTATTCATATGTTTGCAATGAAGGCAATGCCATTACATGAACTGACCGAGAAGGGAGTGAAGTTTGTATGGATCCTAGAACGTGAGGCGAGTTTCCAGCCTCCAAAAGAGGCCATTAGAAGGAAGCCAACTCTTTGTCAGCCTAACTGGGAAGTGATATTTTATGTCCATGTTGATGCATATGGTATGGCGATGGGGATGATTTTGGCTCAGCCTGATGGGAAGACGGACTACCGAGTATACTTCGCAAGTTGCAGATTCAGTATAGCTGAACAAAGGTACTCCACTGCTGAAAGAGAGGCACTGGGAATGGTGTATAGTGCAACCAAGTTCAAACACTATTTTTTGGGAAAGCTATTCCACTTCTATGTAGATCATCAAGCAGTTCTCTTTTTGATTAACAAGATGGTGATTCAGGCTCCGTTAATTAGATGGATGATGTTTTTACTGGAGTTTGAGTTTAAGATCTTCCATAAGCCAGGGAAACTCACTGCGGTGCTGATTTTTTATCCAGAAGTACTGAAGGAATTTTAGTTACGTCACTAAGAGATAAACTAGCAGATGCTGAATTATTCTAGAGTTTGGCAATGGATGGGCCGAATCCAGAGTGGCAGGATGTGTATGACTTTGTTTAGTTTGGGGGATTTCCAAAGGATTGGTCCCAGTCCAGCAAGAAAGCACTGATCATTAAGAGCTTGAAATTGACTACTACAGGTGGATCACTATACAAGTTAGGAATCGAAGGAGTGTTGAGAAGATGTGTGCCCATGCAAGGTAGAATGCAGGTGATAATTGAGGCTCATAGTGGGAGCTCAGGGGGTCATTTCTCCATTGTCATCACTTACAAGAAAATCTTACAAGCAGGATTATGGTGGCAGGGTATGATGGCAGATGTTAGGGCTTTTTGCAAATTTCAAAACATGTGCTATTTGCGAGTGGTCTGCTCTAGACCAACAGCAGTAGACATGACAACCTCTGACCACCATATAACCATTCGGAATTTTTATGAAGTGGTGTCTAGACTTCATGGGTCCATTCAAGAAGGTGACTCCAAGAAAGAATAAGTACATTGTGATGGCCCCATGTTATGTCAGCAAATGGGTGGAAGCAAAGGCATTGCTCAACAACACAACAAAGTCAACAACATGGTTCTTGTATGAGCATGTTGTGCAGGTATGGTTGACACTTGAGATAGTTTCATACTAGGGAACCCATTTATCGATGAAACAATCCATATCTGACTGAAAACTTCTCAATCAAGCATTGGAAATCCACACCGTACTATCCGAGATGCAATGAACAAGTCGAGAGCAGTAACAAGACCATCAAGATCATTCTGACCAAGATTGTACAGAGGGAACCTCATAACTGGGATGAGAAGCTTCATACAACATTGTGGGCTTACTACAAGATCACAATTGGGATGACTCCATTTTGAATGGCCTGGTACAAAGGCAGTCGCACCTATGGAGTTTGCTATTCCTAGCCTCAAGATGGCTATTGAACATGATATGGACTACAATTCCACACGGAAGAACTGGCTAGACGAGCTACTGAAGCTGGATGAGATCAGATAGAGGCCAATGCTGGAAGAGGAAGTGGTCCAACAGAGAAGAAAATATTGGCATGACAGTAAGCTGAAGATGAGGGAATTTTAGAAAGGGGACTTGGTCTTACTATATCGGTCAAAATGAGGCCCAAAGAAAGCTAATATGAAAATAGCATGGCGGGGACCCTATGAAATAGATTGCATATTCTCGAATGGCACAACCAGACTGAAGGATTTATTTGGACTGATGCTACTTGGGGTCTATAATGGAGCAAAGAATAAAGGTCAAGTTATACTACTCCAAATCAGATGAACCTCCAGCACTAGGACATGACAAAGAAGAGTCTGATTCTGAAGATCAACCATGTTATGATTAGACTAGAAGTAGTTGGGACATTTTGAAGGACGAGATGCACATGATGATCTGAGGATTACCAGAGTCCAAAACTAGAGAGTCCAAAACACATAGGAAAGTGCGGCAGCAATTACCTAGAGATTAAAGACCGAATCTTTTCCAGTATCCTGTCAGTCATCATTAGAAGGACAGACCAATGCATGGACGACACATTAATAACGGTGCGCATAACTTTGAGGGGCACTAAGAGTGGAGCATTTATGGCTTGAATTAGGATTACTATGAGGAGAGTCCGCGACCCCGCATCTATCCTTAAGCCTCTTGCGCACATAGAGCCTTCTCTTGCATCACCTTCACCTTCTCCAGCTGGTGCACATCTCGACACACCTTCATACTTGTGATTCGCATCACCATCTTCATCAAGTGAGTTTTTGTTCTCTACACAGTCTGTCGCAGAGCTCCGCGATGGTGAGAAGAGGGATATTGAGCTCTCAAGCAGTGGAGGCTATAATTGACGAGAAACCTCAAGAAATTGAAGAGTTACAACAAGTTGTGGTATCGGCCGAAGCCCAATATTCTATGCCTCTTCAGAACATTAGTAAGTACGTGTTTCAACAGAATGAGGTAGCACTGCTAAAGATATGGGGCATGGAGGTGGTAGTCGAAACTACCAAGATACTGCTGATGTGTCAAGCCACTGAAGAACGGAGCCAACGTGCAGATCCCGGCCGAGGGGCCTAAAGCATCAGAAGAAGCGGAAGCAATAGAAGATGTTTTACCAACTTGCAAAGTCTTGCCAAGTGGCCTGTTTCTAAAGAAGAGTTCCCACCAACTTATGGGACCCCGTCCGATGGGCCCAAGGGACCTAAAGGCATTAAAATAAAGGAGAACCACACACAAACACTCAATACCTTGCGAAATTGCTGATGACGTGGCAGCTGTACGGACACCCACGATTTGCAGTGATGACATGGCAAGCCTGTACGGACTTCCGTGTTTTATGCTAATGACATGGCATGCCGTATGGATTTCCCATGTTTTGCGCTTGTTGCTTTTTGGGACCAGATGCTTTTGAGTTTGAAAGCTTTTCATGTAACTGCTTCTCATGGCCAAGGGCCCTTAAATATGAGCCAAGGGCTCATTCTCTGGCACGCTTCAGTGTGAAGGTGCAGAAGATGGAGTACCGGCGATGTACTGAGTTCAAGCAATATAAAGAAATATCGAAAGGGGCGCCAAGGTTTGGGGCCAATGCTCTCTCGGGGTGGAACTTTGCCACTCCCCGTCTCGTGTTGTGCATCTCTTTCAGTTCAGTTGTTATTTGAAGTGCTTAAAGTTGTTCAGTGTCTTCTTTTCTATTGGCACGTGGTGCCCATCCCCATGACAGTAACAATCATCTAGTAGGTTATTGACACTTTCGACTCAGATACAGTCACAATCACCATCAATGGCAGGACCCTCCAGGTAATTGCTGCCGCACTTTCCTATGTGTTTAGATTACCCTTTGATTCGAAACCCCCGACCTTGCACATCGATGTGATTAGCGGTTTTCTAAAGGAAACCCCTCAGGTCAGGAAGAACGAAAAGATGGGGGCCAGGGCATTCCGATCTCATTGCTGGAACACAGAGCAACCTATAAACTTGCTGCTGAAGCTATCATCCTGAAGAACAACCTACTTATGTATCTGAAAAGCTATTCAGCACGCTTCTGGCCAGAACCATGAACACCAAGGTAGTGATTTATCTCAGTTCCATCCTATTCAATAGTGTTATGACCCAAACAGCAAAAGTATGAATGCAACATCTCTTCAAAGCAAGGTATGTCTGGCAATTTTTCTATTGGGCCACCGATATACCAGTGCATGTGAATGTTCAGAATGCGCTGTTGAAGATCAGTGGAGTAGAAGTACCCAAGGACCAGACTACGGGTCTGGAATCTCATGCAGACTAGACTACTCTGGTGACTACCTGAACCAAGAGAGATCTTGAACAATCAGAGGTTGGAACATATGAGCCAACAACCAAGAGTCAAAAACTGACGAAGGAGTTTTAAGATCAACTCAAGGCCGGAGCAAGCAAAATGTCCCTGCATTAACAGTCCAGAAAACCGCAAAGTCTGTATCTGAAAAAGCCCCAAGAACATCAATAGACAAAGCAATTGTGTTGCCAGGCACCCCATTAAAGACTGCCACTGAATTATCGAAGAGTTCTGATCAGGCCATCACTTCTGAACAACCCATTGTGGTAACGTCTTCTATTGTGGAAACACTAGTAGATCGGCTTCAGGTTCTTCAAAAGAACAAAATGGTGGGCACTATGGTAATGGACACCTTTGGAAAGCTACTTGTACCATATAAAGTGTCTGTGGTCACCTACTAGACTAACAGAACAGAGATAGTGAATGTTACTGATGGATGCATTGCCACAACCCCCAGGATGAAGTACTATAGCGAACGCCATAGGCTAGATGATGGAAGCTCAGACAGTCTTGTCAAACAATCTGACGTCACCCGTTTGGAGGCTGATTTCGAAAGGGAGGTTATCAGGTCAGAAGAGCAAAGGAAACAGAATCTTCCCATCAAAGCCATTTTGCTCAATGTTGAATGTAGACATGAACAGGACCAAAGGACCATCAAGGCGCTCCAACAAGAGGTGGAGCTATTAAAGAGTCAAAATTCGACTCTTAAAGCCAGATCAGAAGATTGCTGCCTTTGCTAGTCCGAAAGATGTTCATACAATCTATTCTTGATGAATATATCTATCAATCTCTGGTGCATATCTCTGACACTGATGGGAATCTAACCTTGAATTATGAAGACTTGCAAAACCTGGTGACCACCATAAAGGAAAATCTGGAAGTGATGGCTACAATATACACGAGCACATTAGCTAATCAGGCTCTGATAGAGCATCTTACTCAGGATGTGGATGAAGTAAAGATAAAGAGAGAGATGAAGATGAAGAAGATGATGAGCAAGATCAAGACAAGGGGTCTGGGGAGGGGACTTCTAATAAGAATGACGACGACCAACCTCCTCCACCTCCTCTAGCTCCAGGGTCAACACCAGAGGACAACTAGACTGGCCCAACACAAGGAAAGGAGATGGGTCCTTGCGACCAATCTGATAATTAAGGACAATATTAGAGTAATCAGACTGGAGGGGGTCAGACAGAGATGACACTAGATGAGTCTGCACTAGTGTTAGACTTACACCACTCTGCTGCTTCATAGGTCTAGGGCATACTTGTACGGCTAGTATGTCTCCGGGCTGGCCACCCATAGTCTAGGTTGCCGCCCGAGTTTGGGGCCGGCCGTCCACCTTTGTCTGGGCGCCCTCATATATTTCCATATATCATTTTTTTATTGGGTCGTGGGGGTTTTTCCTAGGCTTTTCCCTACCTCCCCTTGGGCACCTATTTATGGGGGCAGGGGGGTACCCACTTCCACACACATTACAGTTGTATTGGGTCTTCTGCTCATGGTAGTCATGGGGGGCTGATCGCCCCCTCTTCACCATATCTTGCGTTTGTGGTCTCTCTCTCTCTCTCTCTCTCTCTCTCTCTCTCTCTCTCTCTCTCTCTCTCTCTCTCACGCTTCCGCACACGTGCACTCTCACATGGTATCAGTCGCTAGCGTTGAGGGCGCACCACCCGCATCAAGGTACTCCTCCCAAGAAGAACCAGCATCAGCGTTTTTATGCAGATCTGCCAGAGTTTTGCAAACAATTAGACACACGATCGGACAACTACGTTTCCATCGCGGAGGACCCCCGACATGGTTCTAGAGTTTGTAATGACTAGGGATGATATGTTGGTGAATCTTCAAGCTCAACAACTCACTACCATGAATGTTTAGAGCTTGGGTTTGCAGTTGGAAATGCTGTTAGGCAATCGACCTTCTTACATATGTATGAAGGATATCAGATTGAAGGTACAGGCACTATCGACAAAGATGCAGATTGCAAGGCTGCTGGATCAGAAGGTGAAGATTTTGCTAGAAAACAATGTGTCTAGCAGCAGAGACCCCAAGACCCGAATGAGCCTTCGGGAATAGGAAAATATTGAAAAGTCTATTTCGTCCGATTCGTATCCGGCGTAAGATGATGATGCAAGAGAACCAAATTGTGATGAATCTCATTGAAGTAGTGCTCGACTCCCCAGTGCTTATGTATGCTTTGCCGATGAAGGACGATGAGCTTCCCTGATTTTACCCAGCTCTGTACTCAAAATACAATGAACCAGTTGATCAGCAAAGGTACATTAGGATATTAGATCAAAATCAGAGTAAATCTCTCTAGGTGACGAAACAGAACAGAAAACAACAGTATTTGAGCTGAAAGATGTGTCAATAAACTTCAAAGGTATGATGACACAGTGGAGGAGTGTCACATGCACATCTAACCCTATGTGTATGTGTACAAGCTACTTCATGACATGGGTTCAGTTCAGTTTAGTTAGCCTAGCTTAGGAAGTGATCTGACACTTTTGTGAGTCTGTTCGTAGACCGTGCATGTCCAGGCACTTAGAGTAGATGCATATCCTCTGGCTACACACAATATGATCATCAGATTTCCATCAGAACCCATCAAGAGCATTTTTACAGTGCATAGACCTATTTTCCCTATTTTTGACATTTTTTCACTTATTATTTTTAAGTGACTTTTGTTGGGAACTAGGTAGGGCAATTTTGATAGCCAAGTATATAAGAAAAACCAGCGCTAGCACTTTCTGGCAGAAGACGTAGCAGGAACATCTGTTAAATAGGCACCTTCTCAGCAAGACTCCCCCATCAGCAAACCTAGCGTTTTTTCCCTACAGTAGCCCCCTTGGCGTTTTTGCACAGCAGATCAGCCCGGCAATAGCAAGACAATAGAAACCCTAGCGTTTTTGCAACAGAACACAGAACCAGCCCTAGCGTTTTTGGATCAGCAAGCAAGATTAGCGTTTTGCAGATTCACCGCGACGACAGAACTCAGATCTAGAACAGCGTTTTCAGTTTTCAGCACATAGATCCTGCGGAACAAGTCCCGAACCTTGCAGATCTCACCTTCCCATAGCAGATCCTCGCCGCACGGTCAAATACAACATAGTTTGCAGATTCAGCCCGGAAAACGCAGATTTCAGCATTTACGTTTTCAGTGCGTCGTCGTTGCATCATCGTCATCGCCGTCGTCACCGATATAGAGTGAGAATTTAGCAGATAAAGATTTGCAAATTTCAGCCATTAGCGTTTCCAGTTTTTAGCCCGTCTCGTCGTCGTTCTCATCGTCGTCGACATCGTCGGCAAGTCCAAAGCATTGTAGAGATTTGTGCAATCAATAGTAGACCGCTCTCGCCATAGAGAGTGGGGCCTTCGCAGGAGGGTTTGACAACATTCTGGTGTCGTATTCTTCTCTCTCTATCTCTCAGTCTCATGCACCTTCATTCACAGTGTTCACCACTTTGTTTGTGTCCATTGCACTCTCTCACTAAAGGAACGGAAGGCTCTCCCTTCCGTAAGTAAAAGGAATTCTTGAGCATAGTTCGGAGCACTCATCTTGAGCAAAGTTCAACATTCACTTCCGTTGCACCTTACATTGGTATTAGAGCTTTGGTAGTGTTCTGTATCACTCAAGTAAAGAAGCACATAATTTTTTTTTGCTTGTTGCGGTCGCACGTAACCCAAGTCCTCTTGGATGTGTCAATTCCTAATCGTGTTTTTTGAAGAGTGACAGGAATCCAAGAAAGAAGGGCTTGTCCAGCCTCCTCTTGTTTCTCTTTTCACTCATTGAGAGTGGACCGTACACTTAGCGCCACCCAAGTGACGTGAGGTGGGAAAAAGCAACCTTGGTGTGAGCGCAAGGCCGCCAAGGGGTGCGCCCGCGGGAAAGAGAAGAGCTTGGGTAAGAGAAGATCCTTCTCTAACACAGATTGCAAGCTAAAGAAGAAATCTCACGAACCTCAAGACTCAAGAACCTCAAGACTCAAGAACCTCAAGACTCAAGAACCTCAAGAACCTTAAGACTCCAGAACCGCAAGAACCTCAAGACTCTCGACCCTCAAGAACCCAAGAACCCAAGAACCCAAGACCCACAAGAACCCAAGTTCCTCGTGAACTTAAGAACCCAAGACTTCAGTGTATGGTCATCACCCGAAGCGGAATGGATACTTTGCATGAAGGTGATGAGCATGAAGAAGGTGACGAAGAATTTTCTGCACCAGGAGGTTTTTCTGACCCTCCCCCTTCTCCATCTATGTCACGGTTTGCACCATATCCTATGGAGGCTTTGGTCAAGACAATGATGGACATGATGTCACAACAAGAAGCGACTCACATTGCCTTGGAACGCGAGCGCGATGCACGAAAAGAAAGAAAAGCAGAAAGAAAGGCAACTATTGAGCGTGAGCGTGAGCAAGCGCACTTGGAGGATGAAGACAGACGAGCGGCCTTGGAGGCAGAGCGTGAGGTGCAGAGAGACCTATGCATGCAAGAGTTGGTCTGACGGGCTCTCATCTCGAGACCCACGCCGGACAAAGATGTCGGTGGTTCATCAAGCAGCGCACGTCGAGATTCGGACTCCAACAACCCCATCACAGAGAAGATCACATTCAGTAAGTATGATGGTAAGATGGATGCTACGATTATTCATTCTTGGTTGCTTCAATTTAATGCTTATTTTGCGACAACTAAGAAGACAGGAAATAGCAAGGTTTTGACGGCAGCTATGTATCTTACTGGTGATGCCATTAATTGGTACCACTCATGGCAAGAGGCACAGTTGACCCCGCACCTAGAGAAAGCCGAGGAAGACACGCCCCCTTCCTTCAATTGGGCTGACTTCCAAGACAAGCTCAAGGTGCGGTTTATGCCCCCACAGTATCTAGCACGGTTGAAAGACGATTGGTAAAGTCTCAAGCAAAGTAGTATGCTAGTTATATTTTTCTCTAATCGTGTTTTGCATCGGAATCCAATTACGCAAATCGGATGATGAGCACAAGGAGGCTTTCATTTTCGGGTTGGACGACTATATCAGGTTTGATGTCAAAGTCCTTGACCCAATCGATCTCAACAAGGCGGTAGCGATTGCTCTCGCACAGAAGATGAAGCACAACAAGGAAAAGCCTAAGGAAAACAAGACTTCCACAAGTACCTCTCAAACTTCTCAGAACCCTCAGAACAGTAAGAATGGTAAGAATGGTAACTCTTCTAACCAATCTTCCAATAGTCTCTCAGATAAGAACTCTCCAAATGAACCTAACGGTAAGGCTAACACAATTGCTAAACCTTAGCTCACTCCAGATGAAAAGGTAGAACAAGGAATTTTAGGAGGATATATCACGTCGGAAGAGCAAAGCACTTATTCTAAGGAAGGTCGTTGTTTTCATTGTCACATCAAGGGTCACATAAAAAGAACATGTCCTAAGCTTGAATCTAATGAAACTAAAGAACCCACAGAACCCACTTCCTCTGTCAATGTAATAAATTAGAACACGAGTGTGACCCAAGTCTCTCATGATCCTTCCATTGATGAGTCTCTCATTAAGTGTTATGGTCATGTGAAGGGTCAGCGTTTTGTCGTATTGTTTGACCCAGGTAGTATGCATGATGTGATTAATGACTCTCTTGTCGAAAGAGCCCGCTTGAAGGTTAGCAAGACATCTCCTTTCGAGGTGTCGGGCTTCGCTCCCGGTATGGACTCTCTCATCACGCAAGAGTGCCTTGATGTTTTGTTCACTGTTCAAGAAGCGTCCTTCCGTAGAAAATTTGTAGTCTCTCCTCTCTCAGGATGTGATATGCTTTCAGGCATTCGATGGTTTTGTGAGCATAACCCTCTCATTGATTGGGCAGCTAATACGTTCACTTTCAATTCTAAAAGTGACTCTCCCATTGTCATTCGTGGGGAGCAAGTTGTTCATTCTTCATCTCTCATTTCTAATGTGCAGGCGAAGATTGAAAAGACTCAAGACAAGGAGACTCTCTTAGTCTCTTCTTTTCCAAAGCATGACACACATGATTTGAATGATAATGACAAGCATGACGATTTGCAAGATAATGATGTGATTGTTCACAAGGATGATGGTTTAGTTGCTACTTTTTCTGGTGAAGCTAACCTCATTGCAGATTCAATCGATCATGAAGAACTGATCTTGGCCTTGTGTCGAGGTCCAAAGAACCCCCACATGAAGTATCATGTGTTCGAATGATTAGTTAGCATGCATTGTTCGAGTGTTTCATTCGTGATGCTTTCCTGTATTTTAGTCACCGTCCTTATGTGATCCCTTTTCATAAGCATGACATATTGTACGTTGAACACGATTCACTCATGAATGAGCACGGATGTATGCGGATTACTCATGAAAAGATTAAATGTTTGCACCCAAGGAATTCACATTCCATGTCTCTCCCTTGGCATGACAGTTTCAGAAAGAGCACAAGAAGGATTGAGCATCAAGCATCGGCATTTCCATTGTGTTTTGCCACAGTTGATTGATTTAGATGGGAAAGTCAAGATTCGACCCCATTATTTGCGTGTGTTTGATGAACGGTTTGGCACTCCGTCTCTATGTTCATCTGCATTGCATGCACAGTCTTTAAAGAAGACTATAATTTTTCCAGTCACTTTACTTGGAATGGGTATGTTCATGTTTTTGTGTGGAAGTGGTTTCAGGAATTTAGAAGGTGGACGCAGGACTATAGACGAAGTTGAAGCATTGAAGGAGCCACATATTACTTTGTCGCTTTCGGCGCGGCCCAAAGAAGCAAGCGTTGTAGACCTTTATGAAGTTCAAGTATCGCACGACCTACGCATCAGGGTGGGCCGGCGTAGAGTCCTTCCCAGGATTCTTCCAAACACTGTTGGCGATCTCCCTCGATGCCATACAGTTCGGTACCAATACCTCACTTTGAAAAGGAGGTGATGTCACGTGCACATCTAACCCTATGTGTACGTGGACAAGCTACTTCATGACATGGGTTCAGTTTAGTTTAGTTAGCTTTGCTTAGGAAGTGATCTGACACGTTTGTGAGTCTGTTCGTAGACCGTGCATGTCCAGGCACTTAGAGTAGATGCATATCCTCTGGTTGCACACAGCATGATCATCAGATTTCCATCAGAACCCATGAGGAGCATTTTTACAGTGCATAGACCTATTTTTCCTAGTTTTGACAAATTTTCACTTATTATTTTTAAGTGACTTTTGTTGGGAACTAGGTAAGGCAATTTTGATAGCCAAGTATATAAGAAAACCCAGCGCTAGCACTTTCTGGTAGAAGACGTAGCAGGAACATCTGTTCAACAGGCACCTTCTGAGCAAGACTCCCCCCATCAGCAAACCTAGCGTTTTTGCATTTGCAAGGCCTAGCGTTTTTTCCCTACAGCAGCCCTGGCGTTTTTGCACAACAGATCAGCCCGGCAGTAGAAAGACAACAGAAACCCTAGCGTTTTTGCAATAGAACAGAGAACCAGCCCTAGCGTTTTTGGATCAGCAAGCAAGATTAGCGTTTTGTAGATTCACCACGACAGAACTCAGATCTAGAACAGCGTTTTCAGTTTTCAGCACATAGATCCCGCGGAACAAGTCCCGAACCTCGCAGATCTCACCTTCCCGCAGCAGATCCTCGCTGCACGGTCAGATCCAGCGTAGTTTGCAGATTCAGCCCGGAAAAGTCAGATTTCAGCATCTGCGTTTTCAGCGCGTTGTCGTCGCATCGTCGTCACCGACATAGAGTCATAATTCAGCAGATAAAGATTTGCAGATTTCAGTCATTAGCGTTTTCAGTTTTCAGCCCATCTCGTCGTCGTTCTCATCGTTGTCGACATCATCGGCAAGTCCAAAGTTTGTAGAGATTTGTGCAATCAATAGTAGACCGCTCTCGCCATAGAGAGTGGGGCCTTCGCAGGAGGGTTTGACAACATTCTGGTGTCGTATTCTTCTCTCTCTATCTCTCAGTCTCATGTACCTTCATTCACAGTGTTCACCACTTTGTTTGTGTCCATTGCACTCTCTCACTAAAGGAACGGAAGGCTCTCCCTTCCGTAAGTAAAAGGAACCCTTGAGCACAGTTCGGAGCACTCATCTTGAGCAAACTTCAACATTCACTTCCGCTGTACCTTACAAGGAGCCAGATCAGCATGTTGAAAAAGTATACAAATGAGCTGTTCCATCTGCTACTTTATGCCTCGAAGATCCTTGAGAAGGACTTAGCCAACAAAGCAGCCTTTGAACCTCAGTTCAAAGAAACGGTGGAAATCCTATGTGAGGCTTGGATCAAGGCCAACCAACCTGGTCTAGCTAGTTTTTTTTTTTTTTTTTGGAGAAAAAGATCCTTCTATTAGTTAATGAAAACTGCCCATAGGGCTACAACCACCTCTGCAAGAGAGGGCTACAACAAACATGATGGGGAGACTCTCCCAATGAAATAACAACATATATACAATGAGGCTAAATCAAGAGATGGGAGGAGGGAAGAGCCACACAGGTGGACGGTAGTGCCATCTGAGCACACCTTGGACTATGGTGTAGTAAGGCCCAGGGCGCCAGAGTCGAAGGAAAGCCTCGCGGCGCTCCCGCATGCGGTCGGAGCTGCCCTGTAGTCCCTCAAGCTGTCCTCTGAGAGTATGGATCAGCGCTAGCCAAAAGTCACGAACAGTCTCTGCTGGTGGCACCGGGCGAGCCTCAAAGATGCGGAAACAGCGGGCCCGCCAGATGAACCAAAGTGTCAGGCCACTGATGAGCTCCCAACACTCCTCCCTCCATAGCCACTCACCAAGATCCCATTGTACTCGTGCTAGTGGACAACACTCCCAAGCCCATAGCCTCCAGTGTCCAGTCTCAAGAGCTGCTAGGTCAGGGTCTATGACGCAAGTCCTCCCATAGATGCCCACTACTCGGACCCTCTGGAAACAGCTCTCTGCTACCTGCGGGCCTCTACTGCAACTCGCTGTAGTCGTCCCCCACCCTGAAGCTCGAAGAACAGGGCTGGGACAGTCTCTGAGCAGGCCCTGACTGAGATGAGAACCTCCAGTCGTGTGAAGGCCCCCATCCACCGGGGTGCTACTGGCTCGAGAGGCGTGAGCCACTCAGCTGGAACTGACTCTGAGATGTCCTGACACATGCTCTGCACCCCTCTCATGCCCTGTAGCTGGAAACCCTGCACCTCCTCTGACAAACCTGTGAACTCTAGCCAGTCACCTAGAGAGCGCGCTGGACCTACTGCCATGGGACCCCAGGAAACATGAGGCCGACTACCAACCAAGTGGCCTCTCTGAATGCTAACCATGGGGTTCCAGACGAGGGGCTGCCGTAGGCGCTCCTCCCTGCACGTCGGCTGTCTCTGCTCCAGGCCACGCCGTAAGAGCTCCCAAGATCGAAGCAAACTCATAACGAAGCGGTCCTCCAGTCTCCTGCTCAAAACCAACTCTGCGCATCTCTGTAAAGATCCATCTGGTCGAAGGTTGCCAAGGGCCTCCTGACTGAGGCACCTTGGCACGAAGCCTCTGCAACAAGAACTCCTTCCAAGGCTCCTCACCTGGAAGAAGTCCTCTGACTATGAACTTCCCAAGAAGGGCTCTGCTCTGCTGTGCTGGATCAATGATCCCAAGCCCTCCCTGAGAACAAGGAAGGGTGATGACCTGCCAAGTCACCTTGGCTCGGGCTATCTGAGTGTCACGTCCTGACCAAAGGAAGTTCCTAATCAGCCTCTCTACCTGGCTGATAGAAGAACTCGAGAAGATCCAGCAGGAAGTGATGTACCACATAGTCGCCAACAACACCTGGTTGGCAACTACTACTCTGCTAGCTAGAGAAAGTCGTGCTGAGCTCCAATGTAACAACTTTCTCCTGATAGACAGGAGAAGGGGAGCAATCTGCTGCTCGGGAGACAAGTCCAAACCAACCTGACAACCCAAGTACCGAACTGCAGTCCCTGGGGGAATCCACCTTAAACCCTCTCCTGGCATCCAATCTAGCACAGGAGCACTACCAACCTAGAAAGCCACTGTCTTTCTCCAGTTGATCTGTGTGCCCGATGCACAATAGAAGGTCTCCAAAGCCTCCTCACATCTGTGAAGATTGGCCTCCTGGCCATCTAAGTACAAGGCTGAGTCATCAGCAAACTCAGCGTCCAGTAGCTCATCTCCCCGAATAGGGAGTGCTAAGCCCCGTAGACCAACCTGCTGTGACACCAAAAATCTGCTCATTGCCTCCGCATAGAACAGAAAGAGAAAGGGGGCAAGAGGACAGCCCTGTCTGACCGAGCGTGTAAGCGTGAAGCGACCACCTCTACCTCCTGCCAAAAGCACCTGAGTGTGAGCCTGTTTGTACAAGGCTGACACCCCTCTGATCCAAGCATCTGAGAAGCCCATCCTGCGTAGAGTGCCCTCTAGAAAGTCCCAGTCAACTCTGTCGTATGCCTTCTCAAAATTGAGAAGAAGAATCACGAGGTCCTCACCAAGGAGCCGTGCCGGGGTAGAAGCCTCCCAGAAAGTAAAAGATGTTGTCAAGGATACTGCGTTCCTTGACAAAACCTGTCCTAGTCCCATGTATAAGGATCTCTAAAAGTGGCTGAATCCTCAAACTCAGAGCCTTGGTAAGAATTTTGTAGGCTGATTTGAGGATGGTGATGGGGCGCCACTGTCGAATCTCATCCAAGGAGCCACCCTCCTTGGAATGAGGTAGATCAGGCTCTCACTCATGCTTTCAGGCATCACTCCTATGTGCAAAATGTACTGAAAAGCACTACAGAGATCTGGGCCAAGCAGGTCCCAATACTCCAAGAAAAAGCTGGGAGTCAACTCATCCTCACGTGGACAGCTACCACGGGGGAGGGCCCTAAGAGCCGTGTGCAGCTCCTCAAGCCGGAGTGGCATCTCTAACCTCTGATGCATCTCCTCAGTCACAAGACATGGCATCTGTGCCCAAACCTGCTCCCTGCATGCATCCTGCCGCTCTGACTGGGGCTCGACAGACAGTAACTCACGGTAGAAGTCAGTAGCAACTGCACGCATATCCTCGGGCTCACAAGCAACCGACCCATTGGGCCTCCTCAACTGACTGACCTTGGCATGCGAGTGCCGAGGTCCCACTGTCTCAAAAAAAACACCAGTCACTCTGTCACCCACCTGAGTCCATTGAGATGCCTGTCGGTGGAAAGCAAACTCATGACGCCTCTCCTCTGTGCTAGCAAGCTCCTGGCGAGCCTGCTGTAATTGCTCCTCCAACCATGGACTGTCTGGATGCTGCTCCTGCATCCTCTGTAATGAAGCAATGCCCCGTCTGAGATGTTGCTCTGCCTCTCTCGCGCAGCCCGGCGAGCAAGACACTCCTGAATAAAAAAATGGCTAATCTGAGCTAAGCCTGAGGCCACTCTGTCTGCAGGAGACTCCTGTCTGTCCATGCCCTCTGTCCAGAGAGCCTCTACCCTCTCTCTGAATGCTGAGTCCAACAAGACCCTCTCTGGGATGCGGAGCATCGTGCTCCCACTCCTCTGCTTGTCTGCCACTGTGAGGATCACTGGTGCATGGTCCGAGAAGGAGGTCCCTGCTAGGATGCCCACTGATCCTCCCAAGTCACTGAAGTGGTCACTAGTGTAGAAGTGATCTATCCGCGATAGATTCACTCCTCCCACTCTGCGGTCCGATCTAGAGAAGGCAAGACTGTCTGGGGGCCTCACAAAACCAGAGTGCTGCCATATATCCGAGACCCTCAAAGTCATACACAACCTCTCCCAAGCTGCCAACTCGACTCCATGCACAGTAGCATGGCTGCCACCAATCCTGTCAGAAGGGTCCTCCAGCATGTTGAAGTCCCCTCCTATGCACCGATGATCTGCCTGCGGAAAAGACTCAACAATCTGTGACCAAAACTCTGCACGAGCACTCGCCACATTGGGCGCATAGATGTTCAGGAAACCCACAAGGCCACCCTGAACCTGCATAGAAATCCACTGAGCCCTGCCTGGCACAATAATCCCTATGCCCACAATGGCCTGCTGCAATGAGTCCGCAATAGTCATACATACCCCACCCTGGATGCCTCCAGGTCCAAAAGCAACTGACCAAAAGGTATCATATCGTCCATGCAATATCTGACCACATCGCCGAATGCGGCTCTCACACAGATGGTGCTCCTGAAGCATAAGGAGATCAATCTCTCCTCCCACAAGGGAACGCTGAAGCTCCTGACGCAATCGGCCCCGCTGACGCTGAAACTGGGGCCCACCTAGTCCCTGCACGTTCCATGAGACGATCCTCATGAGGAGCGAGAGAGAACAGATGCTGTCGCAGCAGCTAGACCGGCTATCTTCGAGGCTGGCTTGGATGGGGAGTAATCCGCATCCGAGCGTCCTCTAGATAGGCATGACTGCAGTGAGTGCCTAGCCCAAGCCCAAGTAGAGCGAGCCGTGCATAAAGCGACCTCCTCTGTCCAGGAGTCCTCATGAATGTATACATAGCATGGCAAACACTGCGTATCAGCAAAGAAGTACACCACAATGTGCCTACATCTTGCTGAGTCTGGGGGTGTCACCACAAACTTGGCCAATGGCCACAAAGTCTGCAGCATGTCTGTAACTCCAAGTTCTCCCATGTGGTGAGAGAACTCGAGGACCTGTGTATGCAACCATCCCAACACTGAGTCGAGGGTCCACTCTGTCTTGGCCCTGCCACAGAGGGGGAAGGAGAAGCCAACTGCTGAGTCCAAGGCCTCTGCCCCCCTAGTGGCAAGGAACAAAGCATGGACCCTGAAGCAGGCTGCCTCATGGATTGCTGAGGGATCGCCGAGAAAACGAGTGAAGCCGTAGTCGAAGAAATCCTAGCGGCGCCGGATGTCAATGCTCGTCAGACCACGAGGGATAGCTGCAAGGGAAGATGTCTGTATCTACAGAGGGGGCCGTAAGAAAGACTGACCCTTTCTCGCTAGGCGACTCGTGGCAAAGGTGCTGCCAAGAGATCTCCTAGCCGCCGGAGAAGGCCCTGCCCCCTGGGTCGACTGAGGAATTGGAGTAGTAGGAGGGGGGGGAGAAGGAGCTGGGGGGAGCGGTGGGGAAGAGGGGCGGGATGGGGCAACAGAGGTAGAGGGGCGAGGTGGAGAAGCAACGGGAGCAGAAGGCGGGGGGGAGGATGTGGAAGAGGGGGGAACTCTGGGGGGGGAGAGGCTGTCGAGGGTGAAGCGGAGGTGGGGGCTGGAGCAGGGATCTCTTCCTGCTCAAGAGGACCAAAGCGGTTCCCTGTGGGAACCCACTGCTGTTGAGTCGGCGCCTGAGGCCACTCCGAGTGCCAGCTGGCGCTGTGGCCCCTGTCGTCGTCTACCACGGGCTTGCTGGCACCCCTCCTCCGTTGGAGCCCTAGGCTCGGAGAGTGGCTCTGCATGTGGGTGCTGTGTCGCTGACTGTGGCTATGGGCCAGCCCTGGCAGGCTGGGGCTGAGGCTAAGGCTGTGGTGTAGGTCGCGGCCTCCTCCGTGGATAGGCCTTCGCTAGATGGCCCATCTTTCTACAAATGAAGCATTGGTTCGGGAGGCCCAAGTACTCCACACTCTGTCTAAACCACCCCCCACTCACCTGAGGCAAAAGGATAACCTTCGGGATCGTGTGGGTGTCTTTGACCAAAACTCGAACTGAGGGAATGCCAGCCGCCTTGGCAGCTACTGATGCTGCCGTACGAGGTGTCTCCAGGACAGTCCCAATGGCTGAGCCGATCCTGGATAGAAGTGGTAAGTACTCCCTCCGTAAACCCGCAAAGCAGACCGAGATGGGGATGTCTGCCTTCTCTACTAGAACATCCGAAGCCGGGTCAAAACCATGTCTCCACTGTCGAAAGTGGGCACGTGATGCTCGGATGGCCAGTGGACTCATAGCTATGACCTTGGACGCCATCTCGGAGGTCTCAAACTCGATCTGATAGTAACCCCGTCCGAGAATCTGTACATCCAAGATCTTGCCCACCTCTGCGAGAAGGCGGGCCTGGAGAAGGTCTCGTAGCTCTCCTCTGCTAGGTCGGGTGCCGAGAATCTTGCAAATGACCGAAGTCGCCTGCAATCGCTCTACCTCTGCGGCAAGGCTCGCTTGCTTTGTCGGCGAGAGAGCAAGTCGAATGGTGGGCTCAGCAGGGTCGGGCGAGGGGTCTTCGGACGAGTCCCTCTGTGGAGAAGCTGGAGCCTTCATCTGTGTCTACTACTGTGGCGGAGAAAGAGTGGGTAAAGCAGTTTTTCTGCAAAGGGACCGCAGCAAGCACTGACGAAGAACCAACACTGCCAAAGCCAGTCGACAGAAGAACCACGGCGTGAGAAAAAAAACAGTACGAAATGTGCCAGGGGGGGGGGGGGGGAGGGTTTCAATGAGTGAAGAGGGGTGGGGGAGGGCGGGACAGGGAGCGCAGCGAGGCGAGGGTGGGGGCAGCGAAAAAAAAAAGGGGGGGGCACCGGGCAGCGAGTAGCGGGGGCAGAGGGCTGGCGGGCAGGGGCAAGGGCAGCGCAGTGGGCAGCGGGGGTTGAGGGCGGGCTGGCAGGGGGAGGGGCAAGGCAGCGCAGTGGGCAGCGGGGGCTGAGGGTGAGCGCAAGAGGGGGGGCAGGCGACAGGGGGGGGTAGCGCTAGGGAGTGCAGGTGCGAGGGGTGGAGCGGCAGCAGTAGCGAGCCAGTTCGTATCTCCCTGATCCAGCTAGTTGGATACACACGGCATCAATTTGTCATAAGCTGGCTAGAGCCAGACTCACTAGAGGGAAGAAAACCTTGTATGATGCTAACACAAAACCTGGAACGCTCTGACATCCTATGAAGTGGAAATGATGACTGAGCACAGGGAGCAATTGGAGCAGGAGGCCATCTAACGACTTATCCAGAAGGAGAACGCCGGCTTCAGTGCTCAAGGAACTACTCAACCTGGAACAATTTAGGTTCCACCCCAAACGGTTCAGAAGACAACAATGAAGAAGGCTCCCGATAAGTGGAAGTGGAAGCGCTAACATCAGTTAGCTATCTAGAATTGCGGAAATATGTTAAAATTCAAAGAAAGGGGAGGAGGAATGCAGATGGTGGGAACAAGCCTTATACAGGCGCTTGTACATAGTCGGATCTCGTATTTACCAGCTGTAATTACCACGGTATCTGTAACAGTGTACAATATGTCAGAACCAAGTAGAGGTACCTACAAATAGGACCCGCTACTCTCATTTTTGGAGTCTTCGACATCGCTAGTAAGACTTGAGTCATTGTCCTTGTCGAGCCGTTGCTCTGATGCTCTATTGTAATCAACACTTGGTGCCAATTGTACTTCCCTTTGTTCTCCGAATATATCAGCTCAGGTGCCAATTGTACTTTCCTTCGTTATCTGAATATATCAGCTCCAGGACTTTGCGTTTAGTATCTGACTTTGTACTTTCAGTTCAATTCAAATATGATTTCCTATGCTTGTCTGAAGTCTGAATCTGATTCTCCATCTGATTTGACAATTAACTCTAAATCTCCAGCTTGGAATAGTTGTCAGAAGTGACCATCTCATTCCAACCCTCCTCATCATACCAATTGTTATGGGGTATCTTCCTAGAACGAGGTCTCTTTGAAGGGTGGCTATGTCGGAAGGCTTGTACAGTTGCATCGTGTAGTGTCTCTGTGAGAACGCGTGTGAGCTCATGAAGAGGGCGCCTTGGTTCCTTTACATAGAGGTGCATGTATAGCTCATCAATATATATATATAGCCTGTTTCCTTCGTTAATGTATAGAGAGTGGGCCTGGGTGCCTACGACAGTGCAGTTATACTGTAAGAGAACATAAGTACAAAATTGAGAACAACATGATCCACTACCACCCCAACTGGCCTAGGGCGCACCACAAAATCATCAATACATGGAATGAAACTGGGTGTAGTCATGACATAATCCATTGCACTAGCTCCATGACGATGTGGGAAACAAGTGAAACTACTTGACTCGAGGAATCTCTCGATACCATTCAGACCATGTGTACTATCCAAGTCAGTAAGGATGTGAGACTTTGGCCAAACCCATGTCAGTGGTATCAAGCTCTCTCAACATCTGTGCAAAGGTGTCATAGAAGACTGACTAGCACTATGTTGTCTTGGCATTGAAGTCTCCCCAAATCATGATCTCAGGAAAACTCCCATATATCCTTATCCAAAACAATAAATGGTGATTGCCCTCTGGGCCCCACATAAGTTGACGTACTAGGTGCAAAATGGCATATAGCAATATATAGTACCATAGTTACCTGGAACGCGGAACGGGAACGGCGACGTGGACCCCCACGGAACGGGGGAACGGCCAGGGGTCCCGAACGGGAACAACGCGGAACGGGAGGCATATTTTAGCTCTACATGTTTGAAATTTGAATACAACTAGTATTAGAGTCCTTTGACTCTAATACTCACAAAAAACTCGATTTGAAGCCCCCTAGGCTATGGATGATGCGAGACGGAGAGGGAGAGACTCGAGAGGGAGGGAGAGGGAGAGAGCTTGAGAGAGAGAGAGAGGGAGAGAGCTTAAAAGTGAGAGGGAGAGAGCTTGAGAGAGTGAGAGGGGGAGAGCTTGAGACTCGAGAGTTGAGAGAGCTTAAGGCTTAAGCCTTAGACCTTGAGGGCATGTGGATTTGCTTGAGAAGGGAATGGGTGTGAGGGGGTGCATTTTGAGTCCTTGCACACTCTAAAAAACACCTAATGTTCACTAAATTTACAAAAAACTACCCATTTCTCCCAATTTTGAGAGTTGGCCGTTCCGGTATCAAGTGCTCACCTGGAACGGCAAAACGTTCCAGGACGTTCCGGCCTTGCAGGGGGGAACGTTCCGGCGTTCCGGCGTTCCAGGGCCTAGGGAAAGCGTTCCCCGGTAACCATATAATATACGTATCTGCCAATCTTTGGCCTCAGTCTCACCCACATATACATTGCAGATTTGTAGGATCATCTCTACGAGCAATGTGTATCATCGGTTGTAACTCCTCCCTGTAAGCTTTAAAGTACAGCCACTTTGCTAGACCCTCGTCCCTTGAGCTTTGATCTCGTCTCCTATCTATTGGATGACTCCCATCTATAAGCACTAGCATGTGGTAAACTTTGTCCAAGTGCCTGATGCGTCTCCGAGTAAAATACAATGTTCCTCCTAGTGAAACTGTCCCCAAAGGCTCCTACATCCATTCTTAGAGAGAGACCCATTACAATGTTGAGCTTGGTCCCTTAGGCCTCACACCGTCACGTGGTAAGCCTCTCCATAATCACAACACGGCCGTCTCTGTAGAAAGCCACCTTCCCCTTCTCCCTTGCCGCCTTGATCTCTGGCATGACTTCCATCATTTGTGCTAGTTGTGCCAAGGTAAGATCATCTCCTAAGAAGACAACTTTAAAAAAGATGCATGTCTTCTTTAAAGTTGGCCTCCTTTTCAATAACTCCTTTGCTGCTTCCATTGAGGGGAAGCACAAAATTAGTGCCCTTTCTTTGATGGAGGATGTGCCTATATTTGCCTTTCTTTTCCTCTCCCTCCATGCTTTAATATGTGTGGATATTGTCACCCCCATCATTGTCATAAGCTCCTAAACTTCCTCATCTACATTATCATG